>NC_065543.1:15475-615475 GCF_932294415.1 Quercus robur | reverse complement strand
TTCAAGTTCTTCTAATATTTCTTTTTTCAATCGATAATATAACTAATTAAATTGCAAATAAATTCTTGTATTTAATTTCTTGCTCATTTGTGATATTTTCATCTAAATTTTGTGTTGTATTTTGTTTATTACTAATAACAAATTTATTCATTGATCTTTTTTGAGACTTAATTAATTTTTCTTTTTTTCTTCATTTTTTAAGTTTTTCATATCCAGATGCATATTTTCTAATATACATTTCTAATAAAACAATATTTACAAATAAAATAAATACTATCTATAATATATTTATAATGACTGAAATAATAAATAAATTTCAAGTTTAATACAATAGAATCTGATGTATATAAAAAGGTACTATTGTAGCTCTAGCTTCACCAAATAATCTATATATCTATATATAAAATCGAAACTTTTAAAACTCTCACAATTTTTCATGTCAGCATAATATTTAAATAAAATTATTTTTATTTAGTCAAAACTTATATATATCTATATATAAAACTAAAACCTCTGAAACTCTCACAATTTTCCACGCCAACACAACATTTAAATAAAATTATCATTATATTTAAATAAAATTATTTTTGTTTAGTTTAAATTTAACAAGGAATAAAACTCTATCTCTCTAACAAGTCCAACTTAAACTCAAATAAACTCAAACATTGATAATTTAAAACAATTCTTGATGCTATTAGTATTAATGGGATAGTGAAGTTGGTGTTAAAAAAATATTAGCCAGCAGTTCGGACCTATCTCCTCCCTGGTGTAAGATATCAAAGAAGTATCCCATTGTAATTTCGCCATGCGATAGACGAAATAGTCAACTTCAAACCATGAGATGTCTAACAATTTGATGCCCAATATTACCAATCCAATTAAATTTTGGGTTTTCTTTTTATCTAGGTCTTTTTGGTTTGGTTAAAGATTTTATAGTGTCACATTGTTTTGCAGATCAATGGAAATTGGTTAAAGATGGGTTTTTTTTTTTTTTTTTTTTTTTTTTTTTTTTTTTTTTGAGTTATTTATCAAATTGTAACACATATTGAAGTCATACAAGAACAAATCATGTAGTTGTGTAGTTTCTTAATTAATTTAAGATTTTATAAAATTATTTTAATTTACCTCACAAATAAGTAGGTTCTCGTGCATAGTAAAAGTTAGTGACTAGTAATAAGTATATAGCAATCTCAAGTTCTCAACCGGCATAAATATAAAAACGCAAGATTAAAAAAGAAAAAGAAAAATCCTAGACCCAACCAGAAGTACGACTCCACCCATAACCACATAAGTCTTATTGACTTGTTTGACAAGACTCCACTAAAAAAAAAACAAAACCGATCCTATTTTACCTATAACAAAAAAAAAAAAAAAAAAAAACCACCGTCAGGGATTTTTTTTCAAAATAGCATCCATTTTCAAACAATTTGGTTAGTTAGCATCCTTTTCAAACTATTTAGGAAACTAACATCTCGATTCTGTTAGACTCGAGTTTATTGTAGCAAATCGAGTACAAAGTAGTCGATTTCTAGTCAAACTTGAGGCTTTTGGAATCAATTTCCAGTGGAACTCGAGTATTAGATACTCGAATTCCTGGTCTGGACAAAAAAGAGAAAAATAGGGGAAAACCGACCTTTGCTTAAGGAACCACGTTCGTGGGTTTTGTTGCTTGGGTTCGCCGCCTGGAACGCTAGTTCGTGGGTTCATCGCTGGAACGCTGGTTCAGTGTTTTGATCCCTTGTTTTCAGTGTTTCACCGACTGTGGTTGTCGTGGATTTTTTTTAGATGTCATGGATTTCTTTTCAGAGGGAGAGGAGAGTGAACTAATTGAGGTGTTTTGTCGACTGTGGTTGTCATTAAATTTTTTTTTTTTAGATGTCGTGGATTTTTTTTAGAGGGAGAAGAGGAAGAAGGAGACTGGGGTTTCTTGGGTATGTTTTGTGGAAATTGAGTGTTAAATAGTCAAGTTTCATGTAAATTTTAGTAGAAATCGACTTTATGATACTTGATTTGTTACAATGAACTTAAGTGTTTTAGACTCGAGATGTAAATTTGTTAAAAAGTTTAAAAACAATGCTAACTAACAAAATTGTTTGAAAATAGAGGTTATTTTGAAAAAAAATCCGAGTTTTTTAAAAAAATAACTATAAAACACATACTATATTATAAGTTAGACAACGTTTCAAACTTATTGCATTTCTAACAATTCGAGTCCAGTGGACTCGATTTACCCAGAAAGTTGATGTGGACAAAGTAGGAAATCGAGTTTACTGAACTCGATTTCTATACATAGAAATCGAGTTTAGTGAACTCAATTTCTGTGTACAGAAACCGAGTTTAACAAACTCGATTTCTATACATAGAAACCGAGTTTATTAAACTCGATTTCTATGTATAGAAACCGAGTTCGATAAAACTGAGAATCTGCTCATCATTTCTGCTCAAAAAATCTCAACTCAACATTACACCCAAAAAAAAAAAAAAAAAAAAGAACATAAGAAACAGAAAATAAGCAAAACCAACAACCCATTTCTCTAAAACACAAAGACAACCCAAAAACCACATAGAAGAGATCAAATGAGAGAATGATACCCTGCGGTTGTTGGGACGGCGACGGCGACAGAGTCTCAGCTCCGGTCATTCCCGCTCCATCGCCGTCCGTCTCTCTCACTCTCATTCCCTCTCCTGCAGCTCCGTCACCTGCTCCGTTCCGTCGTTGTCGCCCCTCCGTTCCGTCGCCGTCGCCCCTTCGTCGACATCGCCCCTCCGCTCCGATGCCGTCGCCCCTCCATTCCGTCGCCGTCGCCGTCCCAACAACCGCAGGGTATCATTGTCTCATTTGATCTCTTCTATGTGGTTTTTGGGTTGTCTTTGTGTTTTAGAGAAATGGGTTGTTGGTTTTGCTTATTTTCTGTTTCTTATGTTCTTTTTTTTTTTTTTTTTTTTTGGGTGTAATGTTGAGTTGAGATTTTTTGAGCAGAAATGATGAGCAGATTCTCAGTTTTATTGAACTCGGTTTCTATACATAGAAATCGAGTTTAATAAACTCGGTTTCTATGTATAGAAATCGAGTTTGTTAAACTCGGTTTCTGTACATAGAAATTGAGTTCACTAAACTCGATTTCTATGTATAGAAATCGAGTTTAGTAAACTCGATTTCCTACTTTGTCCACATCACCTTTCTGGGTAAATCGAGTTCACTGAACTCGAGTTGTTAGAAATGCAATAAGTTTGAAACGTTGTCTAACTTATAATATAGTATGTGTTTTATAGTTATTTTTTTAAAAAACCCCTTCACAGTCACTTGTGCTCGTAGAATGACCACCCTATGCGGTGGTAAAATACGCAAGATTTACTCCAAGCGCATGGCCACGGCCGGAGACTAGAGTCCACCCAAAAGTCTTATTAGATAAAGACTAAGACTCCACCCCCAAAACCACGGCATCTGCAGAGGAAAAGTCATATAAGAAAGAGAATAAAACTATACCTACCTGGAGAGCACAGATCGATCACTGAGCATGAGCCACCAACAGAAGGATTTAAGAGTAGAACTAGAACCAGAACCAGAACCAGTCGAGAGAGAGACTGAGAGAGGCAGAGAGCAAGAGCTGAGAGAGAAGAGAGAGGCGGTGAGAAAGAGTGAGTAAGAGAGAGAGAGAAAAGGTATGCATCATTGACCTGTTAAAATCTCGTCGCGATGGATGAAGAGTATGACGTGGTAGTGTTGGGTACTGGTCTCAAGGAATGCATCCTTAGCGGTCTTCTCTCCGTTGATGGCCTCAAGGTTCTCTCTCTCGCACAATTCTTCATTTCTTATTGTTGTGTCAATCTCCGATTATTGCTTGGTTTCCTAAATTAAGATCGCAATTGGGTTACTCAGATTTCTGATTTTGATCATCGAAATTGGATCTACTTTCTATGATTTAGACTTTTATTTTTACACTTTCAATAATCGTCGATGATTAGTATTTTTTATTCTATTTCTTAGTCTGATCCTTCCCTACTTTCCAATGGTTACTCTTTTTTATTAGGCAAAAACACCGATTAGTTTTTGGTGTTTGCGGGATTTAAACCCAAATCATCCCTTTTTGAGATCGGGAGATTTTACCAATTAAGCTATCTAGAACTCGCTTTTAACCAGCTTAAGCACCAATACAGCATGACAAAACAACTTGTTAACCTGATTTACTATTAAATGCAAGATACCCATTTCGATAAAACAAACAAAATTAAGCCGACATAATAAATAAACCTTGGGGACAGTGACTGCTCCCCTATTGTTATTATTCTTTGTAGTAATAGCTTTTCCTATTAACAAACCTCATGTGACAGCTGGAATACAATTGTGCTGAGGTTATCAACTCAATAACTTGCATCAAAGTGGGCTATCAAAGTGTTACTTAATACTTATTTGAAAAGAAGAAGAAAAAAAAGTTGAACTACCTAGGAAGTCTAGAGGTTGTTTGTGAGGTGTGTTTGTCAGTTCCACAGTTCCTTTTCGCCATAGATGAGTAGAGGAGAAGGGTGGCAATCTTCAGCCTGAATATCGCTTATCCCTTCTTCTTGGCTATCAATTTTATTGGACTGCTTTTCAAACTTATAAAGTTGTATATTGTTGGACCCTTGCAAAAGAGTATCATTTGGTTAACTGGAAGACTGTTTGTGTACCGGTTCAATATGAGGGTTCGGGTGGCATAATATGGTTTTATTTAATAAGTCTTTGTTGGGGAAATGGTTGTGGAGATATGTTATGGAAAGGAATGCCTTGTGGAGAAGGATAATAGAAGCTAAATATGGTTGCATGTTGGGGGGGGGGGGGGGGGGTGGGGTTGGTGCTCTAAGGGCTTTATAGGGTTGGTCTATGGAAATATATCAGAAAGGGGTGGGAAGACTTTTATTCTTTTATTATCTTTAAGGTGGGGGATGGTTCTTGTATTAAATTTTGGCATGATCCTTGGTGTGAGGAGTTTCCTCTGGAAAGTAGCTTCCCAGAATTATACAATATTGCTAGTAACAAGGACGCTTCAGTGGCTGAGTTGTTATCATCCTTAGAGGCAAACTACCATTGGAATATCAGGTTCACTTGACCGGTTCAAGATTGGGAGTTAGAATCGGTTACCTCCTTTATGGACCTCATATATTCAGGATCTTGGAAAAGTAGTGGGGCAGATAAAATGTGTTGGAAACTCTCTCCTAGGGGGTGTTTTCAATGTTCGTTCTTATTATAGGGCCTAATGACCCACAAACTCTGTTCTTTTTCCATGGAAACCTTTTTGGAAACCAAAAGTGTCTCCATAGGTTAGTTTCTTTATTTGGACAGCGGCTTTGGGGAAAATCTCAATAGTTGATAATTTAAGGAGGTGAAAAGTGGTGGTGATGGATTGGTGTTGCATGTGCAAGACAGCAAGTGGAATGGGGAGACCGTTGACCACTTACTCCTACACTACCTAGTATCTCAAGAGTTGTGGAATATGGTGTGTACATTGTTTGGGGTTCATTGGGTTATGCTGCGTAGTGTTTTGGAGCTTATAGCAAGTTGGTCGGGCAAGTTCAAATAACTCAAAATTAAGTTACTTTGGAGAATGATCCCTCATTGTCTTATGTGGCTCATTTGGAGGGAAAGGAATGCACGTACTTTTGAAGGAATTGAAAGATCGATTCATGAGTTGAAGCTTTTAGCTTTTACTTTTATTTTTTCTGACTTTGCATGATTGGGCAATGCTTCGGGTGTCTTTTCTTTCTTTTCTTTATCTGATATGCTTGATTTTTGTAGTTGCTTTGTTACTTAATTGTTTCGATGTTGCTTCTAGCAGACAGCCTGTGTGCTTCTTTCTTCTGTATTTTCTCACATCATTTTTCAATAAATTTTAGTCCTTGTCAAAAAAAAAAAAGTGTGCAATGTTTTTTCCCCCCTTTTAATGTTTTCTGGTCATGCAAAACATGTTCTATAAAATGCACAGATAATATTTAAGACTTTAGTTTAAATTATGGTTTTTTTTTTCCACCTTATATATATATATATATATATGTTATTTTTCATAGCTTCTATCAACCTCTCTGGACTACCTTTTATTTTATGCAGTAGTTCATGTTTTCCCTTCGAGTTTTGGTTGTAGAAATTATATTTTATACTGTTGGTTTGAAGCAGTGGACAAATATCATTTTGTCATATGCACCGAAGTAATTGATATTCATATCTTCTGAATCAGGTTCTGCACATGGATAGGAATGATTATTATGGAGGAGAGTCAACATCGCTTAATCTTATTCAGGTCTCATTTTTGCTGTGCCATTTGAAATTTGTTGAAGTTACATTTGAAGTCTGCAATTTTTTATTGCTTCTTTATTTTTTAGTATTATTTATTGACTGCTTTATCATATTATTATTTTTTAATTTACAGCTCTGGAAGAGGTTCAGAGGAAACGACAAGCCTCCGGCACATTTGGGCTCAAGTAGGGATTATAATGTTGACATGATACCAAAGGTGTGTGTAACAGTGTGTTCACTTTCTTTTGTCATCTTTGCTTATAACTATTTTGTTCACCACCTGTGGCCATACAGGTTTTCTAATGTATTGAATGATTTTTGATTGGCTAGTTTATGATGGCAAATGGCACTCTTGTTCGTGTCCTCATTCATACAGATGTTACCAAGTATTTGTACTTCAAAGCTGTTGATGGCAGCTTCGTCTACAATAAAGGAAAGGTATAATAATTTTCTTAAGATGTTGGAAGATGCATTTTACTTAGCTTTTATATATATTTTTTGATCTTAACTTGATTTGGTGAGTAAATCCGTGGTTATAGGTTCACAAGGTTCCAGCAACTGATATGGAGACACTCAAATCCCCATTGATGGGTATATTTGAAAAGCGCCGTGCTCATAAGTTCTTTATTTATGTTCATGATTATAATGAGACTGATCCCAAAACACATGACGGGATGGACTTGACTAGAGTGACAACTAGAGAACTGATAGCGTAAGCTCTTGCTCTTGCCTTTGCTGTACAGGTTTCTGTGTCTTGCATAATGTCTTTTGATATTTGATTGTACAGTTTAGGCAGTTTCCATATGTTTTCGTAAACATTAAGTCGTTGGTGTTGGCGTTTGTAGTTGTTTGTAAAATGTAAATTTTATGCCCAAAAGAATTATAGCTCAACTATATTTTTAAACACATAAGTTTGAAGCTGAAACTTGTAGAATTATTTAATTTAACCAATTAAATGTGTAATGTGAAGTTATAAGGCTAAACTATGCTTTGGGTCCTTGAAATATACAGTTGAGTTCAAGATGGTCCCTAAAGAAGTTTCAATTTTGTACTTGTAATTTTTAATTTTGAGCATGTAGTCATTCCATCAATAAAACTAATATTGTCATTACAAATATGGATGTCAAGGCAAACATTGAAATGAGCCACACCATTAATTATTGCGATGGCATGGTCATCAGTTTGGATGAACTTGGATCTTTTTAAAATTTAGTAATAGAATTGAATTATGTGTGATATGTTAGGGATTGAAAGTGTGCTTTGGCCTAAATTTAATTTCTTGTTTCCTGCAGTTGACATGCTTTCTTTTATTTATTTAATTTCTTCAAAGAAAGGAAAGGTGATCTCAAATGATGGCATTGTTAATTGTACTCATCTAGTAAACCTAGTGAGTACCAATAGCTCATTTGCTTATTATACTGTTGACATTTTCACAGAAAATATGGTCTGGATGACAACACTAGGGATTGAAAGTGTGCTTTAGCCTAAATTTAATTTCTTGTTTCCCACAGTTTACATGCTTTCTTTTATTGATTTAATCTCTTCAAAGAAAGGAAAGGTGATCTCAAATGATGGCATTGTTGATGGTAACTGAACCTAGTGAGCACCAATAGCTCATTTATTTATTATACTGTTGAAATTTTCACAGAAAATATGGTCTGGATGACAACACTGTGGACGTTATCGGTCATGCATTAGCACTTCATAGAGATGATCACTACCTTGATGAACCTGCACTTGATACCATAAAGAGAATGAAGGTGAAAATTGCCTGGGGTTTATGGTTACTCCTTTCTATTTATTTTATTTTTAAACTTGGATTCTAGTCATAGAAAGTCTCAACAGCTTTGTATTACACTCATTATTTTTTGGTTTCTTTTAACCATGTCATAGCTTTATGTGGAGTCTCTTGCACGTTTTCAAGGAGGATCACCATACATTTATCCTTTGTATGGATTGGGAGAGCTCCCCCAGGTCTCATTCTAACACTCAACCCCCCTCCCAAAAAAAAAAAAAAAAAAAATCCCTTATACTTGTTAACACTTTTTTGTAATAATAAATTTGTGGTTTTGGTTTAGGTTAGTCAATTGATGTCAATTTGATTTGTTCCTCAGGCATTTGCACGACTTAGTGCTGTTTATGGTGGGACATATATGTTGAACAAACCTGAGTGTAAGGTATATGTGCTTCATATCTTGGATTGACACTTTGTAGTTGCACTTGCCATATTCTGGTGTATATAAGATTGTGGGTTAGATGCTGAGTTTGATTGGACTTTGAATGCCAGGTGGAGTTCAATGAGGAAGGTCAAGTTCTTGGTGTCACATCAGAAGGGGAAACTGCTAGGTGCAAAAAAGTTGTCTGTGATCCTTCATACTTGCCCAACAAGGTAATAATTTAATACTCCACCCACTGCGCACCCCCCCCCCCCCCCCCCCCCCCCCCCCCCCCCCGGTGCACATTTTCTTTCCTTTTTTGAACTTCTCTGAGGAACCTAATTACTTATGAATACAGAAGACAATGAATTTTCCATGCCTTAACAGAAATCTCTTTGCATTTCAACAGGTTAGGAGGGTTGGTAGGGTTGCAAGGGCAATTGCCATAATGAGCCACCCAATCCCAAACACCAATGATTCTCATTCAGTGCAAGTTATCCTGCCACAGAAACAGTTGGGTCGCAAGTCAGACATGTGAGTTCTGATACTGCGTTTCTGTTTTAATCCTTTCATATCTGCTGGGTTTTTCCTATATAGTAATGCATATGTAGCACAAATTTGATAAATAAAACTGGGTATCCATCGCTAATCTGGGTGAGATAAAGTGTCTATTTGGGAATAGTTTATCTAGCTTTTTGCTGTAAATGTGCTAAAATATGCTTTTACCTTGAATAAAGTGATAAAAAGTGGGAAAAAGTGAGCTTCTAAATTGTTGTACATAAAAGCTAAAAGTTGAGCGTAGAAGTTGATGCCAAACAGAGACAGTCCACATTTTTACTGGGATTTGGGGAATCAAAAGCTAGGAGAGTGAAAATAATTTTGATTAGGAGTAGTTTTCTTTCAAACACGCAACCCACTGCTTTTAGTACAGGAACTTAGTGCTTACCACATTCCAATCTACCAGATGGTATTTTGATTCATTGCTAGTGGTGGGAAATTGCAGGTTTGGATTGGGTCATCAATGAGCCGGGTATATAATTACCATTTACTTGTTTTTTTCCATGTAGTCAACACTCATATTAAACTCAACCCATTTGTTTAGGATGGGATCAAACCTACCTTATTAATATATTTGCATACATAATTACATATATACATGCATGATGAACACGCACATACACAAACACATACATCTCTTTCAACCATGATAACTCATTGGAGCTTGCTGGACCCAAGCCATCCTATACAGTGAGCATCCACAGGAAATCCCTCTCCATCTTCTATTCATTACTTAAATGGGAATAGTGAACAAGGATAGAAAGTGTGTTTGATGATTTGCCAAGGAGCTCTTGCAGTTGGCTGCTGGCACCTCCTTTCCTTAATAAGTGCTAGGTTGAGGGCGAGGTTGTAGGTTGAATACTCATCCGGTGTGTGTGTAACTTACCAATAAACAAAAAGGAAGTACGCTTGATGATTTTTCAAATCTTCTAGGACTTGATCTTTCTGCATTGTTATCATTTTTGATGACTATGGTGAAACACTTTCCACTTTCCCAATTGGTTTTTCTCGTTAGAGCACTGTTGGTGTTATTCACTAAGTGGTCAGTTAAATCCCTGGTTCTGTCCCACTTTGTCTATCCAAGGATGTTTTAGCCACTGTAATTTCAGCAGGAAAAATTCTGTGACTAGCTTGTCTATAGGAATGGCAATGGGTCGGCTTCGGCCGGATTTTTGATACCCGGACCTGATCCGCGGGTCCTCCCTTGTTACCCGGTCCCAGCCCGTTTAATAAACCAGTCTTTTTTTTAGCCCCAAACCCAGCCCATTGGGTCTCCGCGGGCCTGTCCAGCCACTTTTGGGCCTAATCCGTGGCCCAATCCAACCCAATCTTATTTAAAAAAAAAAAAAAAAAAAAAAAAAAACCCAAACACAAACACAAATCAATCAACATTGTTATCAGTCTTGCTGAAATGAGATTCTTAGACAGAAAATAAATAATAAATAAACACAAAAAATAGAAGAAACAAAACTCCATTTATCATTTATGGATAGATTTTTACATTAACACAACATTCACTCGGATTTTTACATATTGAATTCTCAAACAAATACCCAAAAACTAAAACTAAAACTATTGAGAGAGGAAATGAACCAAAAAAAAAAAAATGAACCAAAAAAAAAAAAACTAACGAACTTAGACCACTAAGGGTCTGTTTGGATTGAGCTTATTTTTGCTGAAACTGAAAACTGAGACTGAAAATACTGTAGCAAAATAATTTTTAAATATGTGAGTGCTGTGGTACCCATTTTTAGTGAAAAAATTGCTAAGAAGTGGAATTTGTGGGTCCATGAATAGTGCACGGATGCGTTGTTCACCGTTGAAAAGTCAACATTTGCGGCTACTGTTCATGAACAGTGCATGAACAATAGCTGCATAACTCCTGAAACGTGTGAAAACAAAAAAAAAAAAAAAAAAAAGAAGGAGAAGGACGTGTTTACTGTAGCATGGGTCCCATGCCCAAAACGCAAACGTTGAAACGCAGTAAAACGCCGAAACCAAACGGATACTAAAGCTCCATCGGCGGTGGTTTCAGCCATCAAAATCACCCCTGGGCTTCGCCTGACCTCAACAAGACCAAGAGCTCCTCCGATCATCGCATCTCTCTCCAATCTAACAATCCTGTGCTCCTCTATGACAAAAATGGCAACCACCATGAGATCCGTGCTCCTCCATGAGGGTGAGGGTGGGTCGGTGAGGATGAGATGTGAGTGTTTGAGTGAGAGTGAGAGTTAGTGAGATGGGGTGAAGGAGGCGGCTAAGTTGAGAGAGAAATGAGTTTTAGGTTAGGGTTGTGATATATATATATATATATATATATAGGTTTTTTTGTAATTTTATATTTATTCTAACCGGGTCAGGTTGGGTCCGGGCGAACCCGGACCCGCTTCGGGTTTTTTTTTTTTTAAAACCCAAACCTGACCCTATTTTTTATCGGGCCGGGTAAAACCCGACCCATTAGAATTAGGCCGGGTTGGGTACCTACAGGTCGGGCATAGATTGCCATCCTTACTTGTCTATGTTAGTGCTTTGTGAAATTAATATTGTATAATTTCATTTCGATGAAGTGTTTGATCATCAATATATATATATATATATATATATATATATATATATATATAAAAGCAAAGACCTCATGCGGGAAAGCATGAGATTTTGCTAAGTGGCGTTCTAATTTTGCATTTAGCATTTTTTTTTCCTTTTTTTAATATTGCCCAAAAGTTCACATTAACTTATTTTACTGTTATCTTATTATTATCTTATTAATTGCCTAAGCTTACACAACACCTTTCTCTATTTTTCATGTCTTTTAGCATACCTACCGTTTTAGTAATTTAAAAAAAGCAAAAAAAGAAAAGAAAAAGGACTAATAGTAATAACTAATCACATAAGGCCTTGAAGAGAGATAGAGAGGCACAAAAATGTTGTGCATTGTTAAATAAAATGCATTATTTCACTATATATTACTAAAATAAAAAACCTGAGATTGACAAAATATTTGAAAGAGAGGACGAGGAATCTGAGGGATCACTACCTCCTGGCCTCCTACCATCATCAAGACACCGAATCCCCTATGAGTATTTTTTCTTTTTAAAATTAGGAGCTTAAATATGATTTAGGTTTGGGTAATTTGATTGGATAGTTTTTGTTTTGGGTATATAAGTAGGGAGAATATTTGGTGTGTAATGTAAAGCCACATTCTACCATGGTTTAATTTTAAATCATCTATAAGACATATGAACACACTTGCCCACATCATGTCTTATTGTCACAATATTGATGAGTAGAAGACAGTGAGAAAGTTGAGCATATTTTTATTTCATGGTATATATGTGAATGCAACAAAAATTAGTTGATTTTCATAGTCTCATTACACTTTTGCATTTATTTTTGGTTTCATGATTTAATATATATATATATATATATAACATTATCTAAAACCGTTTTATATAAAATATTACAAAATTAGTTTACTTGTTCTTTATAATATATATATATATATATATATATATAACATTATCTAAAACCGTTTTATATAAAATATTACAAAATTATCCGTGCATTGCACGAGCAACTTACTAGTTCCTCTTAATTGTTATGGCTTTGTTGTGTGATTATACATGCAAAAAGTATCCTGTATATGTTTTTTTACTCTAATTTAGTTTACTTTTTCTTTATAATATATGTACAACATTATTCAAAACTGTCTTACGTAAAATTTCACAAAATTATTCGTGCATCACATGGAAAACTTACTAGTTCCTCTTAATTGTTATGCTTTGTTGTGTGATTACACATGCAAAAAGTAGTAGTTTTAGGTGCTTTGATGTTTATTAGTTTTTCTCTATATTATTGGTAAGGAGTCCCTTTAGGAGCATTTGTACTGTGCCCACTTCATCCTACTACCGCACTATTACCACTTTACTATTTATTAAACCACCAAAAAGGAAAAGAAGAAAGGTATTGAAGCAAGTCAATGTTGGAGACTTCCAGATGCCATTAGAGCAATGACTTGTCATTAATTATTTATTGTGGTGCTCCTTTTCTTCTCTTATGTTTTCTTGGGAGCTTGATTTTGTTATCCTTCTATTGTTGAGCAGGTATCTTTTCTGTTGCTCTTATTCTCACAACGTTGCTCCAAAGGGAAAATTTATTGCATTTGTTTCAACAGAGGCGGAGACTGATCATCCTGGGACTGAACTTAAGGCAGGAATTGACCTTCTAGGGCCTGTTGATGAGATATTCTTTGATATTTATGACAGATACGAACCAGTCAATGAACCGACCTTGGACAATTGCTTTATATCAACTGTAAGTTGATATCCACAATTTTACACTGTAGCTTTTACTAACTGATGCAAGCTGAACAAGTCTGATCATCATGTTTGCAGAGTTACGATGCAACAACACACTTTGAGTCAACTGTCTTGGACGTACTCAACATGTATACCATGATAACTGGGAAGGTAGTGAATTTTTTTTTATCTTGCTAGGCAACTGGATCCTCTCCGTTTATAAGTCATCCTGCCATGTCCAAATTATTTCAATAACATGCTTAGTAATTATCTTTTATTTTGATAATTCATGATGCTACACACGTGTTTACCATAATGGGAGCCCCTTTACATCAACAAAGGACCAATACAATGACAAATTTTAATTAAAGTTTTAATATGAAGTTTCATATTGAACTGCTAGAAATGATACATGATCTAGGTTAGATTTACTTGCTTCAAGGAATAATCATGAAAGGCTACCTTGGTGATTGGAAGATCAGGCAATTACGTAGTTTGCACTATACTGTCCAATATGATTATATGATACATATCTTACCTACACACACACACACACACACACACAGATAAAGGATTCTAGAAAATGGTAGGTTGTAAAAATCATTCCTGTGGCCAGTAAAAGTTATAATTTCAAAAAATGATTACAGATAAAAAGTGCTTGTTTCTCTAAATCACTGGAACTGCATGTGCTACCCTTGCAGTGTTTGACCTGATGTTTTTGAGCAGGTTCTTGATCTCAGCGTGGATTTAAGTGCTGCCAGTGCTGCAGAGGAGTGAGGATTGAGGAACACTTCACAGATCTGCTTTGTTCCAACCTCCTTGGAGAGCGTTGAAGTTGACAGTCGCTTAATCCAAAAAGAGTGTTAAAAGTTCGCCAGTCACAGAAGTGGCATTGGACTTGTGATTGTTTTCTCTTTCCGTCATAGACTATGTTTTATATGATAAAAATGTGTTGTTTCATATGTACTTTGGTGGAACTTGATGTGTAGATTTATGATGTGCATTTGACTACTCACTTGTGGTGGCAGCTTCCAAATGAAACTTATTAATTTAATTACAATAGCATTTTTTTTTTTTTTGGTAATAGGCGATTTCATTAAAACAAAACTAAGGAAGAACAAGAGAAACAGGACACAGCCTGGACAGATAAAAACCCTTACAATCATCCTCATAAGCCTTAAGAGTGCTTACAATAGCATTTGTATAACGTCCGAAAATGGATGAAGGCTCATCTATCTGCCCTGTGTGGGTTACCGATAGCAGTACGTTCTTAATAGGAATTGTCAATTGCCAACTGAAAAATTAGGTTCTACTTTAATCAAGCGTTGATGGTCCTCAGTCCTCACTACTTTTGTTGTACACTTGTACTAATTTATGCGGTCAAAACTCGCTAATCCATTCAGAAGAACCTGCGGTATTCTCTTACGAGTCTCGTCAGTCATTATGGCTGCCCTGCCCTTCGATACCTATTTCTTATTGCTACTACAATGCCTCAAAACATTTGTAACTAATATGTCAAAAACATCCTATTTCTTATTCCTTCTACAATGCCTCAAAACAATTTCTAACTAATATGTTAAAAGCATATTGAGTGGAGTTGTAACTTTAGGCTACAATTAAGTTTGTGATCAATCTTTGTTCATAATAACATTTTAAAAGAAATAAATCCAAATCCCATGGTTCTACTCGTTGACATTTATAAAACTAGTGATTGTTATGTAGTTTTTATGTTTTGGATTGAAATGACTTTGAAATTGGAGAAAGTGAAGGAGAAAGGCAACCAGAGAGTTTGAAAGTGAGAGAGAAAGGCAGCCAGAGAGTAAAGCCGCATTGTTATCTCTTTTGATACCATTTTTAATTAAAAAATATTAGAGATTGTTATTTTTTGTTTTTGAATGGGTTTTTTGTTGACTATTTTGTTCATTTGTTGTTGTTTGGCCTAATCTTCCTATTATTTGAGTTAATTTATAGGCTAAAAAACAAATTTCATACTTTAAGTTTGATTGAAATTCATTTCAATTCTCTAACTTTACTTTCGTTTAATTGAGTTTTCTAAGTTTCATATTTATTCAATTTAGTTTTTTTTTTTTGGCCAATTTCGTTAAAAAAATTGCCATTAAATATTCAATTAACTAATGAAAAATTTAATTTTTTTAATAAAAAAAGTCTCGCATAAAAAATCTATGAAATATTTTTTATTAATTAAAGGAGATTTTTTTTTTTTAAATGGCAAAAATTTAATGAAATTGGATGGAATGCTTGAATTAAATTCAATTGGACAAAAGTAAAATTAGGTGATTGAAATGAATTTTAGTCAAATTTAGAGAATGTCATTTGCATTTTAGTCTAATTTTTATTGGTGTTATTTGGGAATTTATTTATTGTGGGGCCCGGCCCAAAACAATGGGCTACTTAAGCACAGGCCCGTCCGAAAAAGCATCATGTCCGAGGAGAAGTCATAGCCAAAACGTTATTCAAGCTCAACTACGGTAAAGGAAACCTGTCCGAGGAGTAACCTCTCCTCGGACGCTATGAAGTCCAGGCCAAGAGCTCACCCCTACTACTGCCGCTCATCCTCCAAGCATATAAAAAGAATAAAACCCAAAATATCTCATGGAAAGTTGCTACCGCCACATTAAATGTGTCACAACCACCCTCTTGGCCGCATTAATGAGGAAAAGACCCCTGAACAGTACTGCCTTGGCCACTGCAACTCACAAGGGGATGATAAAGGTGTCTGATAAGACAGGTGCTCAAGTGGGGGCTTAGATGATCAACAAGTGTAAGGTTCAGATAAGAATAATAGAGCTATATAATGTAATAGAGCCCCTCAAAGAAAGGGACGGAAAAACTGTATTCATCACTTAGGGAATAAAAGCTTCTGGGGAATATTCATTCTGGTGTTTTTATCCTTGTGACAACCTTCTCCATACCTAAGTCCGACCAGGTTCACTGAGGCCAAGTTCTTTCACCCATCCTCTACAAACATTTATTGTGTGTTGCGCTTTGGGCCAGGGCCTGATCAAAAGGGTTTGGGCCAGGAAATTCGTGCAACTACAATTGGCGCCGTCTGTGGGAAGAACTAGAGCATCAGCTAGCACAACGGTCGAAGTATGACAGAACTAGGCCCGCACCAGGAAAATCCCCACCAGGCGAACTCCCAACAGACACAACCCGTTGAGTCCCAGAGGCAGAATAACCCCACCAACCCAGGCGGCAGGGGGAATCGTGAGGGAAGTGTGCATACTGTCCGGACGAGCCAGAGTCACACTCAGACAGGCAGTCACGTGTCCCAGAGGCGAAATAGTCATCAGGCCATGCAGCGGGAGATAGACGACCTAAAAAGGGAGTTACGACGTGTGCGGCGAAAATGGTCCAGCTCTGACTCAGACGAGTCTTCTAATGCGGAGGACGTGAGTTACCGACGGAAGTCGAGGACCCCCCCAAGTGAGACTTTTTCCTACAAGAGAGAACCACGCCCTGTGCGGAAATGTGAAAACCCGTCCAGCAAAGGTTCAGGAAACGATGTCATGAAGAAAGCGCTGGACCAAGTTTCGAGATCACCCTTCACATATAGAATTGAAGGGGCTAAGCTGCCTCGACGCTTCAACCAACCGGCGTTCGTCATCTATAATGGCCGAGCAGACCCGGTAGAGCACGTGAGCCAGTTTAACCAGAAAATGACAATCTACTCCCAAAACGAAGCCCTAATGTGCAAGACCTTCCCGTCCAGTCTGGGATCAATGGCAATGAGGTGGTTTAACAGCTTGAAGACAAATTCCATAGGTTCCTACAAGCAGCTCACTCAGGCTTTCTGCTCCCGTTTTATCACAAACACCAGAGTCCCTCGACCCCTGAGTTCATTATTATCCTTGTCTATGCACGAAGGGGAAACCCTGAAAGCGTACTCGGATAGATATTGGGAGGTGTACAATGACTTAGATGACAATCATGACGATGTTGCTATCAGCACGTTCAAAAGCGGCCTCCCCACCGAGCATGGCTTGAGAAAATCCCTCACTGGAAAACCAGTTGCCGATGTTCATCAGCTGATGGATAGGATCGACAAGTACAAAAGGGTGGAGGAGGATCAGCTGCAGGGAAAGGGAAAGGAGAAGGTCATTCCCCCCAAAGCAAATGACTTTAGAACGGAACGGTATAACCCTAGCCAGCCGAGGAAAGATTTCTCGCGACAGGTTGGACAGAGCCACGCACAAACAGTGAATGCCGTGTTCAGGGAGCCAGTACAGCAGGTGCTGGAGAAAGTAAGAAACGAGCCCTACTTTAGATGGCCGGGAAAGATGGTCGGAGACCCATCCAAGCGTAACCAGGGTCTATACTGCCACTACCATCAGGACCATGGGCATACCACTGAGGATTGCAGGAATTTGTGGAATCACCTAGATCAGCTAGTCCGAGAAGGGAAGTTACATCACCTTCTACACCACTCGAGCGGGCACCACGGTCAAGCAATACCAGAGCCTCGAAAGGATGTGTCCTTAAGACCCCCTACTGGAACGATACATGTCATCCTCGCTGCACCAGGAAGAACTGGGCCACCCATCCCCAGAATATTGGCTGTAGATCGGCCCTACTCCGAGGACGGGCACAGGGAGCCCAAAAGGTCGAAAAAGCGAAGCTCTTTGATACTGGGATTCTCGGATGAGGATAAGGAGGGAACTATTCAACCTCACGACGATGCCTTGGTGGTTACATTAAGAATTGGAGGCTTCGATGTGAGAAGGGTGTTGGTAGACTCAGGTAGTGCGGTGGAAATAATGTACCCTGATCTATACAAGGGGCTAAACCTCAAGCCGGAGGACGTGGCAGCTTATGATTCCCCCCTTCTCAGCTTCGAAGGAAGAATGGTTACGCCGAAAGGGCAGATCCGGCTACCCGTGCAGACGGGGTCAGAGGTGGTGGAGGTAAATTTTATCGTGGTCGACGCTTACTCCCGCTATACCGCGATAGTTGCCCGACCATGGATCCACGCCCTGGAAGCCGTGACCTCCACACTCCACCAAAAAGTAAAATACCCATCCAGAGGACAAGTAGAAGAGATCCGAGGAGATCAGGCCGTATCCAGGAAGTGTATGGTTGCCGCCATCCTACATCGGCTCGTTGCCGAGTCCTCGGCCCCAAAGAACTTATAGCAACCAGACTCCTCGGCAGGGCTAGGGGAGGAGCCAGCCGAGGAGGTCAGGTGTGAAAGTTTAGAAAAGATCGCTGTCAACAACGACCCGGACAAGTTTTTTCAGGTCGGCTCTGAATTGCCTGCTCAAGAAAAAGAGGAACTGATCGGATTTCTCAGAGGAAATGTCGACGTGTTTGCGTGGGACGCCTATGACGCTCCGGGGGTTGATCCTGGTCTTATTTGTCACCACCTTAACGTCAACCCGTCTTCCATTCCAAAGAAGCAGCCTCCCCGACGCCCTTCGAAGGAACACGCTAGTGCCGTGAGAGACGAGGTTGCAAAACTGAAAAAAGCAGGGGCTATTAAAGAGGTTTTTTACCCCGAATGGTTAGCAAACACGGTGGTGGTGAAGAAGAAGACAGGAAGGTGGAGGGTCTGTGTGGACTTCACAGATCTGAACAAGGCGTGCCCAAAGGACCCATTCCCCCTACCACGAATAGATAGGTTGGTGGATGCGACCGTGGGTCACCCTCGGATGAGCTTCCTGGATGCCTTCCAGGGCTATCATCAGATCCCTCTTGCAGCAGAGGACCAGGAGAAGACGGCTTTCATGACGCCCATTGGAAACTACCACTATAAGGTGATGCCGTTTGGGCTAAAGAACGCAGGCTCAACCTACCAAAGGATGATGACCCGGATGTTCGAACCACAGCTGGGCAGGATCATTGAGGTTTACATAGACGACATGGTTGTGAAGAGTAAAAAGGTGTCCGAGCACGTGAAAGACCTTAAATAAATCTTCGCTATCCTAAGAGAACACCGGTTGCGGTTGAACGCTTCTAAATGCTCCTTTGGGGTAGGGTCGGGGAGATTTCTAGGGTACATGGTAACCCACAGGAGAATAGAAGTGAGCCCCGATCAAATCAAAGCAATAAACAGCCTACAGGCTCCTCGGAACGCTAAGGAAGTGCAGAAGCTCACTGGTATGATTGCAGCATTAAACCGGTTCATATCGCGGTCAGCAGATAGATGCCGACCTTTTTACCTCCTGATAAACAAGTGGAAAGGGTTTGAATGGTTGGAGGATTGTGTTCGGGCTTTCTAGCAGCTTAAGGAATATCTGTCACGACCCCCCATTATGTCCAGCCCTGAAGCAGACGAAGTGTTGTTTGCGTACATCGCTGTTGCTCCCCATGCTGTAAGCCTGGTGCTGATACGGGATGATAATGGGGTGCAGCGACCAGTATACTATGTGAGCAAATCATTACATGAAGCCGAGGTACGATATCTACCTCTGGAAAAGGCAATTTTGGCGGTAGTCCATGCCACCCGGAAGCTCCCTCATTACTTTCAAGCACACACGGTTATCGTTTTCACCCAGCTTCCCCTCCGAGCAGTGCTTCGAAGCGCTGACTACACTGGAAGGATTTCCATGTGGAGTGCGCTTTTGGGAGCCTTTGATATTAAATATATGCCTAGATCCTCCATCAAAGGCCAGGTCCTCGCAGACCTGGTAGCGGAATTTGCCGAACCCTCTATAGAAGCAGTAACCGAGAAGAAAGACATGGATGGAAAATCGGTTGGTGTGATTACGGCAGGAAAGGCCTTGCATTGGAAGATCTACGTGGATGGCGCGGCCAACCAGAAAGGATCTGGAGTTGGGATAGTTTTAGTATCACCAGACGGTGCCGCCATTGAAAAATCACTGAGGCTCGGATTTTCGGCTACGAACAATGAAGCCGAATACGAGGCCTTGCTCCAAGGGATGATTATGGTGCAAAAACTGGGCGGAAGAGTAGTAGAAGTATTCTCGGATTCCAGATTGGTTGTCGGACAAGTGATGGGTGAGCTGGAAGCCAGAGATGCTAGGATGCAAGAGTATCTAGGACAGGTCAAATGCCTGCAGACGAGTTTTGAGTCATTCAATCTGACGCACGTTCCTCGAAGTGCAAACACTCAAGCAGACTCGCTGGCCACCCTTGCCACGTCCTCGGCTCATAACCTGCCACGAATGATCCTGGTTGAAGATCTAGTCAAGGCGAGTCCCATTAGCGGAAACCCGGCCCAAGTCCACCAGGTCAGACAGAGTCCCAGCTGGATGGACCCCATAAGGAACTTCCTCCAGAATGATACCTTACCGGAAGAAAAATTAGAGGCTGAAAAGATACGTAGAAACGCTCCTCGGTTCTGGTTATCAGAAGACCACAAGCTATATCGGCACTCCTATTCTGGACCGTACTTACTCTGCGTACATCCAGAAGAGTCCGAGTCTCTACTTGAAGAGTTACATGAGGGAATTTGTGGAAGTCACACCGGAGGAAGGTCGCTGGCACACAGGGCACTCACCCAAGGGTACTGGTGGCCGAACATGCAAAGAGAGGCCCAAGAGTACGCTAAGAAGTGCGACCAGTGCCAAAGATTTACCCCGAATATCCACCAACCCGGAGGGGTCCTCAACCCACTCTCTAGCCCATGGCCGTTCGCACAATGGGGTCTTGATATTGTCGGACCTTTCCCCAAGGCTGCGGGGAACAAGCGGTACATAATAGTCGGAACCGATTACTTCACTAAATGGGTGGAGGCTGAACCTTTGGCCAACATTAGGGATGTGGATGCCCAGAAATTCATCTGGAAGAACATTATCACCCGCTTCGGAACTCCACGTACACTCGTTTCCAACAATGGTCTTCAGTTCGACAGTAAGAATTTTAGGGAGTATTGCCGCGAGTTTGGGATCATTAATCGATATTCCACCCCCGCATACCCCCAAGGAAACGGGCAAGTCGAGGCTGTGAACAAGGTCATAGTGAACGGATTGAAGAAAAGACTAGATGAGGCAAAGGGAAGATGGGTAGAAGAGCTCCCGCACGTCTTGTGGACCTATCGTACAACGCCGCGGCGTTCAACCGGTGAAACCCCCTTTTCCATGACTTATGGGGCTGAGGCCGTGCTCTCAATCGAGAACAACTTCCCCACACTGAGGTCTAGCTCGTTTACCCCAAGCGATAACGACGAGTTATTGGGAAGAAGTCTAGACCTAGCCGAGGAAAGAAGGGAAAAAGCCATGATTCATATGGCCTACTACCACCAGAAGCTGAGACAAGGGTATGACGCCAACGTCAAGTTGCGACCTCTAGGTCTAGGTGATCTCGTGATGAGAAAGATTCTCGGCAGCGCGAAAAACCCCTCTTGGGGCAAGTTGGGGCCCAATTGGGAAGGGCCGTACCGTGTCACATCCGTGGCCGGGATAGGCGCCTACTACCTAGAAGATCTGGATGAAAAAACTGTACCTCGGCCATGGAATGTAAACAACCTCAGAAGATATTGTTATTAATAAAAATGGCTTCACCCATGTTTTGTTTCGTGATTATCCTTCATCTGCTGATCTACCTACAACTATTCATAGTTTTAAACAGAACCTAAGTCCTGCATGGCTCCTCGGACTACAGACTTAGGGGAAATTATTACTCATGACAACTCATAGTTTTAAACAGAACCTAAGTCCTGCATGGCTCCTCGGACCACAGACTTAGGGGAAATTATTACTTATGGCAACTATTCATAGTTTTAAACAGAACCTAAGTCCTGCATGGCTCCTCGGACCACAGACTTAGGGGAAATTATTACTCATGACAATTCATAGTTTTAAACAGAACCTAAGTCCTGCATGGCTCCTCGGACCACAGACTTAGGGGAAATTATTACTTATGGCAACTATTCATAGTTTTAAACAGAACCTAAGTCCTGCATGGCTCCTCGGACCACAGACTTAGGGGAAATTATTACTCATGACAATTCATAGTTTTAAACAGAACCTAAGTCCTGCATGGCTCCTCGGACCACAGACTTAGGGGAAATTATTACTTATGGCAACTATTCATAGTTTTAAACAGAACCTAAGTCCTGCATGACTCCTCGGACCACAGACTTAGGGGAAATTATTACTCATGACAATTCATAGTTTTAAACAGAACCTAAGTCCTGCATGGCTCCTCGGACCACAGACTTAGGGGAAATTATTACTCATGACAATTCATAGTTTTAAACAGAACCTAAGTCCTGCATGACTCCTCGGACCACAGACTTAGGGGAAATTATTACTCATGACAATTCATAGTTTTAAACAGAACCTAAGTCTTGCATGGCTCCTCGGACCACAGACTTAGGGGAAATTATTACTCATGACAATTCATAGTTTTAAACAGAACCTAAGTCCTGCATGGCTCCTCGGACCACAGACTTAGGGGAAATTATTACTTATGGCAACTATTCATAGTTTTAAACAGAACCTAAGTCCTGCATGGCTCCTCGGACCACAGACTTAGGGGAAATTATTACTCATGACAATTCATAGTTTTAAACAGAACCTAAGTCCTGCATGGCTCCTCGGACCACAGACTTAGGGGAAATTATTACTTATGGCAACTATTCATAGTTTTAAACAGAACCTAAGTCCTGCATGACTCCTCGGACCACAGACTTAGGGGAAATTATTACTCATGACAATTCATAGTTTTAAACAGAACCTAAGTCCTGCATGGCTCCTCGGACCACAGACTTAGGGGAAATTATTACTCATGACAATTCATAGCTTTAAACAGAACCTAAGTCCTGCATGGCTCCTCGGACCACAGACTTAGGGGAAATTATTACTTATGACAATTCATAGTTTTAAACAGAACCTAAGTCCTGCTTGGCTCCTCGGACCACAGACTTAGGGGAAATTATTACTCGACAATTTGGGAAGCTATTACCTAAGGGAAATCATTTTTAGGCGCACGCACAGTCTAGCACCGTTGCAACACTTACTCAAATTCGCCACAACATCCTCTTCACCACGACCGTTTATATCGTTATCAGCGCTAAATAAAGGGATGGTGCTAACATAAATCCATAAGATGAAGGAAACATTCTATATTAATATTCTGAAACCAATACAAAAAGAGAGGTCCTTACAAAAGAGTGCAAAAGCAGGACAACTCTCGTTCAAAAAAAAAAAAATATATATATACATAGTAAAAACGAAGATGAAGAAAATACAAAAGTTAAGAAGCCAAAAAAAAAAAAAAAAAAAAAAAAAAAAAAAAAAAAAAAACTAAGCCTTGGCAGGAGGGTCTTCTTTCTGCTCTGGCTGAGGAGGAGAAACCACGGTGGCAAGGTCCGCAGCCGGATTCTTCGTGTTGTCAGGCACAGGGATGGCGTCAGGCACCGCCAAATCCTGCTCAGAAGCTGCTTGGGCGCCGTCAGGATTCACTCGGATCTCCTGAGGGTAGAAAACGTTTTCAGGCAACCTCAGCGCCGAATTAGCGGGAACTCCTGCAGCATCAAGAGCCTGAGCCCACGAGATACTGCAGTAGTCCCTGCACACCTCAGGGATCTCTTCGGACAACCTGGCCTCCGTTTCTTGGACCCCAAGCTGGCGAGCAGCATTCTTTTCAACCTCCGCAGCCTCTCGGATCAGCTGAGCCTCCTCTCTAGCCCTCCGCAGCTCACTCTCGACTCTTTGCAGAGCGGTCTTGAGATCCACCACTGCCTGCTTCTCAGTGGCGAGGTTGAGCTGGGTCGAATACAGCTCTTTACGCTGATCCTCAGCCTGAGTCTCGGCACTCTTCAGACCAGCCTCAGCACTTTTGCGCCGTTTCTCCGAGTCCTTGAACTTCTCAGTAAGCCCAAGGTGATCATGCTTGAGGGACCCCAAGGCTGTCTCCATCTCCGTCCGAGACTGAGCCTCAGCCTTAGCCTCAGCCCGACTCCGACTATCACGACAAAATTCCTCAGCCACAAATACCTGCTGAGTGATTTGCAAGCGAAATAAAATCGGCTCAGAATTTAGCAGGGTTAAGTAAGTTAATAAAACAGTAAAAGAATTACTCACCATCGCAAGATCCCTTTTAAGGGATAGGAAAAGCTCCGGCTGAGAGAACCGCCTATAGGCCTCCATATCCCGAGGAAGCAGTAGAGGTTGCTCTAAGGCATCAGCCACGTACCCTGCTCGGCCCCGATTGTATTCTCGGATTGACGAGTTGTAGGGGATGGCAACTCCATCCAACTCCAACTTAGGGCTCCACGTACGCGGGGTAGCGCGCACCTCAGCGCGGTTCTCCTCGTCCTTGCTCTCAGAGGAGTTTGCCCTCTTACTCCTCTGTCCCTTGGCAGCCTTTTGCTGCTTAGTAGGCCGGGTAACCAGCTCGCCCTCCTCAGGGATGTCAGTCTGCCTCTTCTTTTTCAGGTCAGGGATAGCCTTGAGGCCAGGATCAGTAGGGACCTGAGGAGCGATTGGAGGTGGGTCCTGGGTTTGCGCTTTGGCAGGCGCCTTCGAAGACTGACCCTTGCCTCGGCTGGACATCAACTCTCTCAGAGATTTTCCCATATCACCTCCTTCTTCGTCCGAGGAGTCTTCCGAGCAGGATATAATAATTGGACCAGCGACCACGGAGTTGCGGTCCTGCTTTCCTTCAGGATCAGAAAGCTCAACCACGAGGTCTTGCTGAACTTCCTCCTCGAAGTAAAACTCATCTATTTCTTCCTCAAGGGAAAGACGAGATGATTCGGTGTGCCCCTCAACTGGATCAGCAACACCAGGCTCTTCCGGAGGAGGTAATTGCTCTGCTATACGGGGATGCCGAACAACTGGTAGAACGACTGGGGGGAGATCATGTGGAGCTAGGAGCCCGTTTATGGATACGTCAATCCTAGCCAACCTCGGACTGCCAGCCCTTATGGCGTGACCAACGGCTTGAAAAGAGCGGCTTAGAGGTTGATAGCCCAGGACCAGATGAGCCGCACGTAGCTGTCCGTCCTCGGCAACGTAAATCTCCGACCTCAGAAGATAGTTCAGCGCCGGCACATTCACGAAGTTTAGCCGGGGAGCGACGTGAACTTTATCTGCAAAACATCCAAAAACAATGGGGTTAGTACATGAAATTCTCCAAGTGTGAGGAAAGCTAGAAAAATAACCCCCCAATGCTAAACCCTATCCCCAAAAGAACTGGCCCTAAAGACGCCGCACCTGGTTTTCCTGCCCTGGTCGGACAATGAATACCGTCGAACCACTCCCCCGAAGCAATAAGAAAATCATTCTTCACGGTCTTATTGGAGACTGGAAGACAGGAGATCAATCTAACCACCTCGGATCGGGATTTGAGATAATACCCTCCCTTATCGATGCCACTCTCGAGGCGATGACACTCATACAGATAAGCCACATCGTGCCAAGTAAGGCCTAGATTCATCTGCTCGTCTAAGACATCTACACAGCCTAGTATCTTGAACATATTAGGGGCACACTGATACGGCGTCAACCTATGGTTGGACAGGTATTCCCTTGTGATCCTACGCATGGGAAGTGTCATCCCTCCCTCTATGAAAGCAATCATGGGGATAACAACTTCTCCCTCGCCTCTATCTGTCAATACTCCCTCAAGAGGACAGTATCGCAGCCCCACACCCGGGGGAATGTGGTATTTTGCCCTAAAGGCCTCCATGGCGGCCGGAGTATTTACTAATTTTTGGAATCTACCCATCTGAACTGTACTGGAAGAATGAAAATAAAGACCAAGGGAAAAATAAAGTCCGAGGAGGAAGTCGAAACGACAAAGCGAACGAAACTTACAGGTATCTTCTCAAATGCCCAATAAGGGAATCGGGAAGCTCTTCTATGGAGGGCGTCTCGCAAAAATGACGATGAAGATCTGAAGGAAGGATGTGCTTAAGGATTTCTGGGCGCTGGAGTTCTCCGGAGATCTCTGTTCTGATGAGCGGATAAAAGAAAAGAAGAGGGGAGCCTATCTGACGTCTTATATAGCCTGGAGGAGAGAGAAAAGATCGACCTCGCCTAGAAAGTCGAGAAATAATGATGGCCGTTCGATCCACGTCTCATCGTTGGATGAAGGGGACAAGAAACCTCCGGAAGTAAATGGCCGCGCCTCGTAAATTGTAGCGCGTCCCAAAAGTAACTGCCCGCACGCGCGCCCCAAGGCTTCTTCGCTTCCATTCTCTCATTGACATCAAAACCCCGCTTTTCTCCTCGGAATGAGACAAAAACCGGAGTTTTGAGGGGCTATTGTGGGGCCCGGCCCAAAACAATGGGCTACTTAAGCACAGGCCCGTCCGAAAAAGCATCATGTCCGAGGAGAAGTCATAGCCAAAACGTTATTCAAGCCCAACTACGGTAAAGGAAACCTGTCCGAGGAGTAACCTCTCCTCGGACGCTACGAAGTCCAGGCCAAGAGCTCGCCCCTACTACTGCCGCTCATCCTCCAAGCATATAAAAAGAATAAAACCCAAAATATCTCATGGAAAGCTGCTACCACCACATTAAATGTGTCACAACCACCCTCTTGGCCGCATTAATGAGGAAAAGACCCCTGAACAGTACTGCCTTGGCCACTGCAACTCACATGGGGATGATAAAGGTGTCTGATAAGACAGGTGCTCAAGTGGGGGCTTAGATGATCAACAAGTGTAAGGTTCAGATAAGAATAATAGAGCTATATAATGTAATAGAGCCCCTCAAAGAAAGGGACGGAAAAACTGTATTCATCACTTAGGGAATAAAAGCTTCTGGGGAATATTCATTCTGGTGTTTTTATCCTTGTGACAACCTTCTCCATACCTAAGTCCGACCAGGTTCACTGAGGCCAAGTTCTTTCACCCATCCTCTACAAACATTTATTGTGTGTTGCGCTTTGGGCCAGGGCCTGATCAAAAGGGTTTGGGCCAGGAAATTCGTGCAACTACATTTATTTTATTTTTTATTAAGGGGTTGATGATTATGTTTGGGGGGTTAGATTATTTTTTTTAACATTTAAACTTTCTCCAACCTTTCTCCTTCTCTTTACCTTTTCATCTCCCCAAACATTCTACCTTGATATCACTCTTCGTCTTTCCTTTTATCTTCCTTTATTTTGTTTCTTTTTATTATCATTCTCTTAGTATAAATTTGTCATTCACTCTTCCATTCTTTACATAATTTTCTCTCACAAAAAAAGTGGTTATTTCCCACTCTTTCTCCCTGAATTTTTTGGTGGTTTTTTATTTTTATTTTTCTTGCATCTCTATTTTAGCTTGATAAAGTTTTGTATTCTTTAGAACTCTATTTTGGTTGATGGGATTTAGTTTTGTGTTTTAAGTTTTATTTATTTATTTATTTATTTTTTAATTTTATGACTTTGGTTTTTAAATACTATCATATTGCATTATAAATAATTAAAAAAAGTATATAAGAATGTACTATTATTATATTACATAGAATTATTTGGATAAGTTAGTGTTTATTGTTATGTATTTTATTTTTATTTTTTTTCACATATAATTTTATTTTACATTTAAATTCAGCCACATCCCCCATATATATCATTAAATTATTTATATTTCCACTCCTTTTTTATTTAAAAAAATTTAAAATATAATATTTTGCCTAAATTAAATAAATAAAATTGTCCACATTAAGTGGAGTAATGCTAGGAAACACTCATTCCCACACCCAATGAATCAAAGGAAGAATGAAATACAAAACAAATCAAGTTAGAAACACTAAATTAAAAAAAAAAAAAAACCTAATAATGCATATCTAATGTCATAGAATCATTATCAAATTTTGGAAAACGATAGGTTACCAATGGAGAGAGAGAGAGAGAGAGAGAGAGAGAGAGAGAGAGAGAGAGAGAGAGAGAGAGAGAGAGAGAGAGAGAGAGCCAATAAAAAGTAATAAAGAGTAGATAAAGAAAAAAAATCAAATGTCAATTAGTAATCATTGATTGAAAAACAAAGAGGTTGTAAGGAGAAGTAAAAAATAAAATAGAGATTACTGTGTAGAGAAAATTAAAAACTTTACAGTGTAGTAACATAAACCATTAAATTCACTTAAAAAATTAAATCAACAGTCAACTATTAAATACAGTCATAGTACTAAATTTAAATTTAAAACTAATCAAACTCTAACTATGGAAACCATATTAATCATAACTAAAAAAGAGATGTTCTTTGATAGTAGTAGAAACTACATAAGAAATAAAGTTAGAAAATTTAAATATCCATTTTTTGACATTTCATTTAACCTTATTTAATATATATATATATATATATATATAGATAATTTTCATACACTATTACTTTCGAAAATTTTATGAACAATGCTACCTCTCATTTTGTCTTTTATTATGCAAATTATCAGTTAGTAAATATATGATAATGGTAAAAAACGTTACGATCACTAACAAAAATATAAAATTAATTAACCACTATCATTATGGAGTAGTAGTCTATAATTTTACGCATCTAAAAAAGTGGAATATATAGAGTTTTCTTAAAGGTGTGTGTGTGTGTGTATAAAGGTAAAAAAAGGTATATTTAAGGTTTTTATTATCTTAAAAACTAATGAAAAACCAATGGTTAATAACTAAAATTATAGTATTAATAAAATATTTAATGAGACAATTCTAAAAAAATTATCACGCGCAACGCCCAGGTAGTTTTTGTAATTGATGAATTCATATTATAAGACTTATGTAGTAAAACTCATATTATACGTAATATCACTCATTCAATTAGGAGAATGAATTCTTTCTACAAAAAAAAAAAAATTAGGAGAATGAATGAGAGTTGAGAGAGGGAGGAGAGTTCTCGACTAAGAGAGAATTGTTTAAAAAAAAATGGAGTCAATTTTGTATGGTAACTATTTCGGTTTGGTTAAGGGAATAATGTGTTTGGGTATCAATAAAATACCATTTCAAGTTTATTTATAACAATAGTTTGGTATAAACTTTTTTTTTTTTTTTTAACTATTATATAATTTGTAAGACTTTTAAGAGTCTTTAAAAATGATATATCTTATCAATAAAAAATTGATATAACCAATAATAACAATTATTATATTATAATGAGATGTTCTTTAGTAAACGTGTATATATGCCTAGATATATTGAAAAAAGAAAAAATTAGATGCAAAAAGGTGGAGGCTAAAGTTTCCTGATGGTGGTGGAATCAGCTGTAAAAGACAATGTGTGAGGGGTTATAGAGATTACTATTTATTTTCATCATTTTTAGCTCTCATGTGATCAAATAAGTGGATAAAACAAGAAATGGAAATTAAGCGGACCAAACCAGATATGTTATTTTCAGATTTTAGTATTAGATTTGTTATTTTTGGTAATTTTTAGATTTTTAGGATTAGAGTTATTCTTTCCTTACTTTTAGGTATTTTTAATGTTGTTTAGTGAAATTAGGGTTTGATATGCTTTCCTTTTTGTTCTAGGCTTTCTAAGTGTCTAGGTTTTCTTTTTTACTATTTAAACACATTGTAGCAAAGACAATTCAGTTTTAATATTAATAAAATTTAGATTTTGTCTTTCTTTGGCGGATTCCAGAAAATTATCACATTGTGGATTCAAGGAATCTTCATTACCAAAAACTAACAGTTTATTTTATGTTTTATCTTTTTTTTTAGAGAGAGTTTCAACCTATAGCGTCCGTTCTTAATGAAATTGTATCCCAAATCCCTTATTCAATCATAAAAAACTTTACCAATTGAGTTAATAGGAACCCACTGTTTTTTTCTATCTAAGAGAGTCTTGTGTGTGCTTTCTTCAAATACTATTTTTAATATTAATTTAACAAAGTTTGGTCAATGAGATGTCAAGGGGAAAAGTGTTTTTTCCCTTCAATTTTAGGGTGGAGAGTGTCATTTTCCCAAATTTCAAGGGAGGGGAGTGTAATTACATTTTTTTTAATATGTGTTTTGGTATTGTGTTTTTTAATTTCCCATCACAAGGACTTCTCTCTCTCTTTTATAGCTGTGGTTGAATTTTGGTTTGGGTTAATACTTACTTTTTTTCTTCTTATTCTTATAAATAGGGATTTGAGTTTATATCAAAATACATTTTTCATAGTTATGAATTTGAATATGCCTACTAATTGTTTGAATAATAAATTATTGCAAAGTCTACCTTTTACTCCTTTGGTTTCATTTTAATGCCGATTAAGGTAACATTTTCATTTTGTGATGAGTTTTGATTATCATGATAATCTCTTTATTTTTTTAAGAGATGAGAAATTTGAATAATAAATTTTAAATTTAAAAAGTATAATTGTATATTCGGCAAATATAGCACACTACAATAAAAATTAGAAGAAGAAGGTTCACCTTAAAAAAATATTAATCAAACACAAAAAAAACATATTCTTCTCCCTATTAGTCCACACTTACTAGTTACACTTCCTCAAACTTTTACCCTCTCTCTTTTGAATCTTTATCTCCCCACTATTCTTCACTTTATCATCACACTTCCTTCATTCTTATCTCTTTCTTATATTTCGACTATTCTTCTCTCTATTTTATTTTGTATAAATTTGATATCATTTCTCTTGTCCAATCCATATTTTCCTACACAATTTTTTTTACTACTCTCTCTCTGGATTTTTGTTCTTTCTTATAACTCTCTAATTATAGTTTTTTTTTATTTATTTATTTTTTTTTATTTTTATAAATTTTCCATCACAAAGTCTTCTTCTCCCTGTATATCTTTGGTTCAATTTTGGTTTGGGTTAATATTTGTTTATTTTTTTTAAAGAAAAAAAAAAGAATTTGAGTTTATGTCAAAATACAATCTACATGGAAATGAATTTGAATATGCAATTGTTCGAGTAATAAATTATTGGCATAAATACATTTTTGGTCCCTACATTTTGGGCCGATTACCATTTTGGTCTCCACTTTTCTTTTTTCTTGGATGCAGGTCCCAAAATCGAAAAATCATTCTTATTTTAGTCCATACTGTCATCTCATTAACGAATATTGCCTACATGGCAGACAGAGTGCATTGGTGGCACTTGGCACACTAAATACTGATATGACCATTAAAATAATGATGTATTTGTAGTGATAAAAGGATAAAAAATACATAAATATTTTTTTTAATAAAAAAATAGAAAATACTTGAAGTAATTTTTTTTTATTTTATATATATATATATATATATATTACACCTCACTACGTAATATTTTTATATTCTCATGCACCATGTGGGTTTGTGGCTATTATTTTTAAAATCTAATTATTAAATTGCATGTTCTTTATGTTTTTATCATATATGTCAAATTTCATGTCAAGCCAATGTAATTTACTATTTGATCTATAAACTTATTTTTTATGCATAATCTTAGACTACTAAAACTTGAAATTTAAATATTTGATTGATGATATAACTATTAATTTTTAATTTTCTAGAGATTTTGTAAGCATTAAGGATGTAAGAAGGAAACATAATCTAATGGTTGATTTGTTGAAATTTACATCCAATAAAAATATATTGAGTGGAGTTGTCTAAGGCTATAATCAAATTTATAACCAAACTTTATCTGTTATTACATTTAAAAAAAAAAAAAAAAATTCAAATTCCATAGTTATACTAGTTGACATTTATAAAACTATTATAAAAGTAGTGATCTTCTGAATTGAAATGACTTTGAGAGAGAGAGAGAGAGAGAGAGAGAGAGAGAGAGAGAGAGACCATCATGCCTAACAAACACGCTTTGCATGCCTAACACTTTTTTATGTGCCCGCTTTGCGGTGAAGGTCCAGAGACCATCATTCATGCCCTTAAAGATTGCCACGAAGCCCAGGTTTTTTGGAAGTCTTTTCCTCCCCTTATGGCAGGCTCTCTTTTCTGTGGGTCTAACCTTATTGAGTGGCTGAGGTTAAATTGTCTCAGCTCCAAAGTGTCGCCCTCCTCGGGCAGCAACTGGGAAATTATATTCCCATTCGGTATCTGGTCATTGTGGCTCCGTAGGAATAATATAATATTTCGAAATGAAAACTATCGAAGGAATTTGAAAGCCAATGTTCTTTCGAAGGCCATCGAGTTTGCATTCATTGGTATCAGCGGGAAGCAGGCTCGTTCACGTACCAAAATCCAGGTAAGATGGACCAACCCCCTTTGAATTGGTATAAGCTTAACTTAGATGGATCATCTCTTGGCAATCCTGGTTTGGCAGGAGTTGGAGGTTTGATTCGGAATGACAAGGGAGAATGGATCAAAGGCTATGCTAGAGCAATTGGGGTTACCACCAGTGTTGCAGCGGAGCTGTGGGCTTTAGGGGACAGAATCAAACTATGCATCTCTCTAAAAATCCCTGCTGTGATCACTGATTTGGATGTCCAGTTAGTTGTGGACCTCCTGGAAAAGAATGACGGCCACCCAAATGGTATTGGTGCCTTGGTCAGTGATTGTAAGGCTGGCCTAAGGGAGATTCCTATGCTTCAAATCTAGCATTGTTACGGGGAAGTAAATAGATGTGCTGATGCCCCTTGCTAGAAGGGCTGCTCTCTGTAATTTTTTTTAAATTTTTTAGACTCCATTGTAGATGTTTTGTTTGTGCTTAATTTAGATGCAGCTGGGTGTGTTTTGATCAGTTTGTATTTGGTTCCTAGTTTTAATTAAACTAGCTGCAGACCTGCGCGTAGCGCATGATAATTATTTTTATAGTGGTTTTATTAAATTTTTTTATACAATTTAAAATAATTTAATAAAAAGTAATGCATTTTGTAATTATATTTTTATTTATTATAAGAATAATCATAAATGTAATATTGGAACAATCATAAATCATAAATTTAATCACTTTTGTCGTACTAAAATGAAAAAAAAATACAATTTTTCTTAGAAATTCAAAAGGCAAGTTAATGAAAATATTTATTTATTTTTATAAAAGTTATAACATTTTGTGAATCATTAAAAAGAATATAAAATTTGGAAATTATTCTTTTAGTTTTAAACAAACTTTCTCAAACTTATTTTTTCTACCTACAATCCAAAACATTGAAAAAAGTAACTAAAAAATTAATAAAACTTAACTATGATTAATGGACCAATTAGGAAAACAATTTGTTGTTTATAATCTACTAAGGTTATTTTCTTTGCAGAAATTGTAATTTCATCTACCCAAAACATATTATCAAATAAACAATTATTAGCAAAACCTAAGAATTAGATTTCTATATATTCATTGTTATAAAATAATAATAATAATAATAATAATTAAAGTAAAATTGCGAAAGATAAAATTTATCTCTCATCCCATAATTTTTGTTTAGCCAACATTTGCTTTTCTCTAAATAAATGGCATTAGGATTAAAAAATAAACAAAATTGATTAAAGTCTCATAGTTTAACATCTAAATTGAGTACTATAAAAATCATGCTATCAAATTACAATAACTACCAAATTAAATTATCCAAATCATGCTATGTAGTAGAATAATATTATATTTTTATATACTATATTTAATCCTTTATAATGCAATAGGATAACATTTAACAATCAAAGAGAGAGAGAGAAAAAAAAAACCACAACAATTAAAAAAAAAAAAAACTGAATTGCATTAACCTAAAGTAGATTAAAGAATATAAAAAATTATCAACCTAAAGTGAAGATGCAAGAAAAATAAAAATAACAATCAAAGAGAGAGAGAAAAAAAAAACCACAACAATTAATAAAAAAAAAAAAAACTGAATCGCATTAACTTAAAGTAGATTAAAGAATATAAAAAATTATCAACCTAAAGTGAAGATGCAAGAAAAATAAAAAATAAAAATCCACCCAAAAATTGTGAGAGAGAGAGAGAGGGAGAGAGAGAGAGAGAGAACCTTTTTTTCGGTAAGGGAAAACTATGCATAGAATGAAAGAGATAATGAAAAATTTATAGTAAGAGAGTGTGAATAAGAAGAGACAAAAATAGAAGAAGATGAAGGGAAAGATGAAGAACGATATTAATGTAGAAGGTAGTGGGAAGATGAGAAGGTGAAGGAAGGAGAAAGGTTGGAGAAGTAGTGGGGAGACGAGAAGGTGAGGGAAGGAGTAAGGTTAGAGAAGTAGTGGGGAGATGAAAAGGTAAGGGATGGAGAAAGGTTGGAGAAGTGTAAATATGAAATAAAAAAATATTAAAAATAATTATAAGAAAATGGAAAGAAAAAAGATAATGACGTGAATGCTGATGTGGCTCAACATGAGCACAGCAGCATTAAACGCTACGTTTCAGCTTTTATTAATATATAGATATAGATATAGACTAGTCGCGGACCCTACGCGTGATTGATTTTTTATTTATTTATTTATTTATGATCGTGTTATTATTTTGAATATTTTTGAATGTATTATTACTTAAGCTACATTATATATGTATGACCAATATATTGTAGGATTCATGATGATAGGAGGTATTGGTCTTGAAATTAGATGTGGAAAGGATACAACTATAATTTATTCATTTCAATTCGGCAAGCTCTTAACCATAGCCCTTACTTTGCTGCCATACTTGGCCTTGTAGTCACTCTGGAGCTGATCAACCGTCTTCCCAAGTTAGTAAAATTTAATTAACTTAAAATTAGATAGAAAGGATTTTATAAATTTCAAGTTAGAGTCATGCTAGGTGAAAACTTTAGAGGATTGTAATTAAGTCCTTGCAAGTCTTTTTAAATAAATATTAATAATTAAAAAAGATCTATTCCTTTGAAGATAGAGATTAGTATTATAAATAGGATGAAGAAATTTTATTGTATTATTTTTTTTGGAAACATAATTTCTACCAAACTCGGTTGGCTAATTTGTACATTTCCAAGTCAATTGAGCACATTTTGCATGTTACATGTAATTTTTCATTTCCATATGGGTAAGGGCATTCACGATCCCAATGACCCACTCCATTTTTCTTGCATGCTTGGTTTTTTGAGATGTGAAATGTATTTGTTCCAAAAACTGTATGTTGAAGGATTTGTCGATAGTTTTGTAGCAATTGTTTTCCATCTGGTTGGTTTAGAATTGATAATAGTAGTTGTATTCATTCATCATTTGATTCGCATAACAACGCAATTGCCAATCCATACTTTGCATTTTTGTCTTCTTCTATGTTTTCTTGAAGAAGGATTTCTTTTCCCACTTTAGTTTGATCTTGTACAAAATATTTGCGAGCTCCAACCCAAAATATTTGATGTTGTTTGCATTCTTGTCTCCTTCTATGTTTGCTTGAAGAAGGATTTCTTCTCCCGCTTTAGTTTGATCTTGTACAAAATATTTGTGAGCTCCAACCCAAAATAGTGCCTGTTTGTTTCCAACCCTAAAGCATTGATGAATGAGTTTTTCTTCATTGTTTCAAAGGAATAAAGGATTTTGGAGCAGTTCAATTAGATTGATGTGGTGAAGAACTTTTTCCTTTTGGTTAGCCGATTGAATCGCTTGCAGTTGTTTTTGAAAAACGAAAACACATATTAAGGAACTAATGCGTTAAAAAAAATCAACCGGTGACAAAACATGACAATAATCATATACTAAGAATTACACATGAACATTATTATCATCACAATTGCAATATTGGATTGATGAAGCTATTATTATTATTTTTTCTTTTAGAAATATAACAATGACTCTAGAATTGCGCACTACTTCATAGTAAAAAGTTAATAAAAAGAGAAAATATAGGATTTCAATATTTTGTGTCACAATTTTGGACGTGGTAGATTGTGATTAGTAGAGTGGGGAGTTCATGTGAAAATAACAAACATGAGATTTGAATTTAAATTTGTGTACCTGATTTTGATGTTGCCTAAAAATTTTGGCGATTGTCTTCCAACATTGGAAAATATTTCGAGCAATAATTCTGTTGGTAATTCATGTTGCATGCTCATTTTTTGTGATTGTGGAGAGAGTATTTTTATGATAATTTTTTTTTTTGTGTGTAATTTTTTGTTGTTTTGTTTTGTAATTTATAGTGTTTTGATTGTTGTATGGATGAGTGATTGTTGAATTTATTTGCAATTATTTTTAATTTCATATACCTTTGTCTATTAATCTTAAATCTTATAGTTTTGAATATAAATATTTAAATTGTAAATTATGTTTGACTGTTTAGTGTTCATTTGGTTTTTTTTTTGGCATATATATATATATATATATATTTATATTATGTGTGTGTACAGAAGATAAAGGTGTAATGGTAGAAGTTGAATTAGGGGCTCCCCCAACCCTGATGCACTTTGATCCTTTTCATTGCAGGAACACACAATATTAAACCCTTAAAGAGCGCAGCGAAGTAAATTACCTCAAGTGGGGCTTTAGCATCATTTAAAATAGAAGCCTATTTACTCCGTAACTAATAAAAGAGTTAAAAGTTAGCTTTCATTTGGAAAGACATATTATAACACTTTTAGCCCAAATTTTTACAATTTAGAATTTTCAACTAAATAAAGTAATACTATTTGCCAAGCTTAGTAACCAGTAGCATAGTGTGCTAGGAAATTAAGAAAACTTTTGTCCTGTTACTTTTATTAATTACGGGCATAATGCATAACCTTATCATTGTCAATATTATAATAAAATTAATAAAAATTTTAGGATACGTGGATATCAATCTAAATGATGTAGTATACAATGGACGCATAAATGAGAAGTACAATATGATCAATCCAAGAAATGGAGTCTTACATGTTGAAATACGTTGGAAGGTGATTTGAGACGTGCCACCAACACTTTATACTTCACTACTTCAGAGTCTTACATTCTTCCAATAAGCCATAACACATTAAAAAAATGAGACCTGAGATATTTCCAAATAAACCAAGGTAAAATAAAATAGTGTTTTTGGCTGTTAAGTTATAGCACTATTGAGCAACATAAACAACTCCTTTTATTTTTGAAACGACATTTAGGCAATCTCACAAACACATCAATGGCATGCCAAGGATGCTCGTATAATATAAACACAAACACAAACACAAACAAACAAATTAATATAAACAGAGCATAAAACTTTTGCACCCAAAATCTTACATAAATATAAGGTTTCAAAACTCCATGAAGTTCCACACAACACTCAAAATATCACACCAGCATAACTATCAAACTACTAAACTTTCAGTTACTGAGCTTTGGGAGCTCACATTTTCTGCATCAACTATAGCTTTAAGCCTTTCCGAGGGTGGTTTTTCAGCAAATATAGTATTAGCCACTTGGTTAACTGCTTTAGTTGCAATTCCTCTGCGTCAGTACATGGAGCCCAAAACATAGCCAAGTTTACCTCTACACTTATCATTGTCTAAATTTTCGGTCCCTGAAATGGTACCAATGGGCTTTCCATTAAGGCAAATTGCCCTAAACCATGGGTGTGGAATAACTTTGGTATTGATAAAGTTGATTGCATCTTCTTTGTTAGTGTAAAGTTCCCATGTGCAAAAGTGGGTCATTTTGTAATTAAACTTAAATGAGTGAATTTCATGTAGTAGGAGTAGCTATAGTTGGTGGCTGGTATTGATTTTATTAGTGCTAGTGCTTAATTGGACACCAATTTGATTTTCCAAAAAACTTTTATTATTAATGAAGCAAAGTCTTTTATTTGACTTTTTTGAGACAATATGAAGATATAATAGAAACTTGAAATAAGTTCATAAAGGGAAGAAAATATAGAAGTCCAATATCATTTGCGTCTTTGAAGCTTCTTCTTCTTTGATGACTTGTGTTTTGTAGCTTTTCGACGATTGATTAGATCTTGAAGGAACATGTTATTGTCACTTGGTTCCGCATCTTCAACATTAGAGGCAAAACTCATTGATGGGATGGCACCATTATTGTGTTCTTGTTTTGATCTACTTTCATCATTATTTGTGCTTGTTAATGGTTTTGTATCCAGAACTTCAAATTTGTTTTTCTTAGAAGTTTGGTTTGGTTTTTTCTTGACTTCATAATCCTCCAATGCTTCCTACACCAAAGAATGTTTATTAAAGTACATAGTAGATTTTTTTTTGGAATGAATTTGCAAATAAATGTAGAAGTAGAAAGCTTACTGTTATGATATCACCATTTGTTTTTTTTTTGTTTTTGGTGGGTCACCAGGATCATTATTTGCGCTTGTGGATGGTTTTGTATCAAAAACTTCAAATGTGTTGTTGTCAAAAGTCTGATATGGACTTTCCTTGATTTCATCATTTTGCAGTGGTTCCTAAAACACAGTATGTGGATTAAAACATAATATTTGGATTTGCAAATAATCTTAAGTTTGTAATAGTTGACAGCTTACTGTTGTAATATGATCAAGTTTCATTGCCATTTTGTCATTTGAAATGTTGTCAAACATCTTTTCAATTGTATATAATTCCCATCCTTCCTTCCAATTATAGTCGTTAAGCTTTAGTTGGAACACAAACGTTTTTCCAATGAGCTGCTCTATTTCATTTGGTATGGTGGAATGTGCATTCATCTGATAAAATATTAAATATAATTTTGTATATTCTTTTCAAATTAAATGAAAGATTATACATGCTAATTGTATGGTCTTACAATTGCATATTTGTTTGATAGTTCTCTTGCTGTTGTGTGAAGTAATTTTTCAGCTTCCTTGTCAAACAAAATAAATACGGGACGCTCTGTTCCATCATCAACGTTGAGTTGAATTTTATACCTGCATGTATGAATATATAATTTGCTTCATTTTTGTTTGATAATTTTATTTATTTATTTATTTATTTTACATATATTGAACGATTCTAAATTGGTAATTTATATTTTACCTTGGAATTGGAAAATTAGAGTTACTTTTGCAATGGCTGCACCAAAAATCATTTTCATATTAACTTTTTTGTTGCACTTTGCGCATCTGATATAGTATCATCCAAAGTTTTTTTCAATATTTTCAATTGTTGCAAGGCATGTGAAGACATTTTCCTACAATATAAAAGAAAAAAAAGAAACGTATTTAGTGTTAAGCTTACTGAGAACTATATATATTATTGGTATAACATTATTGGGAAAAAATGTTGAGTACCTGATCATTTGACGTCCATTCCAAGGATGTTATTTGGTTGATTGTTCTTCTATTTTGTGTGATTCTTTTTTCAACTGATATTGCTTGCTTGAATTGTAGAGGAATTCCTTCAATTTAAGTCTTTTCCACATTTCTTTGATGGTAGAAGATTTAAATCAAAACATAGTGAATAATTATTTGATATGAATATTGTTATTGTACTGTATAAAAATATTAAGATTATTTTTAAAATAATAAATTAGAATAAAAGTATGGTTTGGAAAATCTAAATACCTATCAATCAATGTTTCAGTTTCAGGTATTTCTAAATTGATGTTCACTTTTGTTGCACTTGTAGATGACAAATAGTGTTCCCCTATATTTAATAAAAATATGTTAATTATGTAAAAGAAAAGATATGTTTAAAAGAAGTTATTACCTCTAAATGTTTTCACAATAGTTGATGTCAGTATTACGACAAAGGGTCCTTGATTGTTGGGGTATAAATTGTCCTCAATTTCATTTGATGTTGGTCCCCAGAGAGTAATTCTTATTTTGATGTCTCTGTGGCAAACAAATATGTAAGTGATAAAGAGCTTGAAGTAGTATTATGCAATGAATCCATATGTACATTCTAAAGCTTACTCTGGATTCATGATATCTATATTTCTCATTGGGACAGTAGATCCTTGAACACGAACATTTTCTAGTGGTCCAACACCAACTATCTTTCCAATGATGTCTGCAGCAAATAAAGTTGATTAAGTAATTTGAAACATAATTATTTCAAAATAAATTTGAGACTTTTTAGGCTACCCATCAATTGTTTGTTATTGTCAAAGTGATCCGCAATTGTTTGGTAATCAACAAATTCAAATTTATGTTGAGAGATAGTAACCTCATCCTATTTTAGCTCCTCAATAACTGTTGCACGTAGAAAGTTTATTTTCTTCTCTCTACTTATAGGCCAATAGCTATCTTTTTCCTTGTAAGTATCTACTTGAAAATTGGATAGTGAATATAATTGTCCTTCTCGTAGTTGTGCTTGAAACTTCTTAACATTTTTTTTTTTTGAATTGTAGCGTGTATAGTATCATCCTGCTAGTTAAATAAGTAATTTGTTAGTCACAATTTTAGTTTTAAGGTGTGAGTCGAGTAAAGAATATATGACAAAATAGATTCTCAATTCAAATCTAACCTGTTCATCTATAAGAACCATGTCCAGTAGTAACCTAGTAGTAACAAATTCAACACCCTAACAAAAATGAAACCATCCTTACCACAGATGAAATAGGCAAAAACAAACGTAGAAAGGAAAAAAGAAACCATCAAGCAAAATAATAAAGCAAGAAATTGGGATGTAGGAATACCTCAACTGAACCACCCAACTTACATCAGTATTTATATAGATGTGAGGAGAAGAAGGAAGATAGAGAGGTTGCCGTTAGAATCCAATATAGAAGCTAAAACTGTGAGAATCAAAAGGTGGGGAAGGGGAAGAAACTAAACCTGAAACGATGAATGTAACCGTGAAAAGCATAAGTTGTATAAGTTGTAACAGAAGGCAAGGGAATAGCATAAGTAGTAATAATGAAAAGCAATCAGGTTTGACAAAGGGAGTTACTTGAAAAGGCTTTGATTGTGGGCTTGGGCTTTATAGTGGATTTAAATGTATAAGAAGTGGACTTTAAAGTAGAGATAGAGCTGGATATAATTTTAGTTTTATTAGTATTTTATTAATTGGTAAAAACTATTTTAAAATTTAGAAAATAGGATGGGAATGACATGGCGGCTAACGTGGCTTAATATGAGCGTAGCAACTTTAAATGCTATACTTTAGCTTTTAGTAATATATAGATACAGATGCCTTAAATAGTTTTAATTATATGCCTCTTTTAAGAGAGAAAGAGATATGTATTGTTGATATTTGGTAATTGAAATATTTTATGAAAATTATGTATTTTATATACATTAACTTGTGAGCTTTTGACGTGGTTTTGCCGTTGTGCCATGACATTGGTGATTACTCCGTCTGTGTGACAATTAGGTCTGTGTGGCTTACTTTGGGAGTATTTTTAAAGAAAGGATTATGATAATTTTTTATGTTGATACTTGATATGAATTATTTGGATTGAATTTTCAAAAAGAAAAAATCTACCAGTACATTTGAGATGTTTTTCTCATGTTTTGGACCCTTTAGTTTTAAAAGGATGAACCAAGTGTTTTTTCCTAGTTCAATCTCTATTCCTTAATTATCCGTTTCCTATTATACTAAGAATTTTGATGGGCTAACATAATTTATCAAATGTAAAATTCTTTTAATAATCAAGTTAATCAAACTTGGTTACTGATACTAAGGAAAAAAAAATTACTGCTAAAATCCTCACCATCCATATTACTTGTTTTAATCTTAACCCTCTGTTAACCTTAAAAATGAACATGGAAACTTGATATAGGATATCTACTTATTTACATTAAAAAAAGTCTTACAATCGGGGACGGAGCCATGTTATTGGCTAACAACAACCCACCAATGTATATGTTGTTTGCCATCTCATGTCAGAAGCTAAACTAAGATGAAGATGAGAGAGAAAATTCTCATCCAATGAATAGGAAAAGTATAGCTCTGCTTATATACAAGGAACAGAGGAATTGAATATAAAACAAGTTTTTTTTTTTTTTAATAAAAATTTAAACCCAAATCAAGTTCTCGTACTGTACTTTTTTTTAATTCTAAATACCAAAATTAGCCTAAATTCTCTCTCTGCTCTGTACAAATATCTTGATATTTGTTGATGACCACAATGGAGGAATGTTAGTTAGTAATATTATCAATGTTGTTTATTGTCCTAACGAGTTACGAAAATCAGTTAATGATATCCAAGAAGAGATTGTAAAGTGGTTAGAATTTGTCAAACCAAAGTGTTGTTGGAAATATTTTAGTGAATAAACAAGTTTTGATGCAAAAAATAATATCCCAAATAATTAGCAAGAACATAAAATAAAAAGGAGTTTAGAATAATCTCACAATGCTATAGAATCACGTTGCGAAAGCATTGTCCTTAAAGGTTGATTCGTGCCACCCAAAGTAAAACTTAGTGCGATTGGTTCTCTTGGCCAAATAACCTCCCAGGATTAGACTATAGCGTTGATCTTTGTGATATACTGACTTTCACTCACAAAAGGTTTAAGAACAACTCTCTATTGCCTTTCCTTAGAACAAATATTCTTGTAGTAAAAATATATGGGAGAGAAAGATGTAGACTTGTGTATTTCTAAAATATAGAATAGTAAAAAAGACCCCATTAGAAAGTGTGTTATGATGAGTATTATATAGACTACTTATGAAGATAATAGTCTATAGTTATTGGTTACTAATAACCCTTAAAAGCCCAACGGCTATATTATCAATTATTGCCTAACGGCTATTTTTCTCATAATTGCCCAACGGCTATTTTACTCATAAATTTCCAACAGCTAGAAAATAAATAAGAATAAAATGTTTGGAACACACACCCACAACAACAAGTGTCAAATACTTAATAGCATTCAAAAGTGTCAATTGGGCTTTAAAATTCCTAGCTAATTGTGACAGAACATGAGGCCAGAAAATGCGGTCATATTAAAAACATACCAATCTCAATTGTTGACACAAATAAATCATTCATAAAATCTTAAATGAGTCATACTAACAAGTCATGCAAAATGAGTCATGCTAAAAAATCATTCATAAAATTGGTAAAGAATCCATTTTAGGAAAATTTTGACAACACTTTCACGGGAAATGAAAAATGCTATCAAAACATTAATTTTTTTTTTCATAAAAACTTTTTTAAATGAATTATTAACGAATGACCTAAGGACATTCATTAGCATTTCCAATCTTAAATTGACACACCCCCCAAAAAAAATCTTATTCTTGAAGTTGCAATTAAAAAAAAAAAAAAAAATCCTAAACTTTAGCTCTTGCTTCCTCCCTGCCCACAGTTCTACACTTGTATTTGTAGTTGTAGACATTTATAAAATTAGTGATTTTTTCTATGTTGTTGGGTTGAAATGACTTTCAATTTTGTTTTTGAATAATTGGATTTCTTGAAAACGAAGCACTTGAATTTGGCTATCAGTCTGGATCTTGAAAGTTGAAACATCCTATTCCTGTGTTAAAGAACGGTGATGTAGAGATTATATTATAGCCAATACTTAATGGGCGTTGTGTTGTTATATTTTAAGCACTTGATATCTGGTTGTGTTTGTTATTAGTCTGTTTTGTTAGCTGAGTGCCATTTTTTGAATAATCCATTATGAATAGACTATTTGAATATAACGTAGAGAGAAATTTTCACATGAAATAACTACTAATGACTTTTCTTTAGAAAATAATTCCACATGATATATTATCAAGTTATTAAGTTCTGGTTGCTAGCAAACAATTCTATTGAACTTAGTGCTTAACTGCTTACATCAAAATTATATCATCATTTTACACATCATCATCATTACTATACAAGAAATAAAATCAATAAACCAATTATATAGTATGCATTTGAACAATTTTAATAAATATGTAGCATATATCAACTGAACCACCACTATTTCTAAATTCACCTTAACTAAAAGAAGTAAAAAACACCCGGCTAACTACATGAGTTTTGAGTGAGACTATGATGCCCTTATCTATGACCACCGTAGAGAGTTGCAGCTGCAATCTCCCCTGCATTGCCTTCTTCCATTGCAGATACTTCACTCATCTGAATTGCCAAAGGAGTAGTTTCTTTTGAACTCATTTGGCCGGATGCATGAGTAGTAGAACCCTGAGTAGTAGTAGTAGTTGAGCCATTAGCAGCCTTTCTCAAACCCCTGTTCTTTTTTGCCTTTTGAGCCCAACCAACAAGTCCTTCTTGTATGTGTTCTTCAAATATAGCCTTTTTAAATGAACTCCCCATCTACATTATAAGGAATTCAGCAATCTTCATCAGCCTAAACTCGCAACATAAATTAATTGGTCCTAAAGAAGGTGAATTCTCAGTGATGATCCAACTCACCTGTGTGACAATTGCATAAAGTGGTAGGGTACTATAACTGCAGATGAACTGAACGAATACCCTATGAAGAAAAGTTGACATTTAACATCAGATTGGTTCATCAATAGAAACACATGATTTCAAGAATAGAATAATTATTATCATTGTTTTACCCTATAACAAGTCTTGGGATGATATAACTGATTTCTCCCATTATGCACGAGTCAAATCCATATTGAACCTGTAACATATTGAAGCACCATAGAAATTCAATCCATAGTTTTCATTTCCAATTTATCTTTGTCTCATTAGTGTGCAATGAATATTGAATTTTAATTGTTTTACCCATATCCAAAAGAAAACTGCCAGTTCAAATGAATTCTGAAACAGGATGATATGAATCAGCAAGAGAACAATCCGGGGCCTATGGAACCAGAAGTGATCATCTGAAGGTTGAACTACCAAAGCACCTGCAATTGCTACATGTTTCTCGGCAATCTCATGGGCCAACTGGATAATTACATGCTCTAACTTAGTGCCCACAGCAAGTAGAAGCTGTAAAATATAAAAAACAATATCAATGTTATGGCCCTTACCCTACATGTTATCTAGGACATTACAAGATGAACATGTAGTTTGATGATTTGAGCAGACACACAATTATTATGAATCATTTATTTGATTGTTATTTTCAACAAAAGAACATGGTAAGTTAAACTAAAGTATGGAAAAGACACTAGAAATGAGCTAACACATTTATCTTTAGAAGCTGAAAAGCTATTCAACTATAACAGTATCGATAACATGTAGCTGCTAGGTGGCATGGTTGACTGATGAGGGACATATCATAAAGTGGTATACAAAGTCTATATCCAGTCTTCCTTCTAGTGTAGAAATTGCACACACTCAAAATTGAACAATGTCAGCCATTTAAATAGTGCATGCAATCTTCCTTATATTTTTGACACACACACACACAAACAAAGGTTGGCAATCAAAATGTTCTTACAAGGTATAATCTTCACAAAACTGTGGCTAATAAAATGGCATAAATATATAAGCAATTTAACTGGTAAACTATGACATAGAACTTACAACGAAGGGTATGAATGCAATCCAGAAGTACATATGCAAACCTGCAAGAAAAGTCAGAATACATGATGGATTGGAGATAATGATCTTCATGTAGCTGAGCCTAGAACAGAGACAAGGACTATGGCATAATGGTCGTCGAAACTCAGAAATTTTGATGAATAATTCATGGAACATGATGTTCAACTCAACAGTAATTAGATTTAGAAATGTGAGTCAAATGGATAAGAACTTGAAACCTCTACAACGAAAATTTCTACACTGTTTTCAGAACCTGGGTTAGGACCATATTATGAACACGAGTCAGAATAGAAAAATTGGGTTGCTAAGGATGGCCTAAGGGCCACAAATTCAATTATGTGCGAAAAACCTGTTACACTTTGTTAATGTGAGTCTCACATTGTGAGAGTGAGAGAGCTTACCAGCCACATTCAGCAACAAGAAAATGACCACAAATAACCAAAGATACCAACTGCAATTGATGAACTTAGAATTTAGTAGGATCTATCAACTTAGAGGAATCAGATTAGAAAGTACTTAGTGCACGGAGAGCTAGTATATTGTAGTATGATACATGGAAAATAGAAGTGCTAACATTTTTAAAACAAAAGAGGAAACCTTCTAAGTCTGTACTCTTTTTTTATTGGTTTAACCTTATAAGATGTACTCCACATTAGAAGTAGTAAAGCTCAAAATATAGAAAATAAGATAATGAGTGCACTTGGAATGTCTATAATTGTGACTAACCTTATTCCAACGACTTTCCTGAAATCAGCTTCAAGGGCACGAATCATGTAATTGTGGAAATTAAACTGTGGGTTTCCTCTGCAATGAGTCTATAGGAAAGAAAGATATTAAAAATCAGAAAGATTATCTAGTGAAGTAAAAAGTAATGGGGTTTTGAAAAAAAAAATAATAATAAATTGAATACATGTAGAACTTTATATAACTTACCATAATGAAGCCCAGTCGCATTGTCAGATAATCTGTTTTGGTCACAGACCCATAAAATTGCTTGAAAAATGATTGCTGAAAATGATGATGTCATTAAAAAAAATAAATCATTTGTAATAGTAGAGAAGAACAAATTCGTGTATTTTGAATGATTTCTGTCTTTTATATATATTATGGCTGTAGAAGTCATATTCTAATGTCATAACTGAAATATTTCTGTCTTGATTATTATACATAAAATGCACAGGAAAGGTGATCTACAACGTACATTTAAATTTTCAGAGTGAAGTCATGTTTTTGTTAATCTCTCTCTCTCTCTCTCTCTTTTTTTTTTTGGTCTTGAAACTGACGTTTCCCTATGCATTTCAGGCTTGTTAACATTTGAGTAGTACATGGGTTTTAAAAAAAAATTACGTGTAGTCTGGCATATAAGAAGAGGTAAAAGATAGTGGTTTTTCTTTTTCCTGATATTTATAAAACAACCTGGGATACAGTTGGAAACTATTAAGTTATGAATCTTAGTAAGCCAACTTTTAATCAAACGAATTTAAAATGGAAATGGTCAGTATGGTCACTTTGTAATTTTTCACAAATTTCATCAATGAAATTTATATTCTGAAGAAGTGAGACCAAGAAACCATGCTGAAATGAATGCTCTCCATCATGAAAACTATTGATAAGTATGATCATTACATAATCCTTTTAATAACGTTGATGAATCAAATTATTAGCGGTTGTAATCATAGTTGGTATTAGTTGTCAAACAGGTAGATTGACTTGATTATAAAGGGTTCTATAACTTACCACCCATCCTAACAAAGCTGAATCTTTGCCAATACCCAGAAAGCGATTCCTGATAAAATCGTGATCTTGGACTTGTGTAAAGTTTGTTTTCAGAACTGCAAATACAGTATTTTCATGAGAAAAGATGTAAACAACGGCAAGTAGTTGTTGGATACTAAAAAAAATGCACACACTTCAGGGTGAATGATGAAATTTCAGGCCATAGTGGAAAATTCTGAGTGACTCAATTCTATAACATTCAGTCCAAAAGAATTGAGGTACGGAAAAAATTTATTTTATGATCCGAGATTCAGCAGAAGGAAACATAACACAGGAAAATATGTAGACTTAAAACTTTTAATGAGAAATTGAGCATTACCTTCTTCTGGATCGTTTTCCTTTTTAAAGATAGAATCCTCCCAATGTTTCCATTGACGTATCTACACCATTAAAACATATTATTAAAAAATTGACTCTAAGGTTAAGGAATGAAAATTCTTGGTTATAATTAAAAAAAGAAAATAAATAGAAAGATAATTGTAAGAATAGGGACAACTAACCTTTGCTCCTCCGAAAAGAATGGTTAGAGCACAGAAAGTCACATGCACAACAGCTAACACAAAGATAAATATGTGAAGATGATGCAGTGCAGTAGAAGATAACAGTGGGACCTTTCCCTGCAAAAATGATGTAAAGAAAGCAAAAAACTAATAAGATATTTCAATTCATAAACGCCTGTGCAACCTTTGTTAACAAATTAGATTTTGATTGCATTCCTAGAGCATTCTTCGAAGACCTTAATAACTTTATATGATGCTGAGTTCAGTTGTGCATGCTTATAAGTTATAACGCACAAAGGTCTCAACTGGGAAAAAAAAATTACATAATTCTGTCCACACTAGAAGATGTTGATCTATTCAATTTCAAACAGTGGAGAGTAAAAATATTTTGTTTGTATTAACAATTTAACATTAGCTGACAATTTTGTAATACAGGCCTCCTACCAGTAAGATTTAGCTATTGCAGAAGATTGAACAAGAGTCTATAGCCTCAACAATCAGGAAAAAGGAGGAGAAGAAAAGAACAGAAAAAAAAAGAAACTGCCAACAATAAGGAACAGTAACTAATGTCCTATAGCCTCAAAGGGGCATGTATACTCTGCAATTCTTTTTCACTGCTTTGGAGAGAACTCTGCTATTAACAATCACCTCAGGTCATATTGCTCTAAGGCTATCTGGTGTATCATATAAGGGTACTGAAGATATAACTAGCAATTGAAGGAATTAGTTGAAAAAATAAGCACTCCAAAGATTAAAAGACCAATTTTTTAGAAAAATCTTTTTGGCTCTTTGGAACACCAAAAAACTCTTCAATAAGAATATATGGGATGCTTCATCTAAGGTTATATAGAATTTACTCTGAAAATGCACCCTGGCTAGTAAGAGTTTGTGAAGTCATATCCAAAATAATCAGTCAAACATATCTGCTTGAAACCTTATCCATGACTAGAACCTTAATATTTTGTGAAAGTTTAATGATTTATTTAGGGAGTTACCCTTGCTGTTACATTGGCAATGCATATCAGAAGAAAGTTGGTGCTTCATCAGGTAAGAAAGACTCTTATGTATAGAAGCTAAGTTCAATTTACTTATGTGCCGTTGTATCTTTCTATTATACAGGAAAAAGAAGGTAATTCAGGACAAGCTAACTAGCGCAATTTACTCTGTTTTAATGATCACGTTGATTATATGTGTGCTTTACCTATAAACAATTGCATTGTTGTATCTTCTGGAGTTTGATTTTTACAGACCCCAGGAGGCTGATTTCATAACAGCTGAATCTCCAAGTTCTAAGTCTTTTTACTATGAAATCTTAAGTAAGTGACCAGGAAGACAGGGAAAGCCCTGAAACAGCAAACATATATGCTAGGCAGTATTTAAAACATGAGCATTAAGAACCTCGGTTCTCAAATCTTCTTATTTATTCCAGGTTAACTTGATTAACAATGCTGGGGATTATGACATGTTCTAATTCTGCGCCTAATTAGTTCATTGATGGCAAATGTGATTATAACTTCTTCTTTTTTTCTGTAAAACCATCCAGACCAATTAGATTATGTAAATTTTGTCTTTCAGAAATGAGAGAGGGAGTAAAGTGTCAACCCAATCAAAATGATCCTTTGTGTTTCAAAATCGGATTGAACTAAGATGATAGAAAAAACAAATTATGAGGAATCAAGAAAGTAGAAAGTGAAAAGTGAAATGTAGGATTCCAAATATGTGACATTTCAAACAATCCACCCTGCACGTTGATTTAACATGTATGTAGATAAGAAGAGAATATGCATTTGCAACCAATGCATGTGCTTTGAGAAGACTGACTGGAAGATTCCACCAATCAATAATATATTTGTTTTTATAAGACTTCAAAAATTAAATATTATTCCAAGTCAAGTCATGATTAAAAAATTGATCTGTAGTTTGCTTTAAAAAAAAAAAAAAAAAAAATTCATATGGCCCTTCCCCCCCACCCCCAATAAACAGTACTCAATACACTACAAACTACAAACTACAATCTACAAACCAAAATACAAAAATTGTTTTGGTGCGTTGATAAAATCAACTGACTCCACTAAAAATTGATTCCTTTGTGATATATTCGTATCTACTTTGATTAAAAAAAACAACAAAACTAGAAAACCCCATTAATCAATCACCAATAGCCAAAATAGTAATATGGATACAAGCACTGATTGCGGTTAAGTTCCAAAATTTAGAAAGAGAAAAAGTTTTTAAGTACCCCCATCTTAGCACAATATTCTTCGGGAGTAGTTGTTGCCTCGGCGAGGAGGCGACGGGGAATAAAAGAAGTGAACAAGGTTTGGAAATGGGTAGTAGTAGAAGAAGAAGAAGATGCATCTGTTAATTTACAAGGCAACCACTCTTTGGCTAAGTTCTCGGATATGCAAAGTTTTTCAATCCGTGATTGGAACACTGTGAGTAGCAGTGATATGAAGCCCAACAACATCAACTCTGCATTCATTTACAATATAAAACGATATGGTCAGGCACACCCAGAATATATCCAACTCTATATGTATGTTTATATAAATGTAATAGAGAGAGAGAGTTGAGAGTACTGGTGACCTTCTTTGATCTTCTGTAAGGCTTGAAAGAGAGGCTTCTGGTTCTTTTTCTTGAGATACTGAAAAAGAGAGAGTCATTCATTATATGAATAATTGATGATGATCAGTTTACCAAAGTAGTCTAAGACTAATAAGGAAATTGAAATGATGGATGCAGAAAAGAGATTGACATGCACAAATACTAGACATGCCTTGCCAGTGTAGTGAAGGAGACGTTCAACGGCGAGAGAGATGGCGACGATAACACTGCACACAACAGCAACAACCCACGTTGGGGTGTACTCCAAAGTTGGACCTTCTTTAGCTGCCATCTTTCTCTGTCTCTATCTCCACCGAAAATCTAATTAACCAAAAATGATGATATTGATGATATATACAGTGCAGTACTCTTACTCTTTTCTCTCTTACAAATAATTCTTGTCTTTGAAACAAGAAAATGGAATTAAGAGAATAGAATCATAAGAAGAGTGGGATGGAGGAGCTGTAAAGCATGCTGGTGGGATTATCAGGCTGCCACTGCCATTTTAGAAAAACCTTATGGGCCAAAAAGAAAATTAAATGTCAAAATTTATGTGGTTTGGCCCTTTAAAGGCTAAAGATTAAAATATGCTGACCGAGACCGACTGCTAATCAGTGCAAACATCAACTCCAAACAAAGTGATAGGACTTTATCATACGTACAAAAGAATTTAAGCACGGATTAAATTTTCATTATTTTTGACAATTTTTCTTTGATTCCTTTATAATTTCTATATTGTATTGGTTTAAATGATTTTTTTCTCAAGCTTTTAGAGGATGGACTTTAGAAAAGATGTTCAACTTTTATACGCCAAGCATTGACTGTAAGTTTTGTATATGAAACAAATTGAGATAAGAAATTAAGAATAGGGTCCATTTTGGTTGGCCTTAGCTTGATTTGTGTAGACATCAATTTTCTCTCTTGCCAAAAGCTTGACTTATTTTAGGTGGAAATTTCATTGATTAATACTTGTATACAAAATTCAAGGATCATTAAATTGGAATAGGCCTCTTACTGACCTAACCAATTGGAATATGCTAAAATTTCTTCCCATCCACACTAAACGTTGTGTACACTCCAATTTTTTTTTTTTGCATCTCATAATGATACGTTGTGGGAAGGTGTCATGCAAGTCCAACATGATTGAGAGTTATAGTTGAGACTATGGCCCAAAAGCTTTACTATTCAATGCTTTGCAAGAAAAATTAAAGACTCATTTGATGTAACAGGAGACTATGGAATTTGACACTGTATACATTGGGGTTTGTTCTTTTTTTTTTTTTGAGAATGTACTGGGGTTTGTTCTTGATGTTGTGAAATTGCTATAGGTACTAAAATCTCTAGTTTTATTAGTTTGCAAGTCATGTTCTTTAAGCGTGATAAGTCTACAATGGAAAACTTTTATGTTCCTACAATAAATGTTTTGTAGAGAAAATTGTTAGCCCCCTCATCCCATTGGGACCCTCCTATTTATACAAAGGAAAAAAGGTCTAATATTCCTGAGTGTGACATAGTACATGGAATTTTTGTGCAATTTTGCCTAGATTTGTTTTAAAAATTTAATTATAATTTTAAACTCTAATTTGGAGATTTTTATATGATTTTAGTAAAGACATATTAGCCAAAAAAAAAAAAAAAAAAATGAAGGTAGAGTTATTAAAGAAATCTGTACTTTCAGATTAGAAATTACATATGGGCAATGCCGCATTGTCATTTGTGGTTGTGGTATGAATAAGCGGTATGTTGTTTGGGCGACTGATTGAGGCAAAGCAATTAACCATATTAAAAGGGTTTAGCAACTTTTTATTTCTCCTTTACTATTTGTAGTATGTATATGTCTTTTTCACATATGCTCAAGTGAAGTACCCATTAGGATTTCCCTTAATTATGTTAAAAAAATTAATTAATTTTTTTAAAAGGAAGTTCTATATTTATTAAATGAGATATATACATATATGTCGAGAGCCATGTAGCTGAATTGGCATCCCTTCATGCACAAAGTGTATGGGGTCTAAGAGAGAAAATGTTCAAGTTGCAAGGTTAACAATATATTGTAATTATTTCTATATAAAAAAAAAAAGATAATTGTTTCCCTTGAGCTAAAGCAGTTGTGATGGAAGTGTGGAGTGGATGGTTTTTTTTTTTAGTCCTTGAGTATTTTGGGTTGTTTCAAATGAGTAATGGCCCCTCTTAGGCTCCAAAAATTTTTGGTTTATTGATTTGGCTATCTATAACTTGATTCTTCTTTACCTAGTAAAGTTTGGAATTTTTTGTATTCAAGAAAATGAATAGAAATCTCCCTTCATGTTCATGCTCATTTTAATGTTCATATTTGTATCTTTTGCAATACTCAATAAGTTGTTTACTCATTTTGAGAATTATCAATTGTAGTTAAAAAAAGAAGTATAAACACAATACTATTCAATTAAACTAACATGAAAAATTAAGTCTATTAGATTAAAAGAAATGGATATGAAAATGGAAATTTCACAAAAAATTTCTTAAATAGAATTAAAATAATTTACTCAATATTGTTTATCAAGCAATCATGTACTAACTAACAACATTCCAATCATTACATGCATAATTATGGGACTGTTCCTATACCGTTCTTGCCCTTTCTTTCAGGGAGACCTCGGATATGCCGAGGACAGAATTATCCTTGGCTATGTCTCAAGACTACTTGGATTTTTATTACACGTCCTCGGCTATACCCCTCCTCGGCTCAGGCCTTGGGCCCCAATGTAAAAATGGGCCAAGACCACGAATTCTTGGGCCCCACAATTATTATTAACAAAAACATGGATTCCAAATACCGATGGACTCATCATTCCAAATACATTGCAATATACTAACTTTTTTGTTTTTGTTTTTTTTGATGAGATAGTAGCTCCTAAAAAAGGGCCATATATGGGACTATGATTTCATGCACATGTAATTTTAAATAGAGTGATGGTAGGTTGCTCTATATATAGCCAAAATTGAGAGAAAATTCAAATAAATTCTAAATTGGAGTCTAATTTTGCACCACTGTCTCATCTAATTTTTAAATTTGTGTGTCAATTATTAGGTGCAAAAATCAAAGAGTCTAAATTCAATTAGATTCTAAATTGAATTTTAATTGGAGTTCAATTTTATGCCATGTGTCCCATCTAAATTTTTAATTTTTGTAGTAAGTGAATTATTGGGTGCAAAAACCGAAGAGTCTAGATCCAATTAGATACACACACACACACACACACACACACACACACATATATATATAATTGTGATTATTTTTAGATTTACTTGTGCATATGTACGGGGTTACACACTAGTTTTATTAAATGGATGTATTAATTTTTAAACACAAAATAGAAAATAATTAGAAAATTGATTTATTACCTTGTTCACATGACACTGATTATATTCATTACCATGTTAATCTACAAGATTTTTATAAAATAATTGGTAATAACTTTAACTTCTTAAAAAATGATAATGTAAAAAATTGACATTTCGATTTTTTTTTTTAATTTTCATTTTAAAATTAGGTAAATAGTATGTTTTTCAGATGATGTTCATGAGCACTTTAACTAAAAATTCAAGAATTAAACCCCGCTTGGTTGTCGAGAAAGCAGAGGAAAAGAAAAGAAAAGAAATTTTCAATTTTTGCTAATAAAATGACATCTCATTTACTTATGGAGATGCAAATAATATATTTTCAAATATTTTATTTTATTTTATAATTAAGGACACTTGATAATTCAAAGGATAGCTTAGATGGCATAAAAATATTATTTTGATATTAATGTTAGATACATCAATTTTTTTTCACGTACCACTTAATAATAAGGATTATTTTGACACAATATTAAAAGTTTAGAAATAAAATTGACACGTTTAAGATGCCAAAAACCATTTTGACACATAGTACAAGTGTTAAAGACTAAAAAAAAAAAAAGTGTTAAAGACTAAAATGGTAATTAAACATGTTTTTTTACATATCAAAGAATAAGCACAACCACACTTAATCAATTATAATACTCATCTAAAAATTCAACCAAAATGAGAGTTTATTAAGATGTTATTAATTGTGGTATGATGTATTGAGTTTTAAGTAAAAAATTGATGTGACAGTCTCTTATTGGATGGTGTAAAATATGGATTTTACACCCCATTCTTACCAAATTTGGACTCTTTTTATTAATATCCTCTAAACACTTTTTTTTTTATTAGTTGAATTTGGAAACTAATATCCTATTTGGTTGTAAGGGAGATGACTGAAAAGGAAGGAAGGGGGGAAAAAGTAAGGGAAGGGAAAGGGAAGAAGAGAGAGTTGTACATAGAAGGATTGCATTAATACAATTTTTTTGAAAGAAAGGTTTTCTTTGAAAAAATAATGGGACCGTCTAAAGGATTGTGTTAAGAAAATTTCTAGAACACAAACTTTACTCAAAACTATGGGTTGTGAGAAAAGTATAAAACTTCATCAAAAAAGAAAAAAAAGTATGAAATATTGGCGAATCAATCAAATTGTGTATTCTCATTTTTTAATAGAAAACTGAAAAGTGAAAATACTTGGGACTATCACAACTCATATTGATATAGAAATTTAATGAAAGAAGTAAAAAAAAAGGCTAAATATAAAATTAGAGCGTCACTTGGCAAGATCTCATGCACTCCCGCACGAGGTCTCTGCTTTTATATGGATATTGATATTGATTTGTGGCTAACATTACCAAATTTAAAATTGATTTTTGGTGTCAGTATGTTTTGAACTTTAGATTTCTAATTTAATGATAAGAGACTTTACTAATTCAACTAACTAGAATCCACTAATAAGAGTATCAAATACAATTTTTTTTTTTTTTTTTAGTATCTTTCTAAATTTTGTTTCATAAATGAACTTGCACTTTAGCATTAAAAAGAAAAAAAGAAAAAAAAAAGGTCAACTTACTAAAGCACCATCCAATTGGGCTATAAAGCTCACCTCTATCTAGGGCTGAACCCATTGATTTTAATATTTAATTTTGTCCCCATAAAATTTGTTACTTATATTTTTCACTAAAATCAAATATTTTTGGTCCAAAGATAAAATATCAAACCATTTAATTGTGGTGGCTCAACCATTAGGAAATTAGGCAATAGAATAAGGCCCCATATGAAAAAAGTGCCCTCTATTATTAATCAATAAAGTATACTATATCCATCTTACTTACAGCTTAATATAAAAATATAAAACAATAATACTGCCTCTCACCTAGCAAAAAAAAGAAAAGAAAAGAATTAAGGCCTTTTTATTGGCCAATACAATGCACTGTTTATTTGTTTCACAGTGCAATAATTTTAATTAAGATCCAAAAATTTTAGTCAATTAAAATTATCTTCTCTTTCAATGTTGTGCACTCTATTAACGTGTTTTACATTATTTGTGGCAATTTAAAAGTATAAAAATTTTCCATCTCTCAAAAAAAATATTAATGGAGGGTAAACAAACTTTAATTTCCCTTTTTTTTCTCTATTAAAATTAAAATAAGAATTAATAGTTTTCCAATCAAATTCATTACTGAAATCCAATGTTTACTGCATGAAATCCAACATTGCTAAGAGAGTGACCATGACTATCTCTTAAAACAACGACAACCAAAAGAAAAAAGAAAAAACCACAGTTCCGCGTCTCCTCATTTATGAAGACATCAATACCTTTTTTTTTCCCCTAGCAGCCTAGCTCACTGTTCTCCTTGCTACTCTCCATCTTGATTTTTTTTTTTTTCTCTCTCTTTTTTTTTTTTTCTTTGTAGTTGTTTATCAATCAATTTATGGTGTTTGACTGCTCTCTCCTTTCAACTTTAATTATTATTGAAAAATTAAAATCTAGACAATGATAGTTTGAAAAAATATAGTCTTAATCTTTCTCAAATATGATATTTATTTTGATATTGATGATTTAGATTTATTTGCAAAACTAAAAGTTACCAAAAAAAAAAAAAAAAAGAGTTTCTCAAAAAGATGAAAAAACTCCAATTAACATACAAAATTATATAAAAGGATTGATCAGATGAATTATTGTTTATCAAAAATTACTCACAATACTTGTTAAAAATGTGTTTGCATAAAGAATTTTTTTGAAATTAAAATCAATGAAATCCTAGTTAATATCAACTATGTCACAAGAAAGATTAGGTGGAATTGCTATATTATCAATTGAAAAAAGGAATTATTAGTGGAACTAGAATACAAAAACTTAGTAATTTTGTATCAAAAAGGCAATAAAACTGTATTTTAAATGAAACAAAAATATTAAAAATCATATAAATATTATTTAATTAATATTTAAGTAAATATCGCTACCTTAGGCCCAAAATACATTAATTGAGCGGGCCTGCCATTAATGATATTATTTATCATATATGCATAACAATTACGTTCAGCTATATCCTTGAATTTGTTAGCCTTTGTTTAGTTTTCAAACTGTTTGAGAAAATTCTTGTGTAGTTGATAGTGCATATATACCTCCCCCAAAAATTATTTTGTTGTAGTTGGTCGTCAGCTTAGACGGATAGAAAAAGACCAAGTCATGAAGTGATAAATTGTGTGAAGATCAACTATTCTGCCCATGGGCCCAGTATCATCATATATATATATATATATATATATATATGATAAAAGAAGAGTAGAAGGTGGTTGTGGTGGTAGTCGGTTAGGCATGGTTTTTCAATTCATTATCAGCTCTTTACTCAAAAGGGCCCAGTATCATCATTCATGATCATCCATGATGATTAGTCTCAAGAAATGTTGGGTATGCCTATGCCATGGACCTCACCTCTGTTTCAGTGACCTTGTCTTTAGAATCAGTCAACTTAACTTTTTTATTTATTACTCTTTTGTAAAGGCTAAAGACTAAAGACTAAAGAGTCAAGTCAACTTTATTTAATGGTAATTAACTTTTCTGTGTGGTATTGAAGAAGAATATATAATTTTTCAATGGATGATGTTAATAAATTGGATTAGATCTGCGTGGCGCCTCATCCGCTGGCTCTCTTGGGGGCTAGGGTGAGGTCTGTGGTACCTCGGTCACAGTAGCTATAGCTCAATCTAACATTTTTTAGCGGGAGGTGCCCCTATTAGGTCATGCCCTGAGGGGTAAGTCACATATGATCGCCCCCACCCTCTCTTTTTCGTTCATAAAATAAAAAATTGGATTAGACCATGTGATTAGTGTGTGGTGAAAGCATAAATTGTTTATCTTACCAAGAAAAATGGGACACTGTGCTTCAATTGCTTTGGCATTCTTAGAACTTGAACATGAGATAAGAGTAAGGGCTTTTGACTCTTTTTCATTTTTCTTGTTCTTGCAGCAAAGGTTTAGGGAATTGATGAGCTTCCCTTGTTGTCTTGTTTCTCTTTCTTTCTTTCTTTAGTATTAAGAGAAGAAAAGAAAACACAAGATAATCAAAATAACCCTCCCAAAAAAAGAAAACAAAAGCCCTTACAATCAAGGAAGTTCAGATTTCCCCTCTTTTCGTGTTTGTTAAAATACTCAGTATTATTAAAAAAAGAAAAAAGAAAAAGAAGAAGAAGGGAAGTTCAGACTTGAATTAGGCCATTTTATCCCTTTTTAGGCCCAAGCTTGTAGATTTGCCCGCAATTTTTTTAGCAAAATGCCAGGTTGTCGGAGTAAATGATATCCCAGCTCCTAAGCACTCCAAAGTCCAATCCTAAATTGGTCCTAGTGATTCCTTTTTAGGCCCAAATTCGCATATTTGCACATAATTTGTTTGGCATGATGCCAGAATTTACCAAAAAATAAATTCTCTTGTTCAAGTTCTATAGAGACAATTAAGTGACTTCTAAAAATTTCTCAAAAAAAGAAAAGAAAAAAAGAGTTACTTCTATGAATAAACTAATGAACATTAGGCCTACACAATAAAATAGCCCATATATTCATGCTTAAAATTTCTTAATGGAGAGTGCTATTTATAAAGGAAAAAAAATATAGCATCCTTTTTCATTTTCCAACATGGGACTGAAAAGAAGTCTTTCTCCCAAAACAAGAAGTCTCACTATAAAAATATAAAATTGTATTAACAAAAGATGTAGCCCATGTCTTATATTTATTGGATTTTGATATCGCTGATATGGTATTATTTGATATTAAATACCTTCTCCAGTTCTACACTTATAGTTGTAGACTATTTATTTTACTTATTTTTATGTTGTTGGGTTGAAATGACTTTCGATTTTGTTTCTGATTAATTGGATTTCTTCAAAACGAAGCACTTGAATTTGCCTATATATCGGTCTAGATCTTGAAAGTTGAAACATCCTATTCCTGTGTGAAAGAACAGTGATGTAGAGATTACAACCAATAGTTAATGGGGACGTTGTGTTGTCGTATTGTAAACTTTATCTAGATGTAAGCACTTGAATGAATAGACTCTTTGAATATAATGGAGAGCGAAAATTTTCACATTAAATAACTACTAATGACCTTTCTTTATAAAATAATTCCATTTGATATATTATCAAGGTGTTTAGTTCTGGTTGCTAGCAAACGATTCTATTGAACTTAGTACTCAACTACTTACATCAAAATTATATAGTCATTTTACACATCATCATCATCATTACTATACAAGAAATAAAATCAATAAACCAACTATATAGTATGCATTTGAACAATTTTAATAAATATATAGCATATATCAAAACACAACTATTTCTAACTTCACCTGAACTGCTACTAGCAAAAAAGACTGGCTAACTGCCAAGAGTTTTGAATTACATGCTTTTCACATATGGACCAAACCAGAGTACGGTGAAACGTCTGGACAATGCCTTCCAGAATTTTTCACTGGCTACTTTGTTTTCCATTTTTCTTTGAAAGTAATACAAACACCTACTTTTCTACAATGGTCAGGTCATACTTGGCTAACCTGTAATTCAACTTTCAAGCAATAATTATTATTGCTTGGTGCCAAGAATATAACTATATTAGCCATAATTATAATTGGCATGTTCTGATTTCTATCTGCTTTGTCAAACTTAAACCCAACCCAGTTAGTTCTGAACCTTATGTCTAACAACTAGCTGACCTAGACGTCTTATTCTCAGTTCAAGTATTACAATTTAGTGAGTCCCGTGCTCTTTCAAGTTCAGAGATGTAGGGGCATTAATGGAAAAAAGAGCAGCAGAGATGTGAAAAATACAGCATATAAAACATTAAAACAATCTATACTCGTTCATATAACCTAACAATCCCATATTCCCATATGTTCAAATGCAAGTAAAAAAATTATCTATGAAACAAACTCAAAAGAAAAGAAGGATGACATGTAACAAATCGAAAGAAACAACTCCTCTAAACAATGCCACTAAATAAGTTGCCAAGAAGCAGTGAACAATCTTTACTTGGTTTGAAACAACCATATCATGGGCATCCGTACCCTCTAGAATAAACAAGCAATGCATCACTTCCTGCCTAATATAAGTCTTAGAAGACCCTCATCACACATTGGCTTTAACTTCAGTACTCTCCTTTGCTTCTGTTTTATTTTCTTCAGATGTAACATCCTTTTGGCTCTCTGTACCTACTGCAGCTTCAATTGGTTTCAGTGTTTTGGCCTCCTCATAAGCACTAGCAACATCATCTGAGGCTTCTATTTTCTTTTCCTCGGATGTCCCATTGGTTTGGCTCTCTACAGCTGGTGCAGGTTCAATTGCTTTCTCTGTTCCATTGGCAACATCTGGAGCTTCGGTTGGTGCAATTTCAATTTTTTTCTGTGTTTCAGCCTTCTCAGGAGCATTGACAACTTCTGAAAGATGCGTCTGTCGAACTGGAGTTTCCGACTCTTGAGCATCAACAACTGGGATAGGGGTCAGTTCAACTGGAGTTCCATGCTTTTGAGTATCAACAACTGGGGCAAGGGTCACTTCAATTGGAGTTTCTGGATTTTGAGCATCAACATCTTGGACAGGGGGAGTTTCAGATTTTTCAACCTCTGAAAGCTTGGTTTCAGATTCATCTGTAGGTTTTTTATCCACAGATGGTTCTTCTTGTTTTAGTGGCTCCGCTGCTGGATTACCATCTCCCGTTGAGTCCTTCCCTTCCTCATTCTACATAAAAGGTAATTAAAAAAAACCTCTTTACATTTCAGAGTTTTGATTAAAAAAAAGTTTTTCTCATTACATTTCTCATAGTGAGTTTCTTTCCTTTTATCCTTCACCTTCCTCTCTTTTTTTCATCCTTATCCTTTATTGTATTTGCTCCTTTTTCTTCTCCAGCATGAGCTCCAGCATGAACCGTCCTTATTCAGTTGGATAGCCCTCTGTCCTATTGGGTACTTCTTTCCTCATGAATAGAGACTTTTAAGGCTTTTTGTCTTATCCTAATCAGTTATTCAGCATTAAATACAAGTTTATTAGACAAATTACAGTAGATTTATCTGGAAGTTTTTAAAAAGTGTCATCGGATAATCCCATTTGTTCTGAGATTATTCCTCAGATGCTCGAAGCTTAAGCTGACACAGGTAGCTCGACAGAGGTATTTTACTATATGTGACTTATTGTCAGGCTCATAATGAGGCACATCTTTAATTTGTGGTCCAAAGTATATGCCTTTATAGAGGCTTTCGTTACGTTATCTCTTTAATCCGTGTTCCAAGGTATATGCCTTTGTGGGGGCTTTCATTTGGGGATTGCATATTGAGTCTGTTCTTGCCTATGGCCCAATATTATTTAGGCCTCCCTAAATTCGTTATTTGGGTTTTTATAATCCATCTCCCTATAGTTGTCCTTGTCCAAATTTAAAATTTTTTTCTTTAAATTTTAAAAAATCCATTTAATGATTGAAAAATATTTTCCAATTTTTTTATAAAAAATTTAATGGAAGTTGAATAATAATATATATTATTTAATTTTTTTAAAATAATATATATATATATATATATATTATTTGGCTTTTAGTACATATTAATTAAAACCAATTAGAACTCATTGTTTACTTGTTAGAAATTTAGAATAAAGAAACCATGCACTAATGAAGTTTTAATTTAATTACTTTTGATCTTTTCTAAATAAACTCTAATTTAAATACATTACACATTCTTACAAATTCTTTTTGCTTACAATTACTTTTCGATAAATTTCTCATGCATTATTCGTTAAATGGAAGGCCTTGTGTGTTAGAGAAAGTGCCAACCCATTGGGAGTCTGGGACAGCCAAGAATTTTGAGAACCACGAATGTCCCTCTAAATATAGTAACTTACAATAAGAAGAATTATGATCAGAATTGGAGATGCAAGAATCTGTACAAAAATAATGAAATTAGATAGGACTAGGAGTCTAGGACCATGATGGAACAAATAATCACCCAACGTTTTGATTTATGGATTTTGAATGGCGCAATATCTATCACATGAAGATTCTTTTTTTTTTTTTTTTTTTTTTGAGAAACCTATCACATGAAGATTCAGTGACATTTTTTTATTCAAAAGAGAAAATTCAATAACATTAAGGAGTACAAAGAAAAACCTATAAGCATATTTGGTAATATAATTTCAAATATGGAAAAAGGAAAACTAATTGGAGTACTAAAGTTAATTTATTTTAATTCTCAAAAAAAAAAAGTTAATTTATTTTTTGTTAAAATTACTTTCGGATGGAAAACTTGTTAATTTCACCCCCCAAAAAAAAAAAATGATATTGGCATTGCCTTGCTTTTAATGAAATATAATCCGGATGATGTTGCACTTGAAATATATCAATATATATATATATATATATGTGGAAAGTATTGTTGTGTATTCCTTACGTTTTCTTTATATAGAATGAGAATTATATCCCAGTCATGACTTTGTTTTAATGATAAAAATTGTTTGTTGTATAATCATAAAATTAACACGATTTATAGGATTTCTCACACTTCTTGAAGCCTATATAAATCCAACCATTGCAAATCGATTTTTGCATACTGAAAAGTAAAGAAGAAAGATGGTGTACAACAAAACATTTTTGGAATTAGTGATTGCAATGTTGGGTTGGGTGGTCCTCAATTCTGGAAGGTGTATTTCTACAAGGAATTCTGCATCAACAACTGAAGATGAGGAGGTTGTTCTTGGTATATCATGGACTGTTAAGTCCGTGGAATAATAATTAATATATTAATTAAGTGGTAGTTCAATGATAGTGACACCCTTCGTAGTATTTGATGTCCATGGTTCAATCCTGCTTTCCCTTCCCCACTAAAAATAATAATATTATTTGTTTTCTTTTTTATGTATTTTGTAACAATGATATAAGTATTACGTCTTTCTTTATCTCAGTTTTGCTCTTCTCCTTGCATTTCATGGTTTTACCCTATAGGTTTTCCCTGGAAATAATTTCATTATAGAACCCTATGTGCTCTTATGAGATATTGCAGCTCAGAACTTTTTGCAATCCATGTATACATTTGAAATGCTATTCTCTTAGAGTTGCATAGTTTGCTTCCCCTGGAGTAACTCTTTCATGATCTATTAGTTGCAGGGCTCCTTACCCTTAATCCCTTTTGTAAAGGTTTTTTCTGGGATAAGGCATAAGGGAAAGAAAAAAAGATTGTTAAATTAGTTAAGAAATTCTCTATTCCTAAGCATTTTAACAATTCCGCTTCCCCCCCCCCCCCCCCCCCCCCCCTTCTTTACAAATTCATTATGAGATGCAAACCCATTGTTAATGGCCTTTTCAAATCCTATCATCTTTGGAAGGCTAGATATATATTATTCTGTTTTTTACATGAAAAAAGAAGAAGTAATATATAGTGATATACATAGACTCTTCTACTGGAAATGGTAGCTATTTTAGAGAGATTTCAAGGCTGGCCATCGAAGATTATTTGTGAACATTTATTGGATGTTGTTCTCTCCTTAGATATCATGTGGTTGTCAATTTCATTAATCAATCAACAAATAAAATGAAATAATGAAATAAAATGATTTTTTTTTATCAAAAATATTTTTTTGTTTATCAAAAATACATGCCTACTACTTGACCCAATTGGGGAAAAACCCACTAAGCTAGATGTCCTTCGGCAAATATCTTATTCAGATTAAATTCTATGAAGATTTTGTATAAAACCTCTAATCTTCACACCCTCCTGTAAAATATTGTTAAATTGTTTTTTTTTTCCCCAAATAAATATAAACAGAGAGTGTCGCGTACAAAGTTTACAAACATCATCTAGAGATTCTAGAGACTTTTTTCTTCTCTTCTTTCCGGGACAGGGCGAGGATTTTATGAATTTTTATCTATGGGAGTCAAAGATAAAATTAAAAAAGAAAAAGATATATATATATATATATATATATATATATTATTTTATTTTTGGGGACCAAATACATTTAAGAATAATAAATATACTAAAATTATATAAATAAATTAGGGTTTGGCTTACCTCCAGTACTTTTTTAACTGGAAGTGTCATTTTGTTTTAAATACACAATAGCAAGTGGTAGTGAGTTTTAATTTCCACATTTTATTTAGTTAATGGGTGATGTGATAATTTCTCATTAAAACAAAAGGAGATTTGCCAAACTGAATAAATTAACACATCATATACCATATTTGTAAAATGTCTTTTTTCCTTTTGCATAAAATGTTAATTAATTCAGGCATTGTACGATCATACTAGTAGTGAATAATAAAACTAGCATTTATTCAATTTTAAAAATATATATAAACAGTGGGTTCCAGTTAGCTCAACTGATAAAATCTTTAATGGTTGAACAAGAGTCCCCGTCTACACCAAAAACCAATTGATATCTTGGTCAGATGATAAAGAGTTAACATTAGAAGCGAACGACATAAGTTTGAAACTCTCTCAAAAAATACATATAAACAAAATGAAAGTCACAAGTCACGATTTCTTAATACAAAAACTACAACTATTTATATGTTTTGCTAGGACCATTTTTAGGTACTCCAGGAGTATATTTCTTGCCTCTCACATAGAGGTGTTTTGCTACGTTATGCTCATTATAATGAAGTTCCGTTTTCAACAATCACTATACTAGTGATTTAATTATTGTGAATGACAATTGATTGCAGTATAAAAAACATATATAATCAATAATGACTTTAATCTCTCTTAAGTGCCAACTCACTTGAGTGAGCGTTAGGGGAGATACAAGTGAGACTTTTTTACTTAATGATTTTTGAAACTGTCATGTTCGCTCGAAACTCACCTAACATGAGAATTTCTCTCAAACAAAATTCCAATTTCTACATTTCCAATTTCAACTCCTAATCATCTTGTTTCAATACAAACGAAATTTAATATAAGGAAAAATTTGCAAATTTCAAAGAAAATTTGACACTAAATTAGCCGACACTAAATATACTAACACGATCTTCTCAAATGACAATATATATGTAAGGACACGATTTTTAGCGACCCAAGAATGACATTGGGCTCGTATGTAAAGGGCCCGAACAATATAATTTATAGAGAGTGGGCTTGAAAGGCTGGACCTTGGTCGCCGGACAGCGGTCTGATCATGATTTTTATGGAAGCTCATACGAAGGTAGGTTTGGCCTGAATAGCTAAGCCTTACATTGATGTAGCTTGGAGGGTTTAAGTCATCGGACGAAGTCCGAGGAGCATCATATCCTTCCCATTCTCCCTTTTTGTAGGATTTTTTATCCTCCTTTCTCTCCCTTTTAGCTTTCTTTCCCTTTTATACTAGTGTTTACTTCCCATTTAGTGTCCACGTGTAAGTTTTGCTTTTTGAGATATAGACTCGTCTTATCAATCCATACATCCGAGTGGTTGAGGGTGGTTGGGAAAGGTTAAATAGCATGGTCTGGAGTATGGGCCTGTCAGACGCAGGGCTCCATACTGCGGTGTTGGCAGCTTTCTCCCTTGTCTTGCCCCTGTACTGAGTTTGTCCTTTTCTTCAGGCGTTTTGTGAGGTGTTGAGCGTGAGATCGTCCTCGGCCACATCCTTGGGCCTTTTTGGGGCTTTCATCATACGTCCTCGGCAATAGGGCTCCTCGGCCTGGGCTTTGGGCCCTGAATGTAAAGTGGCCTGGGACCTCAAATTTCCCGACCCCACAATAGCCCCTCAAAATCCTACTGCCCGACCTTGTGGTTGGGGAGGAGGGTTTTGGTGATGTTAGGCCCAAACCATGACTTGCCCAGCTCTACATTTCATTAATGTCGGGGTTTCTTCGTTTGCATGGGGGGTGCACCAAATTGTGAGACATCCCTCTAGGTTTTCTCACGCGACGTCCTCGACGTTTCAGTGTTCGAGGCGCGCCATTAATATGTTTCCTTCACGAGGTTATTCAAACCTTACGGTCGCAGATGGTGTTGGAAGTTGTACCAAGACCGTCTTGTCTGTAGCACTTCTTGGAAACCTGCATGGATTAAATGCCACCAGTTTGCCCTCTATATAAGTAGGATAGGGGGTTACTCCTCTTACATATAAACCCTTCGGCCCCTCCAGATTCATAATCCTTCATCCATACTCAGTCTCCATCTCCAGTGCAATTCACCCTTAGAGTAATATGTCCGAGGCACGGGTGGGGGTGAAGGATCTACACCCGCTTCAGAGGCACCGAATCCTTCCAAGACTCAAGGTGGTGCGGTCTGGATAGGGAAGACACAGACTCAAGATAATCCTCCGTTTTGTCAAGGTGGGGATGATATCTCTACCTCTTTCAGTCAAAATCCGAAGCAGGGACTGGTTGCATCAGATTCTTGGTGCAACAGCAGTAAGGTTTTCCGTCATCAGCGCCATCTGCTCTATCGCGAGCGTGGCTAACATGGAGGCTCATCAACTTCCTTCTTCCTGCACCTTTTCTTCAAAGGTGCTAGCCTCAAGTTAGGTTCTTTTGCTGCCTGAGTTATGGGCATGTAAAAGTATTGAGGAATGGTTTTCTTAGACAACATTTTGGAACTGTTGCATCCCTCTTCTCTGCACCTCTTCTTCTGCTTTTTCTTCACTCCCTTGTATCTTTTCTTTTTGCTTATGTAGTTAGTTTTTAGTATAAGCTTATTCAAGCTCTTTCATTGTACGTTGTAATATTTCTTTGTCTTAATAAAAGATGAATTTGTTTCCTTCTAAATACTTTTCTTTTCTGCGGCAATTACTTTGTGAATGGGTATGCTACATGTGTATTTTCCTTTAATAAAACTTAGGACAGGAAACCTTGTAACAAAAAGCTATTAATTTGAACCTATTGAAACTATCAAATATAATAATACCAATCAATAGCAGATTAAACTTATGAGACTAACCGAGATAACAGCTGAGTGTACCATGACACGCGTGAGGTAGTTGCCCGAGAATGAGAAACCCAAAATAAACCATCCGAGAAGGTTGCCGAGTAGTGTGGAATTTTGGCCGTGTTTTCGATAACACTTGGCCTTTGATCCGAGGACCGAGGTATGATTGTACTGGGTTGAGTCCGTCCAAAACTTATATTTTTTCTTTAAAGTAGTTGGTTTCCCCATAGGCTTGAACCCGAGGACCATACAAGGCCTTGGTTCTGTCCAAAACTTGTATTTTTTCTTTTAAGTAATTGGTTTCCCCATAGGCTTGAGTCCGAGGACCATATAAGGCCTTGGTTCTGTCCAAAACTTGTATTTTTTCTTTTAAGTAGTTGGTTTCCCCATAGGCTTGAGTCCAAGGACCATACAAGGCCTTGGTTCTGTCCAAAACTTGTATTTTTTCTTTTAAGTAGTTGGTTTCCCCATAGGCTTGAGTCCGAGGACCATACAAGGCCTTGGTTCTGTCCGAAACTTGTATTTTTTCTTTTAAGTAGTTGGTTTCCCCATAGGCTTGAGTCCGAGGACCATACAAGGTCTTGGTTCTGTCCGAAACTTGTACTTTTTCTTTTAAGTAGTTGGTTTCCCCATAGGCTTGAGTCCGAGGACCATACAAGGCCTTGGTTCTGTCCGAAACTTGTATTTTTTCTTTTAAGTAGTTGGTTTCCCCATAGGCTTGAGTCCGAGGACCATACAAGGCCTTGGTTCTGTCCGAAACTTGTATTTTTTCTTTTAAGTAGTTGGTTTCCCCATAGGCTTGAGTCCGAGGACCATACAAGGCCTTGGTTCTGTCCGAAACTTGTATTTTTTCTTTTAAGTAGTTGGTTTCGCCATAGGCTTGAGTCCGAAGACCATACAAGGCCTTGGTTCTATCCAAAACTTGTATTATTTTTTTTTTATTAGCCCCTCGACCAAGGTAGGGAGAGTTAGCTTGATGTTGGAAGCCCCTAGGGCTACCCGTGCCATTGGCACTGCGAGGCGTAGCCCCTAGCGGGAATTTATGTCGGAATGACAACAGTGTGTTGCTGGAAATGAAGGAACCTTCACAGACCCTTGCTTGACAGAGGTTTGACCCCACCGCCACCTGTGCCAACGCGCAAGCCTTCCCACAGACGGCGCCAATTGTAGGGACACGATTTTTAGCGATCCAAGAATGACATTGGGCTCGTATGTAAAGGGTCCGAACAATATAATTTATAGAGAGTGGGCTTGAAAGGCTGGACCTTGGTCGCTGGACAGCGGTCTGATCATGATTTTTATGGAAGCTCATACGAAGGTAGGTTTGGCCTGAATAGCTAAGCCTTACATCGATGTAGCTTGGAGGGTTTAAGTCCTCGGACTTTGTCCGAGGAGCATCATATCCTTCCCATTCTCCCTTTTTGTAGGATTTTTTATCCTCCTTCCTCTCCCTTTTGGCTTTCTTTCCCTTTTATACTAGTGTTTACTTCCCATTTAGTGTCCATGTGTAAGTTTTGCTTTTTGAGATATAGACTCGTCCTATCAATCCATACATCCGAGTGGTTGGGGGTGGTTGGGAAATGTTAAATAGCATGGTCTGGAGTATGGGCCTGTCAGATGCAGGGCTCCATACTGCGGTGTTGGCAGCTTTCTTCCTTATCCTGCCCCTGTACTGAGTTTGTCCTTTTCTTCAGGCGTTTTGTGAGGTGTTGAGTGTGAGATCATCCTCGGCCACATCCTTGGGCCTTTTTGGGGCTTTCATCATACGTCCTCGGCAATAGGGCTCCTCGGCCTGGGCTTTGGGCCCTGAATGTAAAGTGGGCTGGGACCTCAAATTTCCCGGCCCCACAATATATATTCTCAATTTTTTGTTATATTAACTTCTTACTATTATTTCTAAAAAAAAAAAAAAAAATTCTTACTATCCTGCCAAAAGTTTTATAACTTAACTAACAATTCCAATGGAAAAATTCAGGTTTTAAATTCCCGCCACCCTAACTATCGATCAAATTACACACATAAAAGACAAATTTGTTGTTTTTAACTACTTATTGAATTTTTATTTTTATTTTACAATTTTAACATTGTCTTTTGAAAGATAATTAATCAATAATTATATATAAATGAAGAATATATTTCAACAATATAATAAAAAATGAATAAATAACTCTATATAAATTAAACATTTTAATAATATAATCACAACTAAATTAAAAATTATGTATAAATTTAAAAATATTTTAATAATATAATCAAAATTGAATAATAAAATATATAGAAAACATAAAATAAAAAATTATTTAATTTTCATGACGAATGCATATAGTATGAAACCAAATTAATAATAAAATTATTTGATTATATAATAAGTTAAAATAAATAATAAAATTATTATTTTTAATTTTCAATTTGATAATTAAGCTTTAGTTGGAGTAGTATTTTTTTTTAAAAAATTATTTGCAAATACAGTTTCACTTAAAGTAAAATATGTTAATAATTTAATATATTTATAGTGAATCATTATAGCAAATGTTAAAACTGATTATTTTGGGAGGAATGAAAATCTTAACTTTAAGTCACAGTCTAAATAGGTAAGTAAAGTTAACTCGTTAGGTTAGTTTGCCAAAAAAAAAAAAAAAAAAAAATCAATTTGTTTCTAGATATCTAAGATTGTAAATGAGTCAAGTTTGTATTTAGGAAAAAACTTGTTTTGTATTCATTTATTTAACCAACGAGTTAAGATTAAGCCCAATTTTAGATTCAACAATTAAAGGATTCAAGCACAAATATAATAATGAGTTCATGAATAAAATTGTGAGCATGATACTTAATTTAAATATCTATACTATTATTTAAAGGGCTTTCTTTGTTTGGATTCCTCATTTTTTAGTTCAAAAATACCCCTACACCCTTATATTTAAGTAGAGACAAAATTAAAGGACAATCCTGTAAAAATGCAACTCTAACTCCTATTAAAACATTATCTAAAAAATAAGGTCACTTTCTTATTAATTTTCAAATTGATTTATTTACTATAAATTAAAATTTTAAAATAAAAACTATATATATATAAAATAAATAAAAAAAACACAGTTTTTTTTTCCTATAAAATAGGACCACTAAAAATTAAAAAAAAAGACTCATTGTATGCGCGAAGCTCGTGCTATGAGGTTAGTATAATGTTATATGTTTATAAAACTATATACTTACATAGATTTGATATTAAATCTTGTAGGGTTGAAATCTTGTAGGGTCCGGCTTCCCTCCTGTTTGGAATCCTCTAGTTCCCTCGTGTTTTTATCTAGGGAAATGACACGTGGCAAATGACGGTTAAAAACCACCCACGTCATCTATGATTTTCTCTCAATTTTTTGGGTCTTTCTCTCTCTCGTTCTTTCTATTTCTCTCTTTGCCCCTGCCCATGAGAACCGTAATCAGTTTCTCTCAATTTTATTTGGTCTCTGAGAATCAAAGGCGGCCAAGATCATTACTTTCTGGAAAAAAGAGAGAGGTAAAAGTAGGACAATAGATGAGATAATCAAAGCCAAGGCAGCTCTATTGTGCAAGGTGGGTGTGCAGATTATTGTCCTCTGTTTGTATGTAAAGCCATTTTCATTCTGCTTGTAAAACCATCATCTGTTCTATAATTCTATCTCCGTTCTTGTTTTTGAGTAATTGTTTGACCGCATAATAAAGCAAACTTGGGTTTTCTCTTAGCATTCAGAATTCACTTTTACTCAAGTTCTGATCTTGATGCCTTTGATTTTCAGGTGGCGGTGATAATGTTGGCTATGGAACTCGACCTCGACTCCTTCCTTAACTCACCTCTCACCAGTGACGACGACGACAACAACCTCAACTCCATCCCTCGCCGTACAATCGACGAAATCCTCAATGCCTCCGATTCCTCCACCTCATCTCCACCGTCCGTTTACTCCCGCATCTCCGATCCCAAACACGACCAAGACGACACCGTTTCGGTCTCCACAACTAAACAACCCTCCTCAGACTTTTCCTCCATACCGGCCCAACATCACCCATCGCTCCACTCCCGACCCGGTTCCTCGAAGCCGTTACCGTCGCTTTTCCACGGTGTGAGATCGAATGCGAAGCCGGGGGCAGCGCTTGCGGCGGCAGTGGCAGCCTCCAGTGCTCTCCCGACCCCGCACGCCGCCGCGATCAAGTCGAGGAGGGCTGCCTTCCAGTTCCAGAAGGTTTTTGAAGATTCCGATGCGGCTTCGGTCTCGGCCTCAGATGAATTGAGCTCTAATGCGAAAGAGGATGAGGTTTTGGAAGGTGTGATTGGGAATGAGGGTTCTAGTGCTATGGAGGTCGAAAGCGAAGCCCAAAATGTGGTTCAAGTAGATGGATTAAAGGTTAGTAGTAATCATGAAGAATTGCTGCAAACAAGTGCTGATTCAGTTCCTAATTTTGATATCATTGAGCCTTCTTCGTCCGTAAGTGTTGAGGAGGACGAAAACAAAGTAAATGTAGATGAGAATGCTTCTGTGCTTGACAGGAGCTCTGAAATTTTTAACTCAGAAGAAGACAAAGTTGATCATTTGGAAGAGAAGGTAGAGGAGGAATCGACAATTGAGGCATTGGAAACACAGCAACAAGTGAATGTTTTGAAAGATGGTGAGGTGGGTGGTGGCGATGATGATGACGCAACTTCATTGAGTGATATTACTGAACCTGCGGAAGAGAGAATTGGGCAATTGGAGAGCAGGAGGATTAGTAAAAGAGCGGAGAAGAAATCCCGGGCTGCTTCTATGAAGCCATTGGAGTTAGCTGAGGAGCTTGAGAAGAAGCATGCTTCTACTGGTTTGCATTGGGAAGAGAGTGCAGCTGCTCATCCAATGAGGCTTGAGGGCGTACGGAGAGGATCAACCACATTAGGATACTTTGATCTTGATGCGGATAATGCTATTACAAGGACCATTTCTTCTCAGGCATTCAGGAGAGATCATGGTTCCCCTCAAGCTTTGGCTGTTCATACTAATTATATTGCAATTGGAATGTCAAAAGGGGTCATTCTTGTTGTGCCCAGTAAATATTCCGGTTATAATGCTGACCACATGGATCCAAAGGTTACTTTTGCATTAATCTGCTCATATTGCTCTTTCTTGTTAGCCTTTCATGTTCCTTCAGGATTCTATGTTTCTATTAAGTATCAACTTAATTGCTTATTTCAATCTCTAAAATGCCCCAATGAATTTCACACAAAACAGCAGTACATACTTGATTTTGTACAGGATGACTTCCATACACAAATAACTTGATATTATTGAAAAGAAACACAATGTATCAGCTTTAAAAATTAAAAAAGAAAAACCTTTGGTGTGTGTACTTAGTATGAGTATATTCTGTAAGGATGACTTATATACATAAATATAATGTGCATACTTAGCATGAGTGTGTTGGTACTTCCTCAACAAAGTTCTTATTCAGATATGCCCTTAGTATATGGTTATCCGTTAAGATACCATTGATTCGTAATATCTAAATTTCTTCTGTTACAGAAATCGAACATGTTAAGTGAGGAATTTGGCTTTTTATGGTAATTTCAGTATGCAAACATCTGGATGCTTAATTAAATTGTGAAGCTTCTAAGTACATTTGCTTTTGCTATGAGCCACGTTGTAGTTACGACAGAAATAACTTTACTCAATAAACCATGCTGTTTATGTTCCAGATGTCGATGCTCGGTCTGCAAGGGGATAGGTCTCATGCCCCTGTAACTTCCATGTGCTTTAATCAGCAAGGGGACCTGCTCTTAGCTGGTTATGGTGATGGTCATATAACTGTTTGGGATGTGCAGAGATCATCATCAGCAAAAGTTATTACTGGAGAGCATACAGCACCAGTAGTACATACGTTATTTCTGGGGCAGGATTCTCAGGTTACTCGTCAATTTAAAGCAGTTACTGGTGATAGTAAGGGTCTCGTTCTGTTGCATGCTTTCTCAGTTGTTCCCTTGCTCAATAGGTTCTCCATCAAAACCCAGGTAAAACGTTAGTATGCATCAATATGTGATTTATGATTGTGGCACTATGTATAATATGCTTGTGAGTTGACATCATCTCCAAACTAATGATCATATTGTTACTTGAAATAGTGTCTTCTTGATGGACAAAAAACGGGAATTGTGCTATCAGCTTCACCGGTCCTTTTTGATGAATTCTCTGGAGGTGCTTCCCTGTCCTCTCAGGGAAACAATGCAGTTTCATCCAGCAGTCTTGGTAGTATGATGGGAGGTGTAGTAGGTGGAGATGCTGGCTGGAAACTCTTTAATGAAGGCTCTTCTTTAGCTGAAGAAGGTGTGGTCATATTTGTCACCCATCAAACTGCTCTGGTGGTATGAAGCCCTCAAATGATTGCACAAATTCCATGTACCTTTTGTCTTGTGAATTGATGTTGTTCTTCTTAGTGGTTATATCTTGTTCAAAATGTGTTAAAGCCACATTTGCATGTTACAGGTAAGGCTTACTCCTACTTTGGAAGTCTATTCGCAGCTTTCTAAGCCAGATGGGGTTCAAGAGGGTTCTATGCCTTATACTGCGTGGAAATGCATGACACAATCACGCAGTTTGCCTAGTGGTATGCATTGAGTGAAATTTTGGGCATTTATGTTGAGATATTTCATCTTTCTAAGATATGAATTTGTTACAGAAAACGTACCTGTAGAAGCATCAGAGAGAGTCTACTTGCTCGCAATTGCTTGGGACCGAAAAGTTCAGGTTGCAAAGTTAATCAAATCAGAGCTAAAAGTATATGGGAAATGGTCTCTTGACAGTGCAGCTATAGGTGTGGCTTGGTTGGATGATCAGGTACGTATTTAGTTATTCATATATTGTTGATTTGTCTTTTGTTGTATTTAAATAGTGTTATTTAGGCAGGGTGCCTAGTAAATAATTGTAAATGCTTTGCATGTAATGAGATTTTTGTACTTGACCAGATACTGGTTGTTCTTACATCAACTGGACAACTCTGTCTGTTTGCTAAGGATGGAACTATGATTCACCAAACAAGTTTTTCTCTGGATGGTTATGGTGGAGATGATCTTGTTGCATACCATACCCACTTTATTAATATCTATGGAAATCCTGAGAAAGCTTTTCACAATTGCATAGCTGTAAGAGGAGCTTCAGTATACATCCTTGGTCCTATGCATCTTGCTGTTTCTTGCCTTCTCCCATGGAAGGAACAGATTCAGGTTCTGTGGAAAGCGGGTGATTGGATGGGTGCACTGAACATGTCAATGACACTTTATGATGGCCAGGCACATGGTGTTATTGACCTCCCTAGAACCTTGGATGCTGTACAGGAGGCCATAATGCCCTACCTTGTGGAGTTGCTTTTGTCATATGTAGATGAAGTATTTTCTTATATTTTGGTGGCATTTTGCAACCAAGTTGAGAAAATGGAACCACTGGACAACCCAAATAGTAGAAGCAGTTCTGTGCACTCTGAAATAAAAGAGCAATACACTCGTGTTGGTGGAGTTGCTGTGGAATTCTGTGTTCATATCAAGAGGACTGACATCCTTTTTGATGAAATTTTCTCCAAGTTTGTGGCGGTACAACAGAGAGGTATCATTACATCTCTGAGTCTTCTTGTGTTGAATGCTTCAATTACTACGCAGTTTGATCTTTGATGTCCAGGTTGAAGTTCATTTTTTAAGTGAAACTTGGTAACTCAATTTGTGATAGCCGTAACTACATAACATGAGGCTAGAAAGTTTAACAAACTTTGAAGGTCAGACTGTTTGCTTAGAGAGCTTTCCTTGTGATGAAGTTTTTCTAATGCTATATTCTATTATACCTTCGCCTTTTAAGATTGGGTTTGTTACTAGGAAGGGTGCAAGTGTTATTCAGCTCTCCTAGCACCTTGAGAGTGATGTATTCTGTGTTGACGCTTTGCTAGTACAAAATTAGGTTGAGTTAGTGTCTGCTGTGGTCTAATTGCTTGTGAAGTGTGTGTATTCTATATATATATATATATAGCAGCCCTTCACTTGCAATAATTTTTCCATATTTGCAGTCCTTAGACATTACTCTTTCGGTGATTTACCTTTTGTTTCATTACATTTTTCAGACACATTTTTGGAGCTTTTGGAACCATATATATTGAAGGACATGCTTGGATCACTGCCTCCTGAGGTATAGCTTGATGTCCCAGTGCTTAGCCTTATTGGCAGCTTAATCATAAATTCTGATATTTCTTTTTCTTTTTCCGTTTTATTTTGTTAGATTATGCAAGCACTTGTAGAACATTACAGCAGCAAAGGATGGTTACAACGAGTTGAACAATGCGTCCTTCACATGGATATCTCTTCTTTGGATTTCAATAAGGTCTTACCTTCAAAACCTTTGTTAATCATTTTTGTTGTTGGAGTAAATTTATTTGTTATGATTTATTGACTTGATTGGATAATGATTATTATTTTTCCTTGTAGGTTGTTAGGTTATGTAGAGAGCATGGATTATATAGTGCTCTGGTGTATCTCTTCAATAAAGGATTGGATGATTTTAGGGCTCCTTTAGAGGAGCTGTTGGTGGTCTTGCGAAATAGTCAAAAGGACAGTGCTGCTGCCCTTGGGTATGTATAATGTGTTCCTTGTATTCTTATTCATTGAATAGGGAAGATTTTTTAATATCATGTTTTCTCATTCTAGTTTGCTTCTCTTCTATGAATGTTGTCATGTCAATATTTAAAAATTGACTGGATTTAGGGTCTGTTTGGGATCTACTTATTTTGCTGAAACTGAAAACTTTTTGCTAAAAGTACTGTAGATAAAGGTAAAAGTTAGCTAAAATAGTATAGTGGGACTCATGAATAGTACCAAAAAGTGCAGTGGGGCCTATGAATAGTTGTAAAAATATGCTGAATAGTAAAATGAGCTGGCTTTTTAATTTAAAGCCAAACGCACACTTATTTAGAAGAATATTTATGGGAAACATTGTCTACTTTTAAGGAACTGTAATCAATGTGCAGGTAATATTAAGAATGTAATTTTATAGGGGCTGCAAATAACCCTAATCTTAAAAGATTTCAATCAGCTGGTTTGAATTAGGCTCCATCTGGGCCTATGTGGCATGGAGTTGGAGACTTGGAGTCAAATTTCAATTAGTGTGCAAGCTTGCTTCTTCCTTCTCCCTTTCCCCTTTTCTCCCTCACATTAATTTTCTTATTCTACTTTGTGATAGTATTTTTGTTCTCATTGGAAATACATGTATCTTAGCTGTGCCTTAGTGAAGTGTTATTCATCAAATTTAAGGTTCCTATTAAGTCGGTTTTTATTTTCTAAACCGCGAACGAAAACTGTTTAATATTGCATCAAAAGCACACTTCTGGCTTGTTTGTATCTCAACTGTGCCTTAGTGAAGATTTATTCATTTGGGGGCATATGCTATTCAGACGTTACAATTAAAAAAAATTTCATATTCATTTGGTTATGATTTTTTAAACCATGAGCAAAAAGTAACAGATAGGAAAAGGTATCTCATGAGACCTCCCTTTCACATCATGTGTGGGTCTCACTTGTTGTGAGAGGTATCAGGTAAGTCTTATAAGATAATTTTCCATCAGATAGGGCTGGAAAACAGGGAGGGCTTATTCCTCTACTGGTTGGTAGTGTAAATAATTACTGGGAAGAAAAAGAGATAGTATGAAATATTTCTGGGGAAAGGTGGTTTAAAATTTTGATCGAATAAAACTTCTTGAGGCATTTGACTATATGGAATATCTTTAGTTGAAAAGAGGTTTCTTTATTCAATATGGTATTGATAGAAATTTAGAAGATGTCTTGGATGGCTCACTTGAAATGTTCATTTTCTTTAGATTGGTTGCCCACCACAACCCCCACTGGGGCCTAGCCCCCCAAAAATAAATTAAAATGAGAGAGAGAACTGCTTTACCACTTTTTCTTATTTGCAGTCTTATGGTAATCGTACCGAAAGGTGTTACAAGCAGGATTATATTTTTTTATACCATTATTTATGTTTTATCTTCTTATAGTTGGTTTTTTATTACCACTTTGTATTGTTAACCTTTGCCTTTTGTTCTTGCTTACAGGTACCGGATGCTTGTTTATCTAAAATACTGCTTTTCAGGTCTTGCTTTTCCTCCAGGTAAGGAGTTATTATTGGTGGCACTTTCCAATTGATCAGTTTGAAGATCCTTTGTGCAAGTATGTGAAAATTTCTCTATAAATCTTGAATTGACTAAATTATAGAAAACCAAATATATGTGACTGTTTATCTTGTAACATTTGTTTTGGCCATTTTATGTTGTACGTATACATGTCATACTAATTTCTCAGAGTGTTATATTTTTGTTTAGCTGTGTTACTACTTTCTTACAGTTCTCATGTAATTCTTTAGGAGATTAAATTCAATAAGGATGTGACGTAAAAGACCCTATTTACACCCTCCAATAAAATATTGACAGTGTCAGATTTTTAAAATGAAAGCATAGTGACTAGTACATATGATAACAACCCATTAAAAGCTAATATAATCAAATATTTATTAAGAAAACAAACAAACCGATAAAAAAAATTACTGTCATCTGAAGACTCTGAACACACTGAGAAGTCGCTGGATCTATGTTGGTGTTCTTGGTGTTGCCTGAATTTCGTTCTATAGAAAAAACCTTTTGATGATTCCATAACAATCTGCAAGCATTTGTTGCAATTGCCATCTCCCTGCTCCAAACCCAACCACTGTAAACTCCATTTTTCTCATCCTCATAAGCCTTGTCAGAATCAGAATCATACTGTTCCTCCCATTGCATTCTTCAACACCCCATATTATTCCAAGTTCCCAAGAATCACACTATACCCTCCTCAGAATCACACTTTTTCTCTCACTTGCTCCAAATCCCCTTTCTCTCTAGTTAACCTCAGCCATCTCTCCAGGGCGACAGCCGGAATTAATGGGTTTGTTTCATGTTATGGATATGGTGGAGGGTCCTGGTGTGGTGGTCAGTGATGGTTATTGGTACTTATTGGGTGCGTTGGATTGCAGTCTTGTGACAATTATGATGTGGTCAGCGACTCCTCTATTCTAAAGGCTTTTGTTTATTTATTTTTAATTTGAGGATTTTAATGTGATTTGGACTGTGTGTAGTGGGGCTTATGCTTGTTATCGCACAAATCTGATGTCGCATTGATTGGATGGTGAAAACCATGGGTTTTGCACCACATCCTTATCAAATTCGGATTCATTCTTTAAACATGCTACTGTTATCTTTTCAAATGTGCGGTTTTTAAGTGGTGATATTAGTATCTGTATTTGTTTTTTCAGTAATATATATATATATATATATTTATATATCTGTATTGGTTACTGACTCTGGAAGAACAAGGCCTTTTTCTAATAAGCCAATTCATTGTACAGCTTGAAACCAGTATTATGACTCTATTTGGTAAATTTATTTTATACAACTTACTATTGATAAAGAATGGCAACCTGTTTGGTTTCATCTTTTAGTGTTTATGGGAGTATACATAATTCTTAAATCGTGTTTAGATGCTATGAAATGAGTGTGAGGCATCAAAGCAAGAATACCTTGTTTCTTTTTACAATCCACATGTTTTGAAGCTGTATCACTTGTACAGCTTCGTTTCAATGTATGCAGGATGGAACTGATTTAGAAACATTGAAGCCAAAAGTTTCCCTTTTGCAGGACAAGGAACTCTGCCCCCTACATGCTTGCCATCTCTTAGAACAGAACTTCTGCAATTTCTGTTAGAACATTCTGATGCCCCTAACTCAAAAGCTGTTTCAAGCTTATCATCTGGAGGAGCATACCTGAACCTGTATCATCTCTTACACTTAGATACTGAAGCTACTTTAGATGTTCTGAGATGTGCTTTTGTAGAAGATGAAATCCCAAAACCCAAACTTTCATCGCATGATTCAGCAGATAAAAATACGGAGCCAAAAATAGAGAATGACAATGGATGTCAAAATTTATTGGTCCAAGATACAGTGAACTCTCTTATTTGTATTCTTAATAGGGACATTTCCCAAACAGAGAGGTCAGATAGTGAAGATGTCAGTGGATTGGTTGAAGAATGGCCTTCTAAGAAAGACATAGGTCATATGTTTGAGTTTATAGCATACTATGTTGCATGTGGAAGAGCTAATGTCTCAAGAAGTGTCCTGAGTCAGATTTTAGAATACTTGACATCACAAAATAATTTTCCAACTAGTGTTTCCTCACATCACATAACTTCAACAAGAAGGGAGAAGCAGGTGCTTGCCCTTCTAGTAGTAGTGCCTGAGATTGACTGGAATGCTTCTTCTGTATTAGGCCTATGTGAGAAAGCACAATTTTACCAGGTATATTTAAATATATTTCTTATGTGTTTACCTGGGAAGCATATTGCTGCAATCTAGAAATCCTCTGTTTTTCTTACCTGTAATATTAACTTTGTTGTAATTTTATAGGTTTGTGGCTTCATTCATACTATCAGACATGAGTATCTTGCTGCTTTGGATAGCTACATGAAGGATGTAGATGAACCCATTCATGCTTTCTCCTTTATCAACAAAACATTATTACAGCTGAGTGATAATGAACATGCTATTTTTCAATCAACGGTCATTTCTCGTATGCCTGAGCTGGTTGATTTAAGCAGGTGATGCTTTTTTTTTTTTTGAAGTTATCTGGGGATCTTGTTTAAATGGTACATATGATCTTTTGTTGCGCAGAAATTAATTTATTCTGCAATCTCATGCATTTGTTTATCCTTTGCAGAGAGGGAACATTCTTGTTGTTCATCGGTCATTTCAACAAAGAAGGTTTGCATATCCTGTCTAAACTCCGCTCTCATCCAAGAAGCCTATTCCTTTATTTAAAAACGGTCATTGAGGTTCACTTATCTGGCACTCTCAATTTTTCTTCTTTAAGACGAGATGATTTTTTGGATCCTTCTGATGGAATAAGGTTGAAGGATCAGTCAAAAGGACTTGAGGCTTACTTGGAAAAAATCTCTGATTTCCCCAAGTTAATGCGTAATGATCCGGTTGAAGTGACCGATGATATGATTGAGCTTTATCTGGAGGTGAGCACTTTTACAACTATATTTATAATTCGAGCTAGAATTCATTTTACTCCCTTTAAGTTCAGACTTCTTGTCATTTTGGTCCCTATAGTTCCGCTTTTTGCAATTTCATCCGAAAAGTGTTAGGTTGTTGTCAGTATAGCCCCCTGTCTAACTCAGTTAAGGGTCTGTTTGGGATCCGCTTATTTTGTTGAAATTGAAAACTTTTTGCTGAAAATACTGTAGATAAAGGTAAAAATTAGCTGAAATAGTACAGTAGGACCTAGGAATAGTACCAAAAAGTGTAGTGGGGCCTATGAATAGTAGCAAAAATAAACTGAATAGTAAAATAAGTTGGCAAATATAATTTTTGCCAAACACACACTAAGTGTCATCAAACTATATGTCATCTTGGTGAAATTTTTTGTAACGAAAAAAAAAAAAAAAAAAGATTCTTGAAAAGAAAAAAGATACCGTTAGAGACAATGTAAGAAAACAAATTGCTAGCAAACCAAGGATTAAAGTTATTGTCAGGACCTCTCTGCCATGGTACTTCACATCCTGCTTGATCTTAATGAATGAAACTCAAGGTATGCAGGAAAGGCAACAGAATATGCAGTTACCATGAATAATTTTAAGAATTTACCCCCTTCCCCACCCAAAAAAGGGAAAAAGGGGAAAAGGGCAAGGCATTGTTCATACCAACCAAGAAGATGCTTGTCCAAGTGAAAAGCATAAAAGCAGCTGAAGGCACCTATGTGAACAAAAGGAATTGGAGCACAAGGACTATTGAAGTGTTCTAGATGTGAATCCACTTGAACTGAAGCAAGGCCTAGAGCTATCAAGAAATTTGTCTTGGTGTAGAAGAAGGCAGTGAGGATGGTGAGAGAGATGGAATTGAATGAGAGACAGAAAGAAGAATCAAAGAAAAGGTGATCTAGGCGAAGAGAAGGGAAAACTTGACTGCAAAGAAGGTTCTGGGACTGGAGTTGAGGGAATCGAGGATGTTAGAGAATATGACGCCTAGGAAATTTACCGTATTATTTTCCTTAAAATTCTGAGTTTTTTGGATTTACCTGCTCTTTTCTTTTCCCCTCGAACTTCCTCTCTCTTCTTCTTTTTTATAGCATTTTTATATAGTTTTTCTCACAAATTATTATTTTTTTTTATATGGAATTTTCACTAAAACATTAACGGCAACGTTTTGGTGTTACATACAGCTCATGACATTTGATGGCACTTGGTTAAAGGAATTGGAACTACCACATTGATAACAGTTTGAAACTTTAGGATGAAATCTCTCATAGTGTCACTGTAGAGACGAAACTCACAACAAACTCAAACTTGGAGGGACCAAGATGTAATTTAGCCTAAACTGAAATATGAAGCGGTTGAATGTTTTCTTCCCCCCAATGTCAAATGAATGTGTTTGTTCAGTCTTATCCTATGGTCTTTGAACTTCTTGTTATATAGCTATTGTCAACTCTAAATGCCTTCCCCCACCCCCACTTTATATGTGACAATGATTTTGGGTTGGCAATAAACTAATAAGATCTTGTTTCATCAGTCTGCTCATCATTGGGCCATATATCATACTCCTTGTATACATATTTCTAGACTATGCAGATTCTGCACCATAAAGGGTGGTTGTTGTTATGGCCTCTTAATGGCTTACTTTAGTTTTAGTTATTGCTCAGATTTCCTGGTAGCACTTCTCTATTTGGTGATAGCACCTAAGGTACTGAATGTTTTGCATATCACTTTTGCAGCTATTATGTCAGTATGAACCTGGTTCAGTTCTCAAATTCCTTGAGACCTTTGATAGCTATCGTGTGGAACACTGTCAACGCCTGTGTCAGGAATATGGCATTATAGATGCTGCTGCCTTCTTGTTAGAAAGGGTTAGTGATGTGGGGAGTGCTCTTTTACTTACACTTTCAGGCCTTGACAGTAAATTTGTTGAGCTTGATACTGCTGTTGGAAATGTGGTTTCTGATGTGGCTTTGAGTTCTGCTGCTGATACAAAGCATCTCAGGACTGTATTAAATATGAAGGAGGTCTGTCGATATGACTTTTAATGAGATGATATGTTTAAGCTTCTTGTGTGTGTGTGTGTGTGTGTACAATTGTTTTACAACTTTATATTACCTCTGATATTTCTCTTACAGGTGAATGAAATACGCAATATATTGAATGCCTGTATTGGATTATGTCAGCGGAACACCCCTCGCTTGAACCCTGAGGAGTCAGAGACGCTCTGGTTCAGATTTCTTGACTCGTAAGTTGAACATCGATCTTTCTTTTGCTTTCTTTATTATGGTAGATTTACCGTAAGTTTTCTTCATTGCAAAATCGTTGGAGCAGTATATAATCATCCGCTATAGCAGTTTGCCTCATGCTGATTAATTGATTATCATGATTATATGACAGACATCCATTTGTTTGTTATATAATAGAGTAGATCTATTCTTGCAATTAAACAGGAGGGGTATATTGGTACTTTACCAGAAGCACATATATTCTATGACACTGCATTTATTTCTTTTAAGAAACAAAAAATTGAGAATGCCAATGAGCTATAGCTCAACTGGCGCTTCCATTGGGTGCATGTGTAACTTATCATTGAAAAAAAGGAGAAGAAAAGAAAAAAAGATTTAGAAGAAATTACATTTATTTCTATGATTATGTTGTTTTGAGGAACATAAAGTTCTACGAACTGTTATGTTCTGTACTAAAAAAATGTTACTCTCTATTCTTTTTGTTTAATTGTGGCACAAACTCATACTAAGCTTCTGTTCCTCAATCTTGTTTCCTGGATTTAATTGCTCCTCTTAATGCCTAAGCACTTGGTGTTTCTCTTTGATCATTATATGTTTTATGTCATATTTATGCTAGTGTGTGAGTCTTGTGGTGGGGGTGGGGTTTCATGTGATTGGTATGAAACATTAGCAAGTTTCAGTCACCAATTTTGATTCTTCCAAGAATCTGGAAACTATATAAATTTTTTTTACCAAGTGAACTTGAAAACTATCAAATGACTGATATCCATATACTTTGGTAGTAATATTAAATAATTTTTGTACAATTCCAATATGTTTACCAATATTTTCTTATGAGTAGTTAATGCAGTCTAAGATATGTGAGCTTATATGATTTATTTGCATTGCATGTGAAATGGTAGCAATGAACTTTAGCTCAATTGGAACATCCTCCCCCTCCCCCCATAAAAATGGAGTGGAGGATAAGGTGTGGGTTCAAGACGTACTGTATTTCTAACTTAATAATGGTTGAGTTGTAAAATATGAGAGATTAGGGTTACATTAATATGTTCCTCACCTTAGCATATATTTATTAGAGAAATAGTATGATTACAAAAATACCCTTACACTAATACAAAATAACAAGTTAATATAAAAGAGTGATGCAGGACAACCTAGGCTTCCCACCTAGATTAGTCCTATAGTAGAACCTTAGGCTTCCCACCTAAGGTGTTTGGATTCACCACCAAACAAACGCAATGCAATTTTGCAAATAATCTGAATAATAATAATCATAGTCTGAAAATACAAAAGAAATCATCTGCAGCTTTAAATGCAGCTTCCAGGAATCACAATGATAAGGATAAACTCTCCTAAACAATCTCAAATGCTAATCCGATAGTCCTAAACAATCTCAAATACTAATCCGATAATTCTAAACAATCTCAAATACTAATCCAATACCAATCAAATAACTATGTTACAATCTGAAATTATCCACTGAAAATCTAAAATAAAATATTGAAATAACTTCTGGTTTGCTCCTACATTAAAGAGTTTCTTCTCAGTAAAACAAAAGGTTTTGAAATGGTGAACTGCAGTTGCTCCAGGATAAGGTAGCCTCTAAAAGATTAAAAATAAGGTAGTGGAGTAGGGTTCTCTCTCTCTCTCTCTCTCTTATTTTTAATTTTTGTCAGGTCAGAGTGGAGATTGAATGAGATAGTAGCTTCTAGAAAATCATCAAGGATGGATATAACTAGGAAAGACTTGAATATGTCATTAAGGCTCAGGTTGTCATCATGTATGGTTTGTTTGGCTTTTACGTGACCTTGAAAGATACTGAGAATATATTTCCATATGCTTAGTTTCACTTGGTTTGTTTTCATGTTAACAACTGTTCTGCTCTTTATAAAGTTGCTAAATAAGCAACTTCTCTTAGGAGGAAGTTATTATATTGTTAAGAATTAAGATATATATATATATATATATGCAGGAAAAATAATAAATAGTGCTAATTCTTCACAAAAATTCATTTCAGGTTTTGTGAACCTTTAATGGATTCATATGGTGATGAAATGGTATCTAGAGGAGAAAATCATGTTCCACTGCTGACCGAATCATCAGTCTCACATGAGGATGAAGCATGCATAGTTAATTGGAGAATATCAAAATCGCACAGAGGGGCTCATATCTTGAGGAAATTGTTCTCTCAGTTCATCAAAGAGATTGTTGAGGGAATGATAGGATATGTTCGCCTTCCAACCATCATTTCAAAACTCCTCTCTGATAATGGCAGCCAGGAATTTGGTGATTTTAAACTTACCATACTGGGCATGCTCGGAATATATGGCTTTGAAAGGCAAATTCTGGTATATATACTTTTTAAACTCTTCATTTGCTTTAGTCATGTGGTCAGCCTTGTGTATACTTGTTGCATTAGTTTATATAATGGAAATTATTTTTGCATCTTTGTTGAGATTTAACTATCCCAACATGCATGATTAGGTCATAAAGCTTCTTCTTGTGAATTTGAGTTCTTTAGTGCGATTCTAGGACCTTTGTTTAGGATCATGAATGAACTCCTCTCCCATCTTTGGGATATTAACGTCTTCTCATAGCTAATGCAAAGAATTTGAAAGTTGCTTATATAATTGTTGCAAACGGTTGCATGGCACGTTGCATTTAGTATTTCTGCTGCACTGAAGTGAGCAGCAAACTTGCATCAAGGCATCTGGTTTTAGATACAAGCTACTCTTGTACAATGCTCAAGCACACTTATAGTGATATTTTAGTTTGATTGTAATTTCTGATTGCATGTGCATATTGATTGTTGACATTCTAGTGGATAAATGACTTTCTTTTTAAAGTTAGATATAAGGCTGACTCACTCCACTGTAATTATAAAATATTGCAGAGTATAAAATTTTCTATTGATTATAATTATTTAATTTGTTGTTTTAGGACACTGCCAAATCCTTAATAGAGGATGATTCATTCTATACCATGAGCTTACTTAAGAAGGGGGCCTCTCACGCGTATGCACCCCGGAGTCCTATATGTTGTATATGTAATTGCCTTTTCTCGAAGAATTCTTCTAGCTTTAGCATTTGTGTTTTTAATTGTGGTCATGCAACACATCTTCAATGTGAAGTTCCGGAAAATGAGGCATCAAGTAGAGGTGCCTCATCTGGATGCCCAGTTTGTATGCCAAAGAAGAAATCTCACAAAGCAAGAAATAAATCGATTCTTGCAGAAAATGGTTTAGTAAGTAAATTTTTGTCCAGGCCACAACAATCACATGGAACTAGTATTCTACACCCCCATGAAAGTGATGCATTAGAGAATTTCTATGGGCTTAGCAAATTTCACGGGTAAGCATCAACTTATAATTGTCATTATCTTTTCCATTTCCTGGACTTCACAAACATTGAAAATTAATTAAATGTGAATTGGCTGCTGCAGTTTGAGATCTTGACTAATTTGCAGGAGGACCAGAGATTAGTTCAAATAGAACACATGCCTCAGTTGAGGCTTGCACCGCCAGCTGTTTATCATGAAAGGGTAAAGAAAGGAACAGATATTTTTACAGGAGAAAGTAGCAACGGCCTTGCGAAAATAGAGAAACAAAGTAAAAGCAAGCAATTAAGGGAGCTAAGAGTAAAAGGATCATCTCTTCGGTTCCCTTTAAAATCAAGTATATTTGGTGAGTTGTGTTATAAATTCAATTTTAGGGTTACTAAAATTTTGTGATACTTTCCAATTCTAACATATGGGAAACTCTGCTATAGGCAAGGAGAAGACCAGCAAGCGGTAATGGAGTATCATGTATAGAACATACCGGAGATGATGAAGACCATTTCGGCTGAGATTTTGACTTACTTTATTCTTCTTCTTTTTTCGTTTTTGTATATTTTCATAATTGATTTGTTTATATTAATTTTGGGGGGCTTGGTTGTTGCTGGTTGTTGTATCTGTTTATATCTTAAGAGTAAAATTGTGCATGAACCATGGAGAGGCACTTGTAATGAAATTGAAATAGAATGCAATCAAATAATGAAGGAATATTTTCACCAGCCTTTCTTTCAGAATGTGGACATATATATGAAAAGACGAGTAAAAATCAATGCTTTTCCAAAGGGGAGGGAAAAAAAAAAAAAAAAACTGGTGATGTCCTAATATCAATGAGATTGAGTTTTAAAATTAGCAAATTGGTTTAAAGCATTTGTGGAAGAGGAGAAAAATGAAGCTGAAATGTATCAGAAATTGTAGAAGTTAAAAGATAGGGGTAATTGCACTTTACTCACCTGTGGTTTGGCCCGTTTTAGCAGTGCCCACCCGTGGTTTAAAAGTTATCACTTAACCTACCTGAGGTGGCCTTCGTTAGACCCCCGTTATCCACCTCTGTCATTTCCGTTAGAAAATCTCCTTTACTATATAAACCAAAATTAGAACCCAAATAGAACCCTAAAAAGAAGAACGAGCTCTCCCCCTCTCTCTACTTTAGAATCCCTAAAAATTCCCAAACTCATAATCCCTTTCTCTCTTTACTTAGATTGCCAAGTGAAATCTGAACACTTGCAAGCAACCTCATATATAAAGCAACCTGATCCTTTTGTGTGTTATATTTTATTGAGCTCAAGCACCAATTGATTTCCGTGTAATCGCAATTCAAACCCATAAAGTTGGTTTCCTTAGACTTTCAAAAATAAAAATTTCACAATATTTAACACCAATTGCGGAATTAAAAGAATAAAGAAGAAATTATATTAATAGGTTTTTTTTTTTTTTTGGTGAATTATATTAATGGGTATAGTCAATACCATGATAAAACATCACATGATGTGAATGAATGAATAATGAATAAATACAATAAAACACCTAAACCCAAAAAAACATAGAACCCAGATCCAGCAGCGAACCTAGATCCAAAACGGCAGCGAACCCAGATCCAAAATAGCAGCGAACCCAGATCCAAACGGCAGCGAACCCAACTCTATTCAAAACAGCGCCATTCTGAGCCGGTCCAGGAGCTTCAGCAGGTGGAGTACTAGGCAACGACGCTGAAGCTTTAGGAGCATGTGCTTGTGTTGGAAACTTTGATGGAGAGTGTGAAGGAGACTAGGCTAAAATTAAATTCACTCACCTCAAATCTTGCGATATTGAACAGTATTTCGCATCAAGGCCTTCAATTTGGGACTTGAAGGCCGATATCTTGAAATTTTGAGACGCGATCTTTTGGTCGAGTATCAAGCACCTTTGCTCCATGGCCCTGATATTTGTGTGCTGTGACACCAAGACCTAAGACTTGCTTGCTTGCAATTCTCTCTCTGCCTACAATCATTTTTTTTTTTTTTTTTGGCGTGGTGAACACAGGTTGATAAAATTAGGGATTTACTCTTGTTTGGTTGGTGAGAAAATTTATAGGAGAGGAAAACCCAAGCTTCAATACACCTCCTTGCTTGCAAGTGTTCAGATTTCACTTTGGCAATCTAAGTGAAGAGAGAAAGGGATTATGGGTTTGGGGATTTTTAAGGATTCTAAGGCAAAGAGAGGGAGAGAGCTCGTTCTTCCTTTTTAGGGTTCTAATTTTGGCTTATATAGTAAATGGGATTTTTTAACGGAAATGGCAGAGGTGGGTAACGGGGGTCTAACGGAGGCCACCTTAGGTAGGTTAAGTGATAACTTTTAAACCACGGGTGGACACTGTTAAAACGGGCCAAACCACAGGATGGTAAAGTGCAATTACCCCTAAAAGATATGATAAAAAGGAAAAAGTCATCTTGAAGAAAAAAACAATTGCAATGGTAATGAGTACCGATCGTGTGGGAAGCGGAACACCGAAAAAAAAAATTATATTAGAGAAATAAAAATGGTGGAGAGATGGAAAATAATATAGAAAATTAAAAAACAGGAAAAAAAAAAAAAAAAAAACTAACAATAAGGGCCCTACCGGGTTCAAACCGGTGACCTTTTGATCTGCAGTCAAATGCTCTAGCATTGAGCTAAGAGCATTCCCATCAAGTGTGTCAAATGCTAAATATTTGGCATTTGACACATCAAACTCTAAAAAACCACTTTCATCAAGTGTTTTAAATGCCCTAATATTTGGCATTGATGAATAGTGCAATCTCAAATTTGAGACCGCATTGTTCACAAATTGTAAAACTTATATTATTTTTTTTATTCAGGTGGGCCCGTTTTCTTTAAAGAGGGAGTGTGAGAAATAATAAAAAAAATGAATAAAAATATTAAAGAAAGAATATTTAAATGAAGTTGTAAAAAAATAGAATGTTTGATATTTGGTATATTGTAAAATGAGGTGTTAAGAGCAACCACATCAGTTCGTCTAAAAATTTCCGTTTATTTTACACTGAAAACCTACTTTTTCTATTTTACACTACCACATTTTCAAAACACCCACATCAGTTAATCTATTTTACAAATCTATTCTAATTAAATAATATTATTTATTGTTTTTATTATTATTATTTATTAATAACCGTTTCTCCCTTTCCCTCACCCATTTTCTCTTTCCCTCATTCTATTTTCCTTTTTCAGCTCACTCATCCGTTTCTCTCTTTCCCTCACTCACTCTCAGCTTGCCGATCCAGCTCGCTGCTGCCGCCGCCTCAGCCATCAGCCGATTCGGCCTCCCTTTCGCTTTCGCCCTCCTTCTCTCCCTCGCCCCTCCCTCTCTCCTTCACCACTGACCCTTTGCCTCCCACCCCTAACCAACGACAGCAATGGAAGATCCGGCGGCAGCAATGGAAGACCCGACGGCAGCAGATCGAGCGGCAACAGTGGAAGCAGATCGGGCGGCAGATCCGACTTCGTTGGGCATTTCACGTGAGTTTTCCGTTGAGTATGGTTTGGGCTGGGTTTTCCGGTGGGTTTGGACTGTTTTTGGGTTCGGTTTCCCAGTGAGTTTTGATTGATTTTGAGTTGGGTTTTCCAGTGGGTTTGTCTTGATTTTGAGTTTGATTTTCTAATTGCTTTTTCGTTGATTTTGGGTTAATTTTTAATTGATTTTGGGATATTTTTCTGTGCTAGGTTGGGTGTTTGGTGGTGGCACTGGGTTTGGGGGTTTGGTGTTTATTTTCTTCTTCCTTCTTATTTTGCCGCACTAGTTTGTTGTGTCTGATAGAGGAGAGAGAAAAAAAGAATTAAAAAATTATTTACACAGTGAACAGTAACCGTGCATATATGCACGGTTATATGCATGGTTACTGTTCATTTATACGGCCATGGTGTATATTTACACATATTTACAAAGACTGATGTGGGTGTTTTTTGGGTTAGAATGTGTAAAATTGGTACTTTTTTGTATTTTAGAAGATTATAGATGAGCTGATGTGGTTGCTCAAAATTGTAAAAGTAATGTTTTAAAATTATAAATGCTAAAATTTTTACAATTATTGATGAGAATACTCTAAGACCCTTTTGATAGTAACTCCTCCTATATATTTATTTAACTAAAATATATTCGTACTACTGATAATGACACCGACCTCATCCGGTGGACGGTGCCACGTTTGAACTTTGGAAGGCCAAAATGGCCAAATGGCCATAAAATTGTAAGTATATAGTTAGTAGACCCAGTTTGTAAACATTATAATTTACTAGCATCTCGAGTCTTAAAGACTCGATTTTGGCCTATAAATCGAGCACCACAGACTCGATTTCCATGCTCTAATTACATCCTACGTGGCATATTTTTCCACGTGGACCACATAGAAATCGAGTCTCTAAGACTCGATTTCTAACCCCTATAAATAAGAACAACTCAGACCAAACACCAGAGCATCAGAGGAAAAACCCAGAGAAAAAAAAAAAAAAAAAAAAAAAAAAAAAAAAAAAAGAAGAAAACCAGAAACTGACCAGCGACCCAGGCTCGCGTGAGCCCCATGCCGTGCGCGACCCAGGCCCGCGCGAGCCTGGGTCGCGCGCGGCCTGAGGCTCGCGCGAGCCCCAGGCCGACGCGAGCCCCTGGCCGCGTTGGTGAGGTTCTCTCTTTCTCTCCCTCTGATCTGATCTGAGTAGCGGTGAGTTTCTCTTTCTCTCCCTCTGATCTGATCTGATCTGCGTAGCGGTGAGGTTTCTTAAATTTGTTTTGGGTATTTCGGCAGGTACAGACTTAAAATTTTTAAAAAAATTTTTGGGTTAGAAATCGAGTCTTAGAGACTCGATTTCCAGGTGGACACCCACGTGGAAAAAATGCCATATCAGAACTGATTCAAGCATACAAATCGAGCCTCAAAGACTCGATTTATAGTCCCAAAATCGAGTCTTTGAGACTCGAGATGCTAGTAAGTTATAATGTTTGTAAACTGGGTCTACTAACTATATACTTACAATTTTATGGCCATTTGGCCATTTTGGCCGGAATCTAATCGCTATCCTTATGGTCACACACCGTAGAATCTCCTCAGTGGGACCCACGGGTGTTAAATATTGCTCATTTTCATTGCACTCCAAAAAAGTAATTTGGTTCCTAAACATTTGTGATTTGTTACAATTTCAGTCTCGTCCTTATGAATTGTATCAAATTTGTTTATTATATTTCAAATCAATATTTATCAACTATTAATTTTATCAAATCCATTTTGTCTTTCTAAAGTGATTTTTAATTGACTTGATTTTAAAAGTTAAAGATATGAAATTAATACAATTAATAAATAAAAGGACAATACTTTTTGACTTTTAATAAAAATAAAATAAAAAAGAACAATACTAAAGCTACACATATTTGTAGACGCCATAAAGAGTTATTATCAGGAGCAGACGTTATAAGTTTGAAACTCTCTCAAAAAATACATATAAACAAAATGAAAGTCACAAGTCACGATTTCTTAATACAAAAACTACAACCATTTATATGTTCTGCTAGGACCATTATTTGGTATTCTAGGAGTATACTTTCTCCCTCTTACATAGAAGTGTTTTGCTATGTTATGCTCATAATAATGAAGTTCCGTTTTCAACAATCACTATACTAATGATTTAATTCTTGTGAATGACAATTGATTGCAGTATAAAAAACATATATAATCAATAATGACTTTAATCTCTCTCAAGTGCCAACTCACTTGAGTGAGTGTTAGGCGAGAAACAAGCGAGACTTTTTAACTTAATGATTTTTGAAAGAGAAATGCTATGTCTACAACATTTCTACAACATTTTTACAACAAATCCTAAGTGGCAAGTTGTTACTGGTTGTTTTTGTTGGGGCAAAAAAGTAATCTTAGTGTTAGTTTTAAATTTGAACCAATAACAACTAACCACCCATGATTTGTTGTAAAAATGTTGTAGACGTAGCATCTCTCTTTTTGAAATTGTCATGTTCGCTCGAAATTCACCTGACACGGGAATTTCTCTCAAACAAAATTCCAACTTCTACAATTCCAATTTCAACTCCTAATCATCCAGTTTCAATACAAATGAAATTTAATATAAGGAAAAATTTGCAAATTTCAAAGAAAATTTGTCACTAAATTAGCCAAAATTGACAGTCAGGCATGACTCTTCAACTTCCAGCATGTGCTTCTTACGTGGCTCTTTTGCGGATAAGCTTCTCGCGAGACACTCACGAAATCCATTTGTTCATCCAATATATGCTCAATTCTTCACCAACTTAATACTAAACCCAATACAATAAAATCCCACAAAATACAAGTAACAAAATTAAAGCAATTACAACACTTTTTGTCATGGAATAAAGCTGACATAAAATATAGTTGTAAATCACAACTTTACATAAATATATATATATATATATATATATATATATGCTGGAGAGTATGAAGTTCTGCCATGTGACATGTTCTATAAAGAGAATTGAAATACTTTTATGCCATATTAGAGATAAGAACAAATTTAAAAAAATGAAATCTTTATTTCCTTTGGTTCAATATCTCAGGACTATTTTTTATTGAATTTTTTATTCATTGTTTTGAGACTACCATTTGTTTCATTTGATTCAATGTTTCAAGACTTTTCCTCTCACACACACACACACAAAACTCTTTACATTTCCATTCACCCTTTGAACTTCTACCTCTTTTTATATACATGCCTGCATCCTTTTATGTCATCTCATCTCAAATACACTCAGACAAAAAATTATGTCATTTACCTTCAACCTTTCAATGACATCTACATAACTTCAACATTGTAGTACAATTTGATCCTAATTTGTATGAGTGGGCTATGACCAAGAAAGAGGGCTTGCGTTTTTTATTCAATGACTGTAGCTTACAGTTTTGATGTTGAAGTTGGACGTGGTGGATTTTGTGAAAGTTGTGATTCACTTTGAGTCTTTGGGTGTTTGGGATTTTGGTTTGGGAAGGTCATAAATGTATTTTGCTTAAGAACTAAAAAAAAAAAAAAAAAAAATGAAACATTCTAATTGATTATTTATGAAGTTAGTTTTATTTATTTTTTTATTTTATGTTAGAACTCATAATTTGTAGGTTTCTTTGTTGGTTTTTTTTTACTGTGGTATGAATTATAGTGATAAAAAAAAAATCAATGATGATTTCAAAGTATTTTTCACTTTTTTTAAAGGATATTGAAAGCTTGATTATGTGTAAAAACACAAGAGCTGTTTAGACCCCCAAATTAAAACTTACGGCTTGGTTGATTTTACTCTAACTTAAACTAAGTGCAGAATAGAGTAAATGTGAGTGAACAAACAACAATACTACTCTAAGCCATATTCAACAAATCACAGCAGTAAAATGAAAGCTAAAAGAGTAAGGAAGAAGAATGCAAACACAAGATAACACGCCGATGTGTTATCGAAAAGGAAACCGAAGTACTCAGCGAAAAACCTCTCTGTCATCCTCCAAGCGGTAAATCGATCAACTAGAGAATAAGTTGGAGTACATGAATAATAAAAGACCCTCCAACGTAGTTTATCCCATGTACTTGAGCCATTCAAGCTCCCGCTACCAACTGACTGCGCCAAGCCTTGTCTTCTCTAGCTCTCCGGATCACGCAATTCAGCCCGATTGCATCCACCAAACAAATGACTTCTTCCAATACTTCTCAACAGCACCAAAACCTCACTTTAGACTTAGGATGGGTGTGGTCAGTGTTTGGGCTATCAACCTCTCAAGGATTTGGAAATGGAGAGGTAGGAGTTGAGGAAAACCATAATGGATTGTGTAGAGAATTGTGGGTATGACAATCTCTCACTCTCAAGGGTTTGTGGTTAGGGTTTTCTCTCTGAAAAGCACTCTTCAACATATGTGGGTAATGTGGGTATATATAGTGTGGGTAGAGATAGGGTGTATCAGATATGACAAAATAGCAAAACAGAATGTTTTGCAGGTATCTCGCGGGAAGGCCATACCTGTGAGACACTCGAGAAAACCAGCTGTCACCATCTGTCATGACTCTTCGCATTCCAATCATGTGCTGAGCACATGCTTCACTTCGCGGGAAGTCTACTCGCGAGCTACCCGTGAAAACAGCTTTGGTCTTCGATCAATTGCCTTGAGTCTTTACACTTTCTGTTACACTTACAATAAAATCCCACAAATAATACAGGGTACAAAAGATTGAACATAATTACAATTAAATTTGGCATGGAACATAATTACAAAGTAGTTGTAAATCACAACTTTACAGATATGGAAGCCCAATTAAAGACATTTAAATTTGGATAATTGGATGTGTTTTTAGCTAATTTATCTGTGTTTAATCACATTTTCTTTATGTTAATACTTACAAATGATTTCCTTAATTTCATTGAGATAATGAATTCGGTGTTTGCGATTGAGGTCTCCATATTCTGTTATGAGAATTGAGTAGTTTAGGAAGTGTTTGAGAGGTTGCTTAAAAATATGTAATTTTAGGATATAAAAGTATTTTATACTTTAAATTCTTATTTAAAGATTTCACAATCATATAATCGATTTAAAAAATAAAATCTACTTTTAACGGTTAATATTATAATATGTTGTAGTCTTATAGTGTCATACAATTTTTTTAAAAATAAAATATGAATTAAGAAAATAAAATTTCAAAGTATTTAAAAATATTGTTGGCAAACATAAATATTATACAACAAAATAAGTATTATATGTAAGTCTTAATATACATAAAATTGATTTCAAATTAAATTATAAAAAAAGAAGTAAAAAAACGAAGTTTGAATGAATGTAAAATTAACTAGAAAAGAATACAAACTTAATAAAATGAAGTAGTTTCGATTTAATTTTCTCCCGAATGGAGGAGGCACGATCCAAAGTACAGGGGCCATTCGCTCATCCAAAGATGTTAGTTTGTAGTGTTGTCCAAAAATTCCATCCATTATATTGAAGACGCCCACATCAAGAGGTCTATAAGACTCACTGAATACACCAGCTTCCAAAATAGTCAGGTGTGAAATAGATGGAATTTGGTTGGCAGCCTGGGAATTTTGCAGCAGTTGAGATAGAGACAGACATTGAATAATCGGTACCTACAAAGAATGTGTCACCACCCAAACTTTTTACCTCAATCGTAACTTGTAAACCTTGAAATGGTTAGTATGTTGCAAGTATCTTTACTTTGCTTCTTCTGCTGCGCCTGCTATAACCATCTTTAGCATCAAAGCAAAGAATTGAGCCCCGATGAGTGACAGCATAGACTAGCCCCTTGTAAAATATAATATCGCAAATCGTGGTGGGTAGTAGAAATCCCCTTATCTCTACTTGATGACTCTTTACGTGACGCCAAGATTTATGATCACCTGCTTTAATAAAGGCCAATCTTTTATATAGAGAATAGATTTCCACAACCACATAATTTTCTTCATTTGAGTCAGGATCAGCGGACAATATAAGCTTAGAGATGTAGTATTGGAAGCCAGCGTGGGGCAGGCGAGGTTCAATCTGAGGGAGACGAATGGTGCGTCCATTCTTGAAAGGGTTGAAGAGAGTGTTACACACTTGTTCTCATCTAACATGCCCAGCCAGCCTTGTGAAGAACCGCAAAATCTTTTGCAATCGGGCACTCGTAACTCAGCGTTATAGATGATTTTTCCTTGGACAATACTGTACAACCTGTTGGAAAAATAGTAGCATGGAGTGAATAAGAAATTGATGTGTTCTATATTCACTTGAAGATGTTATTATAAGTAGTGAAAATTCTTGAGTCCCACGTTGGAAATAATAGAAAATATGAGCTTTGGGCTGGATATTGGGTTGGGCTTTAGGCATGTGTGGACTAGGCCCATTTATCCAATTAATGATAATATTTTATTGGGTAAATTCCAGAAACCTACCCTGAGGTTTGAGGAAATACCAAACACATCCAAGAGTTGTTAAAAATGACCAATTTGCTCCTTAAAACAGACGGCATGTAACACCGTTTGAGCACCATATATTAAACCAAATTTTCTGTCTCTGTTCTTCACGAATAATGCTAGAAAATCTCTCTCCTTCATGCCCAGAAAATCTCTCTCTTCTTTACACCAAAAAATATCTCTCTCTCAAGTTCAAAGCCAAAATTTCAGACTCGGGACCAACAACTCCTCCATCGGAATGGTTTCAAAGCCGGTTTAACCACAAATCTCACGCCATACTCCGCTGTTAAAAGCTCTATGGTTGGGTTGCGAATCTTGATGAATTGTAGATGGCGATTGCTGGGTCACGATAAGTGGAGACGGTGGTTGCAAGGTCAGTCTGGTGGAGCTGCCGTTGTGGGTATGGGGTTTTTTTTTTTTTTTTTTTTTTTTTTAATTTTTTGATTTGGGTTTAGTTTGTGTCTGAGGTGTGAATCATGTGATGTTTGGTTGGAATGGTTTGGGTTTGAGGAAGATGGGTGGGTAGTGATGGGTGGTGCCGTGGTGGACAGTGGTTGGGTCACACGATGCTAAACGGTGGGTTTTTTTTTTTTTTTTTTTTGGTTTTTAATTTAATAATTTGGGGTTTTTTTTTGGGTTTGAGGTGTGAATCATGTGATGTTTGATGGTGGGAACGATTTGGGTTTGAAATTGATGGGTGGGTAGTGATGGGTGGTGCTGTGGTGGTCGGCGGTTGCTGGGTCACACAATGCTTACCAATGGGTCTGGGTTTTGTTTTGAATTTTATTTTATTTTTTGGATCTGTTTGAGGTGTGATGTAAATCGGTCTGTTTGATTGCCTTGTGTGATACTAGATCTAATTGGGTTGATCTTGGTTTGATGAAGGGAGGATTTTTGTTTTTGGAATGTAATGTAAATTTTTATTTTTCCTAATGAGAATGTATGGTTTTGATTTGAAAAATGGGTACTGGTTTAGTGATTTTTTTTATGTAATCTTTCTCAAAATACATGTTTTGTGTATATCTTTTGGATTGGTTTGAGTTTCAGAGAGAGGCGTTTATGTTATGGCGCGAAGAAGAAAGTGAACAAACAGAGAACATGGGAAAAAAAATCGTTTGAAGAGAGTGAACAAACGGCAGTACATGCCGTCTGTTTTAAGGAGCAAATTGGTCATATTTAACAACTCTTGGACGTGTTTGGTATTTCCTCAAACTTCGGGGTAGGTTTCTGGAATTTACCCTATTTTATTTTATTTTTTTATTATTGAGTCAGAGTCTGTGCACAACAGCTATCTCTGAAATAGTGTTTCAGTTTCAAGTTACGTATAGTCTCATTGTCCCTCATTCATGAAAATAGAATTTTTCAGAGAAAACTCTCCCAGTGAGATTTTTGTTCATTCATTTGTGTCAAAGAGAGAGAAAGAGGCATTGAGTAGTTCGTAGAGCATGACCCTGAGTTCTTCATCTTCGTGCTGTTTGATCATTTTATCCTTGGAGGCAGACGTCCACGAGTCTCAAAGCAACACAGAGAAAGTGTGAGGGGCGAAATCTGCTTTAAGGAGATTGTGTAAAATACAAGACTTGATCTCATTGTTCATCCTTTCAAGTATCTGGTCTGTGAGTCTTCAATTGTTTGCAGATTTCTTATTATTTATATTCAGTATTTGTTTATTATTTTTGCCTATTATATTAATTCGTGTTATTGTTTAATTTTAGATACGTGTATTGTTCCTTTTACTTTATCACATCAGTAAATTGTTGAAATATATCCAACACAACCTTCGCTCTGTTGGGGTGTGGTTTTCGGCATAGTTTTCAGAACCGGACCGGACCGGGAGGTCGGACCGTGAAAACCGGGAACTGGGATGAAAACCGGTTTTTTAAGCCTAAAGAATCGGATTTTTTGTTAATTCCGTAAACCGTTAAAACCGGGGTTGGACAGCACGAACCGGTGAGAACCGTGTGGTCCAACCCCTTAGCAATTTAAAAAAAAAAAAAAAAAAAACAACTTAACACAATTTTATTCTACTTAATTAAATTATCCATCTCTTACAAGGAATAAAAAAAATTATAATTAAAATCCTTCAAAGATATTCAACTTTACTTCAAAAATTAATCATAAATTTTAATGTTTTCATGGTTATTATTTTATTTTATTAACTTACTTATTTAATTATTAAATATATGCTTGAAAATCATTAAATTTCCCTCACATATATAGATATATTGTCAATTTTGCTAGTTTTATAAATTTAATATCTATATTTAGGCTTTAATTAATTATTAAATTAATTATGACGTCATCACGGTTTGACTCCGGTTCGACCTCAAAAACCTTGAACCTCTCCCTTTTACGGTTCAATGAACGGTCCGGGTCTGAAAACCTTGGTTTTCGGTAGGGATCATTAACATGGGAGGTAGTTGTTGTTTACCACAACGTTGCTGCTTTGCTTGATTATGGTCCTCTGAAACAGATTTCCACTGCTTGCAAACTGCACCAAACCGAAGATGGTCGATGTTTTCAGGTGGTAACATGTCTAGAATGGTGCACAGAACCGGCACTGGAAGATACGTACGCCCAGTCTCTGTCTGGCACAGAACCAGTAAGCGCCATGCCATGCATCAAGTCTTAGAAAGTCGTATTAGCAACAAGGAACAAGATCAGACTTAGTTTTAGACTTAGTTTTATAAGGATGAACAGGTGTTTTTTCCTACTTCAATCTCTATTCTTAATTATCCGTTTCCTATTATACTAAGAATTCCGATGGATAAGGCTAACCTAATTTATTAAATGTAAAATTCTATTAATAATCAAACTTTAGTTACTGATGTCGGTCTCAATCTTCAAACATCGATCCTATTCCTGTGTGGGTGTCTAAAAGAACGTTGGAGTCAAGGACGAAACTAGAATTTTGATTATGGAATATGAATAATTCTTCTTTAATAAAAATGCAAATTACGGTCAATTTGGCACTAACAAATTATCAACGTGCTAATATACAATTAGAAAAATGTTAAAAGTATTATAAAAATTTTAGCAAAAAGTTTACAAATTGATGTGGTAACTAATGTAATTAGTGTTTGTAGGGACACGATTTTTAACGACCCAAGGATGACATCGGGTTCGTATGTGTAAGGTTGAATTTATTCAACCATCTAATTGGCTTTATTCCGTGCCAAATTTGCTTGTATTTCAGCATTTAGTAACCCTGTATTTAGGTGGGTTTGTTGTAAGGGTAGTGAGTGAGATAGAGTGAAGTTTGCTCAAGAGTGTGCAAGAAAACAGAGACTCGCGGCTTGGCCTCGCGGGTGACTCGCGGCTGCAAGCCGCCAAACGCAGCACACGTGCCATGCATGCCGGAAGGTGAACAGTCATGCCAGCTGGTGCACTACAGGACAAAACAGGACAACTGGCCATACGGTTATCTCGCGACTGGATCTCGTGACTTAGTCAAGTCGCGAGGTCAAGCCGCGAGCGACCCCTGTTTTGTAAAACCTGACGTTTCACATTCCTCTTTCACTCTAGTATAAATACCCCTTTTACCCACGATTGTAAGAGAGCTTCCAGAGAGAATTTTGAGAGAGAAACCCTAAAGAAAAACAAGATTGATTCACCAACAATCTATACATTAGAGTCTCTTCAAATTCCTCATCTCTCTTCCTCTCCATTGTCAAAACCTTGAGAGGCATTTTACCAAACCTTGTTCTCACCATATTCATCATTGTGAGTGGGCTGTTTGGATTTCTGGGAAGCAGTTAGGAAGGAACCAATCTACATTGGTTGATGCTATGGTCTAGTAGCGGAATCCGGGAAGCTAGAAAAGAAAAAAGTTCGGCGCAACCTCGTTGGAGCAAGAAGCTTGGAGGGCTTAGGTGCACTGGGTAGATTAGGCTTGGAGGGTCTTTTGCTGTCCATGTATCCCAACTATATTTTCTAGTGGATTGATTACCGCTTGGAGGGCGGCGGAGAGGTTTTACGCTGAGGGCTTCGGTTTCCTCTTCGATAACACATCGCGTGTTGTCTTTGTGTTTGCATCTTCCTTCCCTTTTATCTTTGCCTTATTTTCTGCTGTGGATGTCTTTTATATTTTGGCATAGATAGTTTTACCAATTCCATATATTAGCTTATGTTAAGTTTCCGCACACTTGTTGTTTGACATAATGCTTGAATTGGTTAATTTGTAATTTGGGGGTCTAAACGTTCAAGGGTGTTTTTCACATATTTGAACTTTCAGTATGTAATGGGCCCGAACAATATAATTTGTAGAGAGTGGGCTTGAAAGGCTTGCCCTTGGTCGCTAGGCAGCGGTCTGGTCATGATTTTTATGGAAGCTCATACGGAGGTAGGTTTGGCCTGAATAGCTAAGCCTTACATCGATGTAGCTTAAAGGGTTTGAGTCCTCGGACTTAGTCCGAGGAGTATCACATTCTTCCCCTTCTTCTTTTTGTAGGATTTTTTATCCTCCCCTCCTCCCCTGGCTCTCCTCTCCTTTTATACCAGTGTTTACTTCCCGTTCTTCGTCTACGTGTCAGTTTTGCCTTTTTGGGGTATTGACTCGTCCTATCAATTCATACGTTAGAGTGGTTGGGGGTGGTTGGGAAAAGTTAAATAGCATGGTCTGGAGTATGGGCTTGTCAGACGCAGGGCTCCACATTACGGTGTTGGCAGCTTTCTCCCTTGTACTGCTCTTGTACTGAGTTTGTCCTTTTCTTCAGGCGTTTTGTGAGGTGTAGAGCGTGAGATCGTCCTCGGCCACATCCTTGGGCCTTTGAGGGGCTTTCATCATACGTCCTCGGCAGTAGGGCTCCTCGGCCTGGGCTTTGGGCCCTGAATATAAAGTGGGCTGGGACCTCAGATTTCGGGCCCCACAATGTTATTTCAACAAAATAATAAGTTAGTAATTATATCAATTTTTTGTAATTGACGACACATCAATTTATAAGATTTGGGTTGAGAATTCTCGACTAAGAGAGAATTGTTTAAAAACAAATGGAGTCAATTTCGTACGGTAACAGTTTCGGTTTGGTTAAGGGAATAATATGTTTGAATATCAATAAAATACCATTTCAGGTATATTTATGACAATAGTTTGGTATAGACTTATTTTTTTAACTATTATATAATTTATAAGACTTTTAAGAGTCTTTAAAAATGATATATCTTATAAATAAAAAATTGATATAACCAATAATTATTGACAACTAGCCGCGAACCTGCGCGTTGCGCGTGATAATTATTTTTATGGTGGTTTTATTAAAAAAAAAATTTACAATTTAAACTAATCTAATAATGAGTAATGTATTTCATAATTATATTTTTATTTATTATAGGAACAATCATAAATGTAATATAGGAACAATCCAAAACACCAAAAAAACGTAAACTAAAAAAAAAATAATAAAACTTAACAATGATTAATTGAACCAATATTAGGATAAAATTTTGTTTTTGATATTCTATTAAGGTTATTTTCTTTGTAGAAATTATAATTTCGGCCGCCCAAAACATATTATCAAATAAACAATTATTAGCAAAATCTAAGAATTAAATTTCTATACATATTATCAATTATATCCGATTATTTTTGTTTGGCTAACCTCTGCTTTTCTTTAAATAAATGGCATTATAGAGCACTTCTAATACTACTATTAAGAGTACTTTGTCCACCACAAAGGATTAGAAAATAAACAAAAATTAGTAAAGTCTCATAGTTTAACATCTAAATTGAGCACTATAAAAAATCATGCTATGTAACAGAATAAATATCAAATTATCGAAATCATGCTATGTAATAGAATAATATTATATTTTAACAATCAAAGAGAATAAAAAATAAAAATAAAAAACAACAACAACAATTTAAAAAACAAAACTAAATCACAATTTAAAAAACAAAACTAATCACATTAACCCAAAATAGAGTTTTAAAGAATATAAAAAATTATCAACCTAAAGTAGAGATGCAAGAAAAATAAAAAAAATCCATCAAAAAATTTAGAGAGAGAGAGAGAGAGAGAGAGGGAGAGAGAGAGAGAGAGAGAGGGAACCTTTTTTTTTTGTGAGGAAAAATTATGCATAGAATAGAAGAGATAGTGACAAATTTATAGTAAGAGGGTGTGAATAAGAAGAGACAAAAATAAAGGAAGATGAAGGGAAAGAGGAGGAATGATATTAATGTAGAGGGTAGTGGGGAGATGAAAAGGTAAGGGAGGGAGAAAGATTGAAGAAGTAGTGGGGAGATGAAATGGTAAGGGAGGAGAAGTGTAAATATTAAAAAAATAAATGTTAAAAACAATTATAAGAAAATTGAAAAAAAAAAAAAAAACCATAAAGCTTGAAAGGCTTCAACGTTTTTTTTTTTTTTTTTTTTTTAAGTTGAAAAGACTTACACAAAACCTTAAAGCTAAACTGAAAAGGTTTTGGGTTGGGCTTGATAGTGGAACTAAATAAATAAGAGGTGGGCTGGATTAATTATACATATTTATTATTGAGTGATAGTGGAAGTAAATAAATAAGTAGTAGACTGGATTTATTATAGGGTGATAGTGGAAGTAAATAAATAAGTAGTGGGCTGCATTTATAGGGCTGAAAATTGTAAAAACCATTTTAAAATTGTAGGACAAATTATATTTTAAAAAAGAGAAGAAAAAAAAAGAATGACGCGGCAGCTGATGTGGCGCAACGTGAGAGTAGCAGCATTAAACGCTACGCTTCAGCTTTTAGTAATATATAGATATAGATTATTATATTACAATGACATGTTCCTTTGTAAACGTGTATACCTAGATATATTGAAAAAAGAAAAAAATTAGATGCAAAAAGGTGGAGGCTAAAGTGTCCTGATGGTGGTGGAATCAAAGCTGTAAAAGACAATTGGTGAGGGGTTATGGAGATTACTCATTATTTTCATCTTTTTTTACTCTCATTGGATCAGATAAGCGGATAAAACAAGAAATGGAAATTAAGCGGACCAAACCAGATATGTAATTTTTAGATTTTTAGGATTAGATTTGTTATTTTTGGTAATTTCATGTAATTTTTAGATTTTTAGGATAAGAGTTACCTTTAATGTTGTTTAGTCAAATTAGGGTTTGACACGCTTTCCTAGTTGCTCTAGTCTTTCTAATTGCTCTAGGTTTTGTTTTTTACTATTTAAACACATTGTAGCAAAGGCAATTCTGTTTTAATATTAATAAAATTCAGATTTTGTCTATTTCTTTCTTTCTTTGGCGGATTTCAAAAAATTATTACATTGTGGATTCAAGAAACCCTTCATTACCAAAAACTAATAGTTTATTTTCTCTATCTTTTTTTTTTTTTTTTTTTTAAAACGTTCCTAATGATAGACACTAATAAGTTTTTAGTGTAGGTTGGGATTATACCCTTGATAAAGTAGTCTTTGATAGTTGTATTAAAGACTTTATCAGTTGAGCTAATAGAAACCCATTGTTTCTATTCTATATAAGAGAGTATTGTGTGTGCTTTCTTCAAATACTATTTTTAATATTAATTTAACAAAGTTTGGTTAGTGGGATGTCAAGGGGAAAAGTGTTTATTCCCTTCAATTTTAGGGTGGAGAGTGTCATTTTCCCAAATTTCAAGGGAGGGGAATGTAATTACCTTTTTTTTTTTTTTTTTTAATGTGTGTTTTGGTTTGTGTTTTTTAATTTGCCATCACAAAGTCTTCTCTCTCTCTCTCTCTCTCTTTTATAGTTTTGGTTGAATTTTGGTTTGGGTTAATATTTACTTTTTTCTTCTTCTTATAAATAGGAATTTGAGTTTATATCAAAACACATTTTTCATAGTTATGAATTTGAATATGCCTACCAATTGTTTGAGTAATAAATTATTGCAAAGTCGACCTTTTATTCCTTTGGTTTCATTTTAATGCTGGTTAAGGTAACATTTTAATTTTGTGATGATTTTTTATTATCATGATAATCTAATTATTTTTTTAAGAGATGAGAAATTTGAATAATAAATTTAAATTTTTTTTAAGTATAATTGTATATTAGGCAAATATAGCACACTGCAATAAAACTTAGAAGAAGATGGTTCACCTTAAAAAAATATTAATCAAACACCAAAAAAGAAAAAAAAAAAAAAACATGTTCTTCTCCCCTATTAGTCCACACTTACTAGTTACACTTCCTCAAACTTTTACCCTCTCTCTTTGAATCTTTATCTCCACACTATTCTCTACTTTATCATCAGACTTCCTTCATTCTTTTCTCTTTCTTATATTTCAACTGTTCTTGTCTCTATTTTATTTTGTATAAATTTGATATCATTTCTTCTGTCCAATCCATATTTTCCCACACAATTTTTTTACTACTCTCTCTCTCTCTCTCTCTCTCTCTCTCTCTCTCTCTCTCTCTCTCTCTCTCTCTCTCTCTCTGTGGAATTTTGTTCTTTCTTGTAACTCTCTAATTATGGTTGATGAGTTTTTTTAATTTTTCCATCACGAAGTCTTCTTCTCCCTTTTATAGCTTTGGTTGACTTTTGGTTTGGGTTAATATTTATTTATTTATTTTATAAGAAAAAAAAATTGAGTTTATATCAAAACACAATCTACATGGAAATGAATTTGAATATGCTTACCAATTGTTTGAGTAATAAATTATTGGCATAAATACATTTTTGGTCCCTACATTTTGGGCTGATACCATTTTGGTCTCCACTTTTCTTTTTTCTTGGATGCAGGTCCCAAAATCGAAAAATCATTCTTATTTTAGTCTATACTGTCATCTCACTAACGAATATTGCCTATGTGGCAGACAGAGTGCATTGTTGGCACTTGGCACACTAAATATTGATATGACCATTAAAATAATGATATATTTGTAGTGATAAAAGGATAAAAAATACAGAAATGTTTTTTTATTATAAAAAGAATAGAAAATACTTGAAGTAATTGTTTTTTTATTTTATATATACATACATACATACATACATACATATATATATATATATATATATATATTACACCTTACTATGTAATATTTCTATATTCTCATGTATTGTGTGGGTCTGTTGCTATTATTTTTAAAATCTAACTGTTAAATTGCATATTCTTTATGTTTTTAACACATATGTCAAATTTCATGTCAAGCAGATATAATTTTACTATTTGATCTATAAACTTATTTTTTATGCATAATCTTAGATTACTAAAACTTAAAATTTAAACATTTGTTTGATGATATAACTATTGATATTTAATTTTCTGGAAATTTTGCAAGCATTAAGGATCGATGTAAGAAGAAAATATTATCTAATAGTGGTTTTGTTGAAATTTACTTCCAATAAAATATATTGAGTGAAGTTGTCTAAGATTACAATTAAGTTTATAGTCAAACTTTGTCCATCATGTAATTACATTTAAAAAAAGTAAAAAAATAAATTCAAATTCCATAGTTATACTAGTTGACATTTATAAAACTATTATAAAAGTAGTGATGTTTTGGATTGAAATGACTTTGAGAGAGAGAGAGAGAGAGAGAGAGAGAGAGGAATTCGGGGATAGTAAGTGGATAGTACCAGATTACCAAAAAAAGTGGATAGTACCAAACTTGCTTTGCATGCGTAACACTTTTTTACGTGCCTGCTTTGCAGTGGAGGTCCAGAGACCATTATTTATGCCCTTAAAGATTGCCACGAAGCCCAGGTTTTTTGGAAGTCTTTTCCTCCCCTTATGGCAGACTCTCTTTTCTATGGGTCTAACCTTATTGAGTGGCTAAGGTTAAATCGTTGTAGCTCCAAAGTGTTATCCTCCTCGGGCATCAACTGGGAAATTATATTTTCATTCGGTATCTGGTCATTACGTGGTTCCGTAGGAATAATATAATATTTCGAAATGAGAACTATCAAAGGAATTTGAAAGCGAAGGTTCTTTCGAAGGCCATCGAGTTTGCATACATTGGTATCAGCGGGAAGCAGGCTCGTTCACGTACCAAAATCCAGGTGAGATGGACCAACCCTCCTTTGAGTTGGTATAAATTTAGATGGATCATCTCTTGGCAATCCTGGTTTGGCAGGAGTTGGAGGTTTGATTCGGAATGACAAGGGAGAATAGATCAAAGGCTATGCTAGAGCTATTGGGCTTACCACCAGTGTTGCAGCGAAGCTGTGGACTTTAGGGGACGGAATCAGACCATGTATGTCTCTAAAAATCATTGATTTGGATGCCCAGTTAGTTGTGGACCTCCTGGAAAAGAATGATGGCCACCCAAATGGTATTGGTGCCTTGGTCAGTGATTGTAAGGCTGGCCTAAGGGAGATTCCTATGCTCCAAATCTAGCATTGTTACGGGGAAGTAAATAAATGTGCTGATGCCCCTTGCTAGAAGGGCTGCTCTCTGTAATTTTTTTAATTTTTTTAGACTCCATAGTAGATGTTTAGTTTTTGCTTAATTTAGATGCAGCTGGGTGTGTTTTGATCAGTTTGTATCTGGTTCCTAGTTTTAATTAAATGCCTTAAATAGTTTTAATTAAATGCCTCTTTTAAGAGAGAGATATATATTGTTGATATTTGGTTATTGAAATATTTTATGGAAACTATGTATTTTAAATAAATTAACTTGTGAGTTTTTGACATTGTTTTGCTGTTGTGCCATGACATTGGTGATTTACCTTGTCTGTGTGACAATCAGGTTTGTGTGACTTACTTTGGGAGTATTTTTAAAGAAATTATTATGATAATTTTTTATATTGGTACTTGATATGAATTATTTGGATTCAATTGTCAAAAAGAAAAAATCTACAAGTATATTTGAGATGTTTTTCTCATGTTTTGGACCCTTTAGTTTTATTAGGATGAACAAGTGTTTTTTCCTACTTCAATCTCTATTCCTTAATTATCTGTTTCCTATTATACTAAGAATTTCGATGGGCTAACGTAATTTATTAAATGTAAAATTCTTTTAATAATCAAGTTAATCAAACCTGGTTACTGATACTAAGGAAAAAAAATTACTGCTAAAATCCTCACCATCCATTTTACTTGTTTTAATCTTAACCCTCTATTAACATTAAAAATGAACATGGAAACTTGATACAGGATATCTACTTATCTACATTAAAAAAAGTCTTACAATCGGGGACGGAGCCATGTTATTGGCTAACAACAACCCACCAATGTATATGTTGTTTGCCATCTCATGTGAGAAGCTAAACTAGGATGATGATGACAGAGAAATTTCTCATCCAATGAATAGGAATAGTATTGCTCTGCTTATATACAAGGAACTGAGGAATTGAATATAAAACAAGTTTTTTTTTTTTTTTTTTTTTTTTTTTTTTTTTTTTTTTTTTTTTTTTTTTTATAAATTTAGACCCAAATCAAGTTCTCGTGCTGCACTTTTTTTATTTATTCTAAATACCAAAATTAGCCTAAATTCTCTCTCTGCTCTGTACAAAGGCTGCTCCCACTCCCAGCTTGATTTTTTTTATTCTTTCAATATCTTGATATTTGTTGATGACCAGTGGACGAATGTTAGTTGTAATATTATTAGTGATGTTTATTGTCCTTATGAAAATTAGTTAATGATATCCAAGAAGAGATTGTAAAGTGGTTAGAATTTGTCAAACCAAAGTGTCAAATACTTAATAGCATTCAAAAGTGTCAATTGGGTTTTAAAATTCCTAGCTAATTGTGATAGAACATGAGGCTAGTAAACGCGGTCATATTAAAAACATACCAATCTCAACCATTGACACAAATAGATCATTCATAAAATCTTAAATGAGCCAAGCTAACAAGTGCCCTTAGGGCATTGGTTAAGAATCCAATTTAGGAAAATTTTAACAACACTTTTATGGGAAATGAAAAAAGCTATCAAAACATTAATTTTTTTTTTTTTTTTTTCATAAAAACTTTCTTTAAATGAATTATTAACAAATGAACTAAGGGCATTCGTTAGCATTTCCCATCGTAAAATTGACCCCCACCCCCCCCCCCCCCCCCAAAAAAAAAAAAAATCCAAACCTTTAGCTCTTGCTTCCTCCCTGCCCATAGTTCTACACTTGTATTTGTAGTTGTAGACATTTATAAAATTAGTGATTTTTTCTATGTTGTTGGGTTGAAATGACTTTCAATTTTGTTTTTGAATAATTGGATTTCTTGAAAACGAAGCACTTGAATTTGGCTATAGGTCTAGATCTTGAAAGTTGAAACATCCTATTCCTGTGTAAAAGAACGGTGATGTAGAGATAATATTAATATTATAGCCAATACTTAATGGCCGTTGTGTTGTTGTATTTTAAGCACTTGATATCTGGTTGTGTTTGTTATTAGTCTGTTTTGTTAGCTGAGTGCCATTTTTTGAATAATCCATTATGAATAGACTATTTGAATATAATGTAGAGAGATTTTCACATGAAATAACTACTAATGACTTTTCTTTAGAAAATAATTCTACATGATATATTATCAAGTTATTTAGTTCTGATTGCTAGCAAACAATTCTATTGAACTTAGTACTTAACTGCTTACATCAAAATTATATCATCATTTTACACATCATCATCATTACTATACAAGAAATAAAATCAATAAACCAACTATATAGTATGCATTTGAACAATTTTAATAAATATGTAGCATATATCAAAACACAACTATTTCTAAATTCACCTTAACTTCAACAAGTAAAAAACACCCGGCTAACTACAAGAGTTTTGAGTGAGACTATGATGCCCTTATCTATGGCCACCGTAGAGAGTTGCAGCTGCAATCTCTCCTGCATTGCCTTCTTCCATTGCAGATACTTCACTCATCTGAATTGCCAAAGGAGTAGTTTCTTTTGGACTCATTTGGCTGGATGCATGAGTAGTAGAACCCTGAGTAGTGGTAGTAGTAGTTGAGCCATTAGCAGCCTTTCTCAAACCCCTGTTCTTTTTTGCCGTTTGAGCCCAACCAACAAGCCCTTCTTGATTGTGTTCTTCAAATATAGCCTTTTTAAATGAACTTCCCATCTACATTATAAGGAATTCAGCATTCTTCATCAGCCTAAAATCCCAACATAAATTAATTGATCATAAAGAAGGTCAATTCTCAGTGATGATCCAACTCACCTGTGTGACAATTGCATAAAGTGGTAGGGTACTATAACTGCAGATGAACTGAACGAATACCCTATGAATAAAAGTTGACATTTAACATCAGATTGGTTCATCAATAGAAACACATGATTTCAAGAATAGAATAATTATTATCATTGTTTTACCCTATAACAAGTCTTGGGATGATATAGTTGATTTTTCCCATTATGCATGAGTCAAATCCATATTGAACCTGTAATATATTGAAGCATCATAGAAATTCAATCCATAGTTTTCATTTCAAATTTATCTTTGTCTCATTAGTATGTAATGAATATTGAATTTTAATTGGTTTACCCATATCCAAAAGAAAAATGCCAGTTCAAATGAATTCTGAAACAGGATGATATGAATCAGCAAGAGAACAATCCTGGGCCTATGGAACCAGAAGTGATCATCTGAAGGTTTAACTACCAAATCACCTACAATCGCTGTATGTTTCTCGGCAACCTCATGGGCCAACTGGATAATTACATGCTCTAACTTAGTGCCCACAGCAAGTAGAAGCTGTAAAATATAAAAAACAATATCAATGTTATGGCCCTTACCCTACATGTTATCCAGGACATTTACAAGATGAACATGTAGTTTGATGATTTGAGCAGACACACAATTATTATGAATCATTTATTTGATTGTTATTTTCAACAAAAGAACATGGTAAGTTAAACAAAAGTATGGAAAAGACACTAGAAATGAGCTAACACATTTTTCTTTAGAAGGTGAAAAGCCTGAAATCCATCTATTCAACTACAACTGTATAGGTAACATGTAACTGCTAGGTGGCATGGTTGACTGATGAGGGACATATCATAAAGTGGTATACAAAGTCTATATCCAGTCTTCCTTCTAGTGTAGAAATTGCACACACTCAAAAATTGAACAATTCCATTTAAATAGTGCATGCAATCTTCCTTTTATTTTTGACACACACACACACAAACATGTGTTAGGACTTGATGAAATGGATTAAAATTGAAGGGTACAGAATTTAATCTTGACAACATAATTGTGAAATTTAATTCATATAGACATAACAAAATCCCTAACCAATATCTCTAACAGATTTAAATTTTAAATACTAGTCTACAAGTACTATTTAATGAAACCAGGAATAACATCCTTCTTGACATCTTTTGGCACATGTTCCATTTGTCCTAAACAGTCAACTATAATGGAAACAGAGCTTTGCTTGTGTATTGCTACAGTTTGAAGTCAACTGAATGAAGGATCACCTTAACATCAATGACGTCAATTTTAGGAATTTTCTTGCTTTTTATCATATAGAATTTTATTTAAAAATAATCTTAGTTGACTTGGATGATTAGATAAGGTGGAGATTATGATCTCTATGTTTTACCAAGTTGAATATGATAGAAACTAGTGACATGCTTGCAAAAATACAGTTTAATATAATTATTATCTTTCACAGGTTCCTTTTTAGGGAGATTGAGCATGTATATAATTCTTGCCCAAAAATTATCTCGTACCACTGAGAGCTCCTTGAATTTCTGGATGTGCCTGTAAGATTGTAAGACTCTTTTTATAGAGCCTAAGCTTGGGTGAATTGTAGTAATGCATAATTGCTGCTACAAGAGTTGTTTATGATTTGGTCCTATATAAGCATGTCAAGCTTTTGAGGGGACATATGATGGTTTCTATGAATTGATGATCTACACTAGGTGTAAAACTGTAACATTCAGCTTTAAAATATTACAAGCTCCTTGTGATAGGTTAGAAGTGTTCAAAGGAAGAAATAGATACCAACTGTCAATGACACCGCTTTATTAAGTTAAAAACCAAATATATATATTTTTACATACAAAAGCCACCTTCTATATCAAAAGGAATTTAACTCAGAAAATGCAATTAATGTAAGACTGGCTAGTTCCTTTTAATCCAACATTATTAAAAAGAAAAACACATAAGCACAATCTGTCATGTGAGCTAGTGGGCATCAAGATTTAAATTCTAGGGTGAACTAGTGCACAAACAAACTTTTCTCTTCCGGCGCAAACGAAAAACAAAGGTTGGCAATCAAAATGTTCTTACAAGGTATAATCTTCACAAAACTGTGACTAATAAAATTGCATAAATATATAAGCAATTTAACAGGTAAACTATGACGTAGAACTTACAATGAAGGGTATGAATGCAATCCAGAAGTACGCATGCCAACCTGCAAGAAAAGTCAGAATACATGATGGATTGGAGATAATGATCTTCATGTGGCTGAGCCTAGAACAGAGACAAGGACTATGGCATTATGGTCATTGGAACTCAGAAATTTTGATGAATAATTCATAAAACATGACGTTCAACTCAACAGTAATTAGATTTAGAAATGTGAGTCAAATGGACAAGAACTTGAAACCTCTACAACGAAAATTTCTACACTGTTTTCAGAACCTGGGTTAGGACCATATTATAAATGCAAGTCAGAATAGAAAAACTGGGTTGCTAAGGATGGTCTTAGGGCCATACATTCAATTATGTGCGAAAAACCTGTTACACTTTGTTAATGTGAGTCTCACATTGTGAGAGGGAGAGAGAGAGAGAGCTTACCAGCCACATTCAGCAACAAGAAAATGACCACAAATAACCAAAGATACCAACTGCAATTGATGAAGTTAGAATTTAGTAGGATCTATCAACTAAGAGGAATCAGATTAGAAAGTACTTAGTGCACGGAGAGCTAGTAATTGTAATAAAATACATGGAAAATAGAAGTACTACCATTTTTCGAACAAAAGAGGTTGAGCATAAGCACAAACCTTCTAAGTCAGTACTTTTTTATCGGTTTAACCTTATAAGATGTACTCCACATTAGGAATAATAAAGCTCAAAATATAGCAAATAAGATAATGAGTGCACTTGGAATGTCTTTACTTATTGTGACTAACCTTATTCCAACGACTTTACTGAAATCAGCTTCAAGGGCACGAATCATGTAATTGTGGAAATTAAACTGTGGGTTTCCTCTGCAATGAGTCTATAGAAAAGAAAGATACTAAAAATCAGAAAAATTATCTAGTGAAGTAAAAAGTAATGGGGTTTTGAAAAAAAATAAAGAATAATAAATTGAATACATGTAGAACTTTATATAACTTACCATAAGGAAGCCCCGTCGCATTGTCAGATAATCTGTTTTGGTCAAAGACCCATAAAATTGCTTGAAAAATGATTGCTGAAAATGATGATGTCATTAAAAAAAAAAATCATTTGTTTGTAATAGTAGAGAAGAAAAATTAGTGTATTTTGTTGTAACTGCCCAATTCTGATGTCCATTACAAGTCAGGCAAGCATCCCAGAATGATTTCTGTCTTTTATATATATTATGGCTGTAGAAGTGATATTCTAATGTCATAACTGAAATATTTCATTCTTGATTATTATACATAAAATGCACAGGAAAGGTGATCTACAACATTTAAATTTTCAGAGTGAAATCATTTTTTGTTAATCTCTTTTTCTTTTTTCTTTTTTTCTTTTTTTATTTTTATTTTTTGTCTTGAAACTGACCTTTCCGTATGCATTTCAGGCTTGTTAACATTTGAGTAGTACATGGGTTTAAAAAAAAAATTTACGTGTAGTCTGGCATATAAGAAGAGGTAAAAGATAGTGGTTTTTCTTTTTCCTGATATTTATAAAACAACCTGGAATACAGTTGGAAACTATTAAGTTATGAATCTTAGTAAGCCAACTTTTAATCAAACGAATTTAAAATGGAAATGGTCAGTATGGTCACTTTGTAATTTTTCACAAATTTCATCAATGAAATTTATATTCTGAAGAAGTGAGACCAAGAAACCATGGTGAAATGAATGCTCTCCATCATGAAAAACTATTGATAAGAATGATCATTACATTATCCTTTTAATAACATTGATGAATCAAATTATTAGCGGTTGTAATCATAGTTGGTATTACTTGTCAAACAGGCAGATTGACTTGATTATAAAGGGTTCTATAACTTACCACCCATCCTAACAAAGTTGAATCTTTGCCAATACCCAGAAAGCATTTCCTGATAAAAGTGTGATCTTGGACTTGTGTAAAGTACGTTTTCAGAACTGCAAATACAGTATTTTCATGAGAAAAGATGTAAACAATGGCAAGTAGTTGTTGGATACTAAAGAAAATGCACACACTTCAGGGTGAATGATGAAATTTCAGGCCATAGTGAAAAGTTCTGAGTGACTCAATTCTATAACATTCAGTCCAAAAGAATTGAGGTAAGGAAAAAATTTATTTTATGATCCGGGATTCAGCAGAAGGAAACATAACACAGGAAAGCAAGTAGACTTAAACTTTTTATGAGAAATTGAGCATTACCTTCTTCTGGATCGTTTTCCTCCCAATGTTTCCATTGACGTATCTACACCATTAAAACATATTATAGAAAAATTGACTCCAAGATTAATGAATAAAAATACTTGGTTATAATTAAAAAAAGAGAAAAATAGACAGATAATTATAAGAATAGGGACAACTAACCTTTGCTCCTCCGAAAAGAATGGTTAGAGCACAGAAATTCACATGCGCAACAGCTAACACAAAGATAAATATGTGAAGATGATGCAGTGCAGTAAAAGATAACAGTGGGACCTTTCCCTGAAAATATGATGTAAAGAAAGCAAAAAACTAATAAGATATTTCAATTCATAAGCGCATGTGCAACCTTAGTTAACAAATTAGATTTTGATTACATTCCTAGAGCATTCTTTGAAGACCTTAATAACTTTATATGATGCTGAGTTCAGTTATGCATGCTAATAAGTTATAACCCACAAAGGTCTCAACTGGGAAAAAAAAAAAATTACATAATTCTGTCCACACTAGAAGATGTTGATCTATTCAATTTCAAACAGTGAAGAGTAAAAATATTTTGTTTGTATTAACAATTTAACATTAGCTGACAATTTTGTAATACAGGTCTCCTACCAGTAAGATTTAGCTATTGCAGAAGATTGAACAAGAGTCTATAATACACAAAGACAATTCAAAAGAAGGAAAAAGGAGGAGAAGAAAAGAACAGAACAGAAAAGAAACTGCTAACAATAAGGAACAGTAACTAATGTCGGATTCTAAATATGTGACATTTCAAACAATCCACCCTGCCCGTTGATTTAACTAGTATGTAGATAAGAAGAGCATATGCATTTGCAACCAATGCATTTGCTTTGAGAAGACTGGCTGGAAGATTCCACCAATCAATAATATATTTGTTTTTATAAAACTTCAAAAACTAAATATTATTCCAAGTCAAGTCATGATTAAAAAATTTATCTGCAGTTTGCTTAAAAAAAAAAAAAAAAAAATCATATGGGCCCTTTCCCGCCAATAAACAGTACTCAATACACTACAAACTACAAACCAAAATACAAAAATTGTTTTGGTGCGTTGATAAAGTCAACTAACTCCACTAAAAATTGATTCCTTTGTGATATATTCGTATCTACTTTGATTAAAATAAACAACAAAACTAGAAAACCCCATTAATCAATCACCAATAGCCAAAATAGTAATATGGATACAAGCACTGATTGCGGTTAAGTTCCAAAATTTAGAAAGAGAAAAAGTTTTTAAGTACCCCCATCTTAGCACAATATTCTTCGGGAGTAATTGTTGCCTTGGCGAGGAGGCGACGGGGAATAAAAGAAGTGAACAAGGTTTGGAAATGGGTAGTAGTAGAAGAAGAAGAAGATGCATCTGTTAATTTACAAGGCAACCACTCGTTGGCTAAGTTCTCGGATATGCAAAGTTTTTCAATCTCTGATTGGAACACTGAGAGTAGCAGTGATATGAAGCCCAACAACATCAACTCTGCATTCATTCACACCATAAAACGATATGATCAGGCATACCCAGAATATATCCAACTCTATATGTATGTATATATAAATGTAATAGCGAGAGAAAGAGAGTTGAGAGTACTGGTGACCTTCTTTAATCTTCTCTAAGGCATGAAAGAGAGGCTTCTGGTTCTTTTTCTTGAGATACTGCAAAGGAGAGAGAGAGAGAGTCAAATCTTCTTTCCCGTTTTGTCGGCGAAAATGGGTAATTACCCATAAAAACGTAACTATTCAGTTAGTTGGCCGGGTTTTGAAAGTAATTGGCAAACTAGCAACTCGAGCCTCAGAGGCTCGATTTTGGCCCTCTAAATCGAGCCTTTGAGGCTCGGTTTACGTGCTTTGACCTGGCAAAAAAGACGTTGGAGTACACGTGGAAATCGAGTGTCTAAGACTCGATTTCCACGTGGACTAGATATGGAAATCGAGTTTCAGGCACTCGATTTCTAATAGGCATTTTTTGAATTTAACGCTCTCTCCATTCTCACTCTCCCTCATCAGTCAAACCCCACTCTGTCTCCGACCCACTCTCACTCACCCTCTCCTTCTCTCACTCACCCTCTCCTGCTCTCACTCTCTCAGCGTCACCGTCGCCGACGCCGACCCACTCACCCACTGACCCTCTCAGCCTCACCGGTCTGACCTCTGTCTCTCTCAAACCCCTCTCTCAGTCTCCGACCCACTCTCACTCACCCTCTCCTTCTCTCACTCTCTCAGCGTCACCGTCACCGTCACCGTCGCCGACGCCGGCCCCAACCCTCTCAGCCTCACCGCTCAGTCACCCTCTCACTCTCTCGCTCACCGACCCACTGTCGCACGTCACCCTCTCTACTCTCTCACTTGCCCTCTGCTGTAACTCAGTCTCCACCATCTGAAAGAAAAAGAAGAAAAAAAGGTGAGTCCCTTATGCAAAAATGTAATCAGTTCGTTTTTTATTTATTTATTTTTTTTATTTTGGTTTCTGTACTGAATTTGTAATAGAGGTAAAATATTCTTGTTTTACCATTAGTTTTGTTGTTGTACTGATTACTTAATTAACTAAATATCCAGAAAAATAAAAAAAAAAACTGTGTACTCCACTTGCTATAAATTGAACTTCAATGTTGCATGGCTTATATTGTACTAAATTCAGCTCACCATTTTCTCAAATGTTCATGTATCAACTCTATCAGACTTAAGACAGATGACTCCATGCATAGTTTTACATATAATTGGGGATATGGAACTAATGCAGTCTAAAATTTCTCTTTAAATGAATGAGATTAGGCTCCAAGTCTTGGCTAACTTAACATTATGAAAAAATGCATATGAAAAATTAGTGGCTTACCACTACAGTCTCTCCCATCTTTGGTATGGGGCCATTTCCTACTCGCAAGTCCTGCATTCTCATATATATTTGTTGTTAGAACAGATAATTATGATGCTTGTGCACTTAAAAACATTTTTGGAGGCCTTATGTATTTTTCATCTGGCAACCTTATACTGAAGACCTGCTTCTGTCTCTGTGTAGTCCGAATAACGCATTTTAGTCTTGCCGTAGTCCTTTCCCCTAAGTGCTGGCACTGTAATCCCAAACATGGTGCTCATAGTTAGTATTTAGCACTAAAAAGCCTCCCATATATTAACATATTTGATTCTTAACAAATTAAGATTACCCAATGGTCCACAATCATATGACTGTGAGATACAAATCAAAGCAAAGCAATATGCTATAGTTAAATCCACTGAAATCAACCTAGGTTACCTACAGCATAAATAGTGTAAATATCGACTATCATATAAAGCAAGATACTTGAAATAGTTAAAACTTAATTTGTAATTTATGATTTTATATTCTATTGACAGACAAAAATTCAATTCAAACTATCTTTGAATTAGTGCATGTATGAACAGATTAGGCTCATTCTCTTGTTCTTTCTTTTACTTTAAAGCCAGTATACACACAAGCATGTGAGGAGTATTTTGGTTTAATGATTCTCATGAAAAGCATTTAGTAGATATATGTTGGAAACTTTCATACCCAAAAAAAAAAAATTAAAAAAATAACTACCAAAATACCGGTTTAGTAAGCTAATTCCCGGTCAAGTCCTCCCTTCAAAGTTCTAAGAAATTTGCTATGATTCTGCAATTATGAACAAGCAACCATAGTCGTCATTTCATTATGGCTGCTCTAACTCATACCTATATATTTAAGCATATTGTGTGTTCAATTTTGAAACTAACTGCTTATCATTCTTCTTCAGTATGGCTGCTGCAAATGCTGGACGCATTGACTATACACAGCCTGGACCCATTGACGACTCGGTGTTGTCACAGCAGGCGACGCATCGGTCCGAAGCTATTTGGAATGGGCGGGTAAAACACTCAACTAAATATTTACTTGTGCACATGCATTTAATCCATACAATGTACACGTATTTGCATATACTATATTAATCCATAACGAGATGTTATGTGCAGGATCCAGGGTCCATTACCTGCCGTAGTCGTAGTTCAGAGTTCTCCAAGCAACCTCCAATGGTGGACGACCGAGTGAGGAACATCATCACCACAGTTGGTTTGGAGGGACTCCTGTGGGTCCCGGGTAGAGAGATTGACAATGGCCTCATAACGGCCTTAGTGGAGCGATGGCGGCCCGAGACTCACACGTTTCACATGCCACATGGTGAGGTGACCATCACATTGCAGGATGTGGAGGTTCTTCTCGGGCTTCCTGTTGATGGTGAGGCTATAACAGGGAGCACACAAAAAACTTGGGTGGATGTGTGCCGGGACTTCCTTGGCTTTCGACCTGTAACTCAAAACAACCATAAGCAACTTGATGGGCAGAGGATTCTCATCAACCGCCTTTTGGAGGAAGTTGCTAACCCATTGCCGCCTGATGCTGAAGAGGATCAGCTGCATAAGTACGCACGATGCTACATCCTAGCGCTATTGGGGGACACAATATTCATGGACAAATCCGGCGATAGGGTGCATCTAATGTGGGTGCAGCAGTTGGAAGACCTTCACAACCCACGGAGGTACAGTTGGGGAAGTGCTTGCCTTGCATGGTTGTATCGAGAGCTATGCAGGGCAAGCGAGGACACCAGTCAGATTGGTGGGTGCTTGCTGTTGCTCCAGTACTGGGCATGGGCCAGGTTCCCCTATTTGTGCCCGACAGTTGAGCGAGGCCCGCCAGTGGGTGCTTACGGTCCTCCAGTACGTGGTCCACTATCCCTGAAGTAAGTCTCTACCTCATACTGCTATAACATACTGTCTTCACCAAAGCACGAGTCTTATATTATGTTTTGAGTTCTTTTTCTATTTGGTTCTAACTTCTTCTTGAGTATTTTTATTTGCTATTTGAAGTCCTAGTCTCTTTAGGTTATTTATAAAGGCTTTATTGTAATCAGTAACACTCATAGAGAGAGTGAAGGGACTGTCAAACCAAACAAATATTTACATCACCTCAGACCTTTTCTATCTTCAAAGTCTATGACAGACTTTGCCTTTTCATTTACTCAATTGCTAAATTACAACTTTTTATTAGGGCCAACTTAGTCCTTTGCTTCTTATCATCTAGTTGTTTTTTCTCCAATTTTTGAGGATAACAAAATCTCTGTACTTTCTGGCATATTCTGCTTGTATAAGAATCTTCTTTCTATTGTGCTCTTTTTTCCTTTTTTTTTTTGTTTTTTTTTTTTGGGGGGGGGTGGGGGGAGGGGGGAGTGGTTCTAGTATAAAAATTGACATAGGAAGTGGTTGGTATTATTAAAACTAGCATTTAACCCGCACAACGTGTGGGAACATTTAACATATTTAAAATACCATCAATTTAACATAACAATACAATAAAATTCATTGAAATTCATTTGGGTAATGCAGTACATCCATCATTTGTTCTACTTGTAAGTATACTTTTTACACTGTTGACCGTATATTGGGTGAAAATATTAAAGCCTATAAACATGTTCCCATCTTTTTCTGAAGTTCCAAAAGCTTCTAACAATATTTAAGGCACTCAGCATGATGTACAATAGTTAATATTTTTAATAAAGGCTTGTTAATGTCAATCACTTCAAAAAAACAAAAATGACAATTGTGTAATATAGAGTCAGGTTCAATAACAATGCCAAAAGTTCAAAATTCCCCAATAGCAGAAAATTAAGTCTAAGATCTCTTTAACCAAAAAACAATTTAGTTAGATTAGCCATATTCTAGCCATGATGCACTGAAGTGCCAGCTCTATTTCACTCAGATGAATTGAAACATCACCATTCACCTGCAAAAACTTATAGCACATATGAACCCCCACAAATGTAGTCCATCTTGAACATGCCAACTCCAAAGGTATACACAATAGGAACAAACTGGATTCTTTGGTGTGGTAAAAGGTGATTGTTGTCCTACTCGAGGAAATAGCATAATGAAGACCTATTTAAACATAACCTTTGAAAAGATAGAAACTAATACAACCTTTTGAGCCCCATGTTCCAAAAAATTCTTTCAATAGTAGAAGTGAACCTATATTCATGATCCATTCAAACTATTTCTATTGATCTATAACAATCACGAAAACTAAGGAGAGCATATTCAATAATATTAAAAGGTAAAATTCCAACATATAGATACAAAGAAACAATATTTTAATTTCTATTAGTAGAAACACTTTAAGAAGAAAAATTTAAATTTGGAAAAACCAAAATCAAACCTTTATGGAAAAAAAAAAAAAAAAAAAAAAAAAAAAAAACCACCTTAAATTCTCTAAATTTGATGGTTTGAATCTAAATGACTTTGATAGAGTAACTAATTGATAAGAGAAAGCATAGCTGATAGTTCAAAGGAATTCGGATGTACTTAAAAGTAGTATAAGATCTTTTATAGCTAACACTTAGCACTAAGCAACAGAATCACTTACACCTCTGCTAGGAAAATCCAAATTGGAAGGTAGATGCCTAAGATTGATGTTCTATTCTTAAATAGATAAAAATGCATCGAACATAGTTAATAATTGCAACTTTTAATACACAAACAGCATCTAAATTAAATCTCTAAAAGCCATAAAAGAACAAAAGAACCTAAACAAAATTGGAAAAAATAAATAAATACATATTTTTTCCCCTTCCAAGTTACACTTTGCATCTTTTGTAGTCCGAATTCTAAGAATGCATCTTACAATCCCAGCCACCAAATTTCCACCATGGAAGTTTCAAGTGTGTAATGGTCAGAAGCACTATAGTGTCAATCAAATTTTTATTAATAATTAAAAGCACATAATTCTTGTAATTCAAGCAGTTTTATTTTTTTGATAAGTTGTAATTCAAATAGTTCTTTAGAAATTTTTACAAAATCTGTCCAAAGTTGAAGCACATACATGCTGGAGGAATTGCATCTAAAATCTCATTTTGAACAAATTACATCAATTACTTAGACTTATACATTAGAGAACATGATTGGTGCTATAATTCCTTCTTTTCACTAACTATAGACATTTCCTTCACTTCAGATAGACTATTATTTCTACATCAATTTCATAATTTTTTTTGTTTTTTAAAATAAAATTTTAGGCAGGAAGAAACTTCTTAATGTATGAATGATTCAACATAGTTCTCCAAATTCACCTGAGACACTCTACACATACCATGTCCTCCCTATTCCTAAATTTTTCTTTCTTTCTTTTTGTCCCTTTCCCACATAAGTATAAAATTTAAAATGCATAGTAGAAAGAAAAACACATACACATTATTGAACAAACAGTATAAAAATAAATAAATAAAAAAATCGCAGGTGATACACGACAGCTTATTTTATAGCATGAAGAGATGATGTATCAGGCTTCAATCCGAGATTGGAGGGATCAATTTGTATTTATTAAAATCTGTAACTGGATTAACAAATTATCACCAAATTCTAGGCACATAATTTGTTAGATGGGTTAGTAGTATTGTTAAGTTTTTGTAAATACATTTGTTTTGGAGGCTTTTGTTGCTATTCTTTCTTGAAGGTGCCGGAGCTTATGTGTTTTTTTCAATAAAAGTTTCTTACAGAATTCTTAAAAAAAATAAATAAATAATTAACTATAGCATTAAAAAACCCAAACAAAGGTTCTTTTTTACCTTGATAGGTCCACTGTTCGACTTGAGGTTAATCTTCTACATTAGTGCTATATTCCTGAAATCATTCACGACGTTAAAAGACAAATAGAGAATATAAACTAAAAAGACAAAGCTTTGATACAGAAACCCAAAAACCCAAAACAAAAATCTATCCCAAAAACCTAAAACCGAACCAAAATACCCAAAACTAAGTCATAAATCTTAGTCATATTCAAATCGAAGGAAAGGAAAAAATTCTGGCTTTGATATAGAAACCCAAACCAAAATACAAATCTAACCCAAAAAACTAAAACCCAACCAAAATACCCAAAACTAAGTCATGAAACCCAATTTCAGATTTTAGCATTTGGTTCATTTTCAAATATTCTAAAAAGATTAGACATACTAAAACAAAATATACTGACCATATTGGAACTCTTAACTCTTCCAATTATAAAGTAACAATTTGTCAGTGCCACCCTCCCTTGAAATCAACATACGTAAATAAGCATATCCATAAATAAAAGAATTTGTGCAAAAACCAAATGCAAGCTAATAAGAAAACAATTGTAAGTAATCATAAAATTCAGCAAATTTAGACCACATTTGGTAACATAAAAATTCATGACAGCAATAATATGCAAGTCCATAATTAGTTCATCAGACGGGAATTGATTCTAAAACCACACTGCTAGTCGATCATTGTGGTTCTTTGTTGCTATGTTGTAGCATTATTCACAGATTGCTATTCTACACCTAGTCTAGTGCTAGTGTGTTAGTGATTTGGCCATTTGGTCAACTGACTGGCTAATATACTTATTGTGGGTCCAAATGCGAACACCCAATACTAAGAGAATTTTTTTGAATAAATAGCTTTCTCTTTTTGTTTTCCTAAGCTCTGTGTTTTTTCAGATTTGATAAACTCAATAACTTATAAATAATAAAATAAAATAAAAAATCTTCATTAACACATACCTAAACAATTATACAAATAAAACCAAACAGGCAATTAAGCTAAAGCTAAACCAAATCTACTAAAAAAACCTAGATAGCAAAAAACGCAGAACTTGAAACTTACACATGAAAGCAAAGAGCATAAAAGCAAGAGCTGTAGGCTTGTTGACTCCAAGTTGCTTAAGATTTTGCTGATCTCTCAATGGTGTAGACCAAGAATGAAACTGTTTCGGTGGCTTCTACATTTGCTTCTCATCAAGAAGGAATCAATAAAATAAGACTAATAGCATTCTTTTACTCTAATTTTGTGCTAAAGTTTAAATTTCAATAATTCCATTCACTCAAATTCTTTTCTTTGTCATCCAAATTTTACATGGGTCATTATCAAAGTTAGGGCCCATGGATTCCAGGATATAGATGTGTATTTCGTAGTGGGGCTATGGGGTAGTGTTTAAGAGCCTCCCAATCAATTGCATAGCCATGAAAAAAAAATATGTAAATGCTATGTAATACTACCAATTGCCTCACATTTGTTTCATAATTCATTTTTTCCACCATGTTGATATCTTCTAGACTTCATCCTCGAAATTTTTAGTTCAAATTCATTGTTCATAAATGAATAAATCATTTAGATTTATCATGGTATGAGGGCGGCAAAAATTGACTCCAATCATCACTAATTAAGTCTAAAAGGGATTTCATTGAACTCAACCATTGCAATAAAAACAAATATATAGAATATCAAAATAACATATATAGAACAATGCAAATTTTCATCTGCATTCAAAGAAACCCAAAAATTCATATCAGCTCCCATTTAGTAACACCATAGACACAGCAGCAAGCAACGAAACATATATTGTAGGATTCCAAGATTATATTAGCTTACCAATAAAAGCTATTGTGGCCCATTTCATTGTTGCATAACCCCCCACCATTGAAATTTTTTAGTCTTACGGTGCAGGAGGCTGGCCTGACAGTGGCAGTGTCCTTCAAATTTCTCTCTCTCTATATGCTGGACCAAAAAAACTCGCTGACCCTGAGATTTCTCTGTCTTTAGCGGCTGTTCTAGAATGCATAATATCTTAGTTTTAACAGACTCATAAGTTTTATATTGATATTGATATTATTAATTAGTTTAATATCTTAGTTTTAACATCCAATTAACATTAATTGCTACGTTTCAGCTTTTAGTATTATATTCATATTTAATATATGTGATTACATTATAGTTTAATAACATCTCAGTACTTATTGATCCATTCTTCTTGATTGTAGGTGGTTGTGGGTCCCAAACAAGAAAAATAGGCCCGCCCACATTTTCAGGGACAGGTATCGCGAGCAACTAGCTTCCATGTTGCCAGACCAGGTATGAAAATGCCTTATTTTACGCTTTTACGAACATCCATATAGGTTTTGTGAACTTTGAAATATAAACATTGTTCCCTAATGTGTTGTGTACTTTTTTTTTGGCTATTGTAGGTGGTGTGGCAGCCATATGAAGCTCATTTTGACGACCTCCCGCCGTGGTGTGTTGCAGGGAGGGCCGTATGGACGGCAACGGTGCCGCTTGTATGTTTCCACCTAGTAGAGAAACATACACCGGATCGTGTTGTTCGTCAATTCGGGATGATCCAAGAAATTCCCGAAGCTGTTAACACTGACAGAGTGCTTCATGGCATTGACTTGAGGGGGAAGATCGGTGTTAATTGGATGCAGAAACATGCTGTGCATATCCTTGAGTGGGGTAATCGCTTTTATCGGCGTTGTGAAGCAGTGCTTGGTGATATGCCTCCAGAGCACGAGTACCACGACTGGTTCAAAAGGGTGACTCGGAGGTTCATCGATAGGCCTGGTGCTGTAGTGACTCTGCTGGTAACTTCTCTATTTCTAACCCAAGTTACCGTGTTTCTTACCATGAAACCACTGTTTAGAGAGCATGATGTTTGTTACTACATTTTTTGCTTCGCACTTCATCTCCCTTTAATTTGCAATTTCTAGTAGCATAACCAACATTTATTTTATTATCAATTCGCATTGTTGATTTCGTATTGCAAGTCTAATATGTGTGGTCTTTTCATGTGCAGATTGAAGGATACGTCCGTTTGTTGAGGCGTCATCCAGTGGGCACGGAGGACCACAATGACATTACTGAGGTTCTGACGGCAGTGCAGGCGATGACACGTGTCCAACCTCCTATCCCTGAGGCCCCGATTGAGGACCCAGCTATGCCTACCGGCCCAAGCACGAGCACAGCTCCGGCCGGATGTCAATCCCGTCCGCCTGTTGCTACCCCTCAGCTTCTCCGTACCCCCGATCCCTCTGCATCCACCCCACATGCATCCGCCAGCCCCACCATCCCTTCATCCACCCCACATCCATCCCCTACCGTCACCATCCCTTCACCCAACCCACATTCAGCTCCTACGCCCACCATCCCTTCACCTAGCCCACATCCAGCCCCTACGCCCACCATCCCTTCACCCACCCCCCATCCATCTCCTTGCCCCACCATCCCTCCACCCACCCCACTTCCTTGTTCTGGCTCTGACGTCTGTCCACCCACCCCACAGTCATTTCTTCAGCTGTCACCCATTCCATCCTTTGACCTGGGTACCCCACCTGACATGCAGCAGGAGCCACCCTCCCATAGTTCGTTTAGTACCCCTTCTTCAGCCATTGACCCACCCCATGTTCAGGCTGAGCAGGCGGTTGGGTTACCTACAGAGGCTGAAGGTCGGCCTAAACGCATATCAAAGGCACCTCCGTGTGGGACAGGGGGCCACAAACATGGACACAATGTTGGGCCCGAGGCATCTGACGAAGGACATGCAAGACCTCCTCCTCATTATACGAGACGGCGTAAGATTCAAAAAAGGTATCTGAAAGCTTAATGTGAAACAACACACTTTATTCCATTATTATTTCTCTTTTCACATTTCAATAAGATTATTTTTGTTTTCAATATGGTTTGAACGTACATTATTGGAACTAGGTGAATGCCTCAAATAAGGACATTAGCTGGAGGTAGATATTCCAGCAAGGAGAGATGCAGTCCAATAAATGTGAATGTAGCTTCTTTTCTCTATGCCTTTTTCATAGTAGACCTATATGTATCTTCATATTCCAATTCCATTGAAGGAATTAGTTCTTTTAGTTTTTTTCTTCATTCACTGCATAGTATTCATAATTATTGTCGTAAACAGGGTAATGGAGAAGATCGCTTAAAATGCCATCAGTGTATGAAGAAAAATTGAACTTGTTGTTCCTTGCACTAAGTGTAAGAAGAAAATGTATTGCATCCAGTGTATCAAGCAATGGTATGGTATTCCTTGTACATTCAACTTTTCTGCTGAGATGTTCTTTTTTCCCCCTGTTTTAATTCATCATTCTTGCTCTTTGTGTGTGTATAGGTACCCCCACTTAGAAGAAGAAGAAGTTTCGATGCTTTGCCCATTTTGCCGTAGAAACTGCAACTGTAACGTGTGCTTGCACTCAAGTGGGATGATTAAGGTTTTGTCTTTGATTTTATTTAAATTTTTTATCTCACTGCTGTAAATTTCTTCAAATGCTTGCTCTGATTAGATTTTTAACCTTTCTAACCTTCAGACTTGAAAGAGGGACCAACCATTAAAATGGCCTATATGAAACATGAATTGTATTAAGAGGAGGAGGTGCTAGTTGAGCTAGAGCTCATTGGCTTTGGACAATTTAATTTTAAACGATAACCATCTCTCCACTACTGTTTTTGTTATTATTTGTCTTAACTTTTATCCTTTTGTTTTTAACTATTTATTTAATAAGGACTCTTCGAAAATCAAAAGTTGAGACAACCCAATTCTACTCTCTTTCTAAAATCATATTCTAAACTGTGTTAGAGTGACTTGTTTTCTCTTTCAATGTAGGTCTAGAAATAGGTGGCGAGATGGACCTGGCTGCTGGCATTCAGGTGGCGCAGTTGGCCCTTAAGCATCGCCAAAATAAAAAACAGCAACAATATTTATTGTATTTGCTGGAAGGTGTTTACAGTCATGCTTCATTATGTTTTTTCATTTTTTTTTTCTGGCTCTTACATTTTCATCGTTTCATATCTTCTGGTTTCAGTCCTATCAAACAAGAGAAAAAGACATTGGAGTCTATTGGAAGAAAGTTAAAAAAGAACAGTGTACCACTTGATATTGTAAATTTCAGTGAAGAAGATGATGCGAAGACAGAGAAGCTGGATGCACTTCTTGCTGCCGTTAACAACAATGACACTAGCCACATTGTACATGTTCCACCTGGCCCTAATGCTCTTTCTGATGTACTTATAAGGTTGGGATTTAATTTGTTCCCTATTTTATAGATTAAAGTTTTGATTTTATAATTTATTTATTATGATTTAAACTCTAAATTTCCTTTATCCAATGGTAGTACACCCATCTTCACTGGGGATGGGGAAGGTGGAAGTGGTTTTGCAGCAGCAGCAGCTGCAGCTGCAGCTGGTGGAGTCACTGGTTTTGAGTTTGGTGTGGATCCCAACCTGGATCCTGAACTGGCTCTTGGTCTGAGAGTTTCAATGGAAGAAGAGAGGGCGAGGCAAGAAGCAGCTGCTAAAAAGGCTGCAGAGGAGACTTCTAAACAAGAAAAAGAAGAGGGACAGCCATCTGGAACACAGGATGCAACAATGACTGAGCATGCAAGTGTTGGAACTTCTGAAGCTGACAATAAAACAACTGATTTAATGGTTGGTGCCATTTTCTGCTCATGATGTGTTCTGCTGATACACTTTTTATTAAAGCACATTCATGTTTCATATATTCTGAATTGTAGACATTGCTTACGGAAAATATTTGTGGTAGGGAAATCATATTCTGAAATTGAAGTACAACAAACCATTTGTTATAATGATGAGCGTATCTTTTGGTAAGAAACTATTATTCTTTATGAAATTCTATAATTCTATGAGGTGCTAATTGCAATGTTTGTTTTAAATGCTTTTTTTATTGGCCTTGGAGCAGCAATCATTGTGCAACTTCAATTGTAGACCTTCATCAAAGCTGCCCAACATGTTCTTATGAACTCTGTCTCAGTTGCTGTGAAGAAATTCGAAAGGAAAGTCTTACAAGCCGTGGCAAAATGAAATTTCAATACATCAACAAGGGCTATGACTACATGCATGTCGAAGGCAGTGCTTGATGGGACTTTTTCGGAGGGAAGATGTTCCTCAATTAGAGGCATATCTTAGAAAGCATGCAAACGAATTTAGGCACACCTATTGTTCACCTGTCACTCAACAGGTAACTTATTAGCAAGTTAAGCTTCTGATTAGCCATGTCTCATGTGCAGTCTCTGATAGATAATGCTTTTTTAGGTTGTCCACCCAATTCATGACCAATCCTTTTATTGATTGAAAAAAGCACAAAAGGAAGCTAAAGGAAGAATTTGGTGAGTATGATAAAAATGCAATAATATTTTGAAAATACCCTTGCATGATTATTTACACAATTACTTCACTTTTGTAGGTGTTGAACCGTGGACCTTTGTGCAAAGGCTTGGGGAAGCAGTATTTATACCTGCTGGATGCCCGCACCAAGTTAGGAATCTCAAGGTAATAAAAGAATACTAGTACTAGTAATAATAATTGCAAAAGTTCACCTTCTCACATAGCCTTGCATTTTCAGCTGCTAGGACTTTTTCCTGAAGAAAAATTAGAAAATAGAACATATACTAGTCAGCAACAACTGAAAAATTCTGTTAAGAAAAAACTTATGGTGCTGCAATATTTCAGTGCCAGGAACTCAACAAAAAAAAAAAAAAAAAAAACAGGGAAACTTCTTTCTACGCAACTTGAAATCACCTTGTTGGGCCTACATATCAATCAATTTAAAACTTTACCATTTCCTTTAGTTGCTCAATTTGTTCCTTGAAAACCTGAGGCTGAAAGTATAGACCAAGATAAAGCATGTTAAACTACCATTTAGTAAAATATCATGAAAGCCAAGTTAGGGATTTTATAATTAACCTTTCTAGCTCTAATGCTGCTTACGCTCCTCTCTAACTGTTCTTCTATCTATTGGAGTTCTTCAAGGGAGCATGTTCCTAGACCTTGTCCTACGAGTCTCCTGAGGTGTATATATCTCACAGACTACTGTATGACTCTTTGTACGTGGGGATTCAATCACATGCAGTGGATATTAGTGCAGCTACTTGAACGTGAGAGGTAGGGTCCAAGGAAACTGATGAAAAGGCTGATGAGGTTCTAAAGTGGGATATTTTGGATTGTTGGACGCCAGAAAATCACTACCGATGGACTGTATCTGAGTGTTAAACATGTTGGGTTTAGACCATCGGTAATGATTTTGTGGAGTCCAACAATCCAGAATATTCCACTTTAGAACCTCATCAGCCTTTTCATCAGTTTCCTTGGACCCTACCTCTCACGTTCAAGTAGCTGCACTAATGTTGGAGCTAATCTGAATGAAGGTTTTGAAACCTTAATTGAATAAAAAGGTATGCTTGTTTCCCAAATATTGCAACCTTGAATTAGCATAACGAGATTTTTATCAGAAAAACAAACTCAATTTATATTTATACAGCCGTAGCTTCAAAATTTTTGTAGGCTTTTAATGTGGGTGGCTGATAAATGTACCTTGATTTTAACTGAAGGAGATTCAGCTAAGGCTCTTGCAGTAAGTTGTTGTGTCACTGTGCAGAGTTTTTTAGCATTAAAGTTACCTCTATTGGGTTTCACTTTGTATGATTTTCGACTTTATTCATTGTATTACATGAAACTGAGGTCTATATGGACAGGTGCTACGATCTTTTAGAGCTCAAGGGGAAGGAACATTTCTCTGGACCGGGCCAACAAACTGAAGAAGAGCGTTTCCTTATGGGTAATTACCCATTTTCGCCCACCAACCTTGAACCGAAATGCAGGAGCTGGCCATGTTGAACAGCTTGGTGGACTCAGCACCTATGTCTCTGGCTCTCCCAACTCCAAGCTTGCCATCCTTCTCATCTCTGACGTTTATGGTGCCCACACTTTTGTTTGACACTTCAGTTTTTTTTGCTTGCTTTTGTGGTGTGCTCTAAAATAGGTTATGTTAATTCATTACCAGTATCATGTTCCATGATTCCATCTTAACATGTTTGAGTTTTCCTGCAGGATATGAGGCTCCAAACCTGAGGTATGGCTAATTTTCATCTCTCTTTTCTTTGTTTAGTTTATGGGTTTTGCATTGTCTGTCAGATTAGGTTGTTATAACAGTGTTTATGTGTTGGTGAACTCCTTTTACATGATGACTTTTTAGTTTAGGTGACACATATATTTCTTTAAAATTTTGAGCCATCAGTGGGAAACTTAGTTGACTTAATTCGGTCAAATATTAGGCACTTTAAAATTCTTTCATTTTTCCCTAATTTGGAAGTGGAGTACATAGATGATTGTAATTCTCTATTTGAAGCTATGCCATGTTATTTTGAATAAGAAGTGCAGCAATAAAGATTTTGCTGTTAAAAGTTGGAGTTGTACTCTACACATTTTAGACACGCAGATCTGTAACATTCTGAAAACTAATTTTTTTTTTTTTTTCTTTTTTTTTTTTAATTTTTCTTTTTAAAGGAAGCTTGCAGACAAGGTTGCAGCTGCTGGATTTTTTGTGGTAGTTCCTGACTTCTTTAATGGAGATCCCTATGTGCCGGATGATGCTAATAGGCCTATACAAGTTTGTATCAATGGATCATGGAACGGTTGGTTCTATCTTTTAATACTTGCATGGAAGTTGTTTATAATTTTGATTTTCTCATGGTGGACCCTTTTGCGAAACTTGAAAATATTGCTGCATTTTTCATTTGAGATTGTGAGTTTGGTATTTTACAACATATTAGGCTGTCTGAATATGTGTGTGGATTTAGCTGCATAGTGTCTGAAGCTTTATTACTGAAAGTAACAGATTGTTCTTACTTCATAAATTATTAAACTACCTAGCTGTGTAAACCTTTTGTGGCCTTGATTGAAATTGATGATCCTGATATTGCAGCTTTCAGCTAATTACTATGTGATTTTTAGCATGCACTAATAGTGTCTGAAGCTCTATAATTCTTTCTAAAGGATAAGGGATTTGAGGAGGCAAAGCCAGTAATTGAAGCTGTAAAAAGTAAAGGTGTTTCTGCAGTTGGGGCTGCTGGCTTTTGCTGGGGTGGTGAGTTTTTATCATTAATTCTTTGTTCCCAAACTAGCACCCTAGTGCAGAAGTTATTTCTTGTTAGGGAAGAATTGGTTTTGTGTATCTTCATAGTTTCACTATAACCCCCTCCCCTGACTAAGTTTCTTTATTTTTCTATTGAAACAAGTTTGATTAAGGATTCTAAATTTCTAACATTTTAAGTCAGATAGCATTTTATTGATTGAAAAAAATGCTGATACTTGAACTTTTGTGTTCTTCTCAGCCAAGGTTGTGGTTGAACTTGCAAAGGCTGAGTTTATCCAAGCTGGTGTGCTATGTCATCCTTCACTTGTCACTGCAGATGATATCAAGGGTATGGATTCTAGTGCTTGAAATTTGCTAAAGCTTGATATTAGTTTTATTATATTATTAGTTTGCAATTTCAGAAATTAAAAATGTCTTTAGCACATTCAGGAAAAAATTTCTAGCTCTCATCAATTCTCTATCAATTTAAATGTTGGCAGTAATTACAACCATCTGACTGTATAAATGGAAACCTTTTTCTCCCTTCCTCTTGGGGTCAATGGATTTCTTTTTCTTTTTTTTTTTTTGCTACTGGCATACTGATTTGCAATGATTTAATCTTATTTAATGCCTTTTCTGTTTCAAAAATACATTCTGGTTGTCAGAAATCATTTCTTTAACAATGGTGTTTTTGAGTTTTTCTACATTAAATTTCTTCTGTTTTGGTACAAGTGCAAGGGAAAAAAAATAATGGATTGTCTCATTGTTGACTGATCAATATTTGGAATTCATTTCAGGGGTTAAGGTTCCTATTGCAGTACTAGGAGCTGAAAATGACCATCTTTCTCCACCCACGCTCTTGAAACAGTTTGAAGAGGCCTTAGCTACTAAACCTGAGGTACGAAAACCAAATCCTTATTTTCTTATGAAATCTTATAAGTAATGCCTTTTCCTTTCTAATAATGAAAGCTTCTTTTCTTTATATAAAAAAGAAGGAAATCTAGTACTGATGTTTCATCATTCTTTTAATGACGGCAGATTGGCAGCGAAAGGAAGGAAAGTTGGGGTGCCTAGCACGAACCTTCTTGGAATGAATCTTAAAATTTTGTATGTGATAGTGGTTGCATCAAAGATGGTTGTTGTTGCTGTTCTGAAACTTGCAACCATTGGCAACGACAGATGCAAACTTTGAACTACATTTGTAGATTCTTTACCCAAAAAAAGAAAAAAAGATTTGTAAACAAATAAAATAAATGGAATGTTAAATTACTAACTTGGTTTCAAACTATTTGGGCTAAATTTAATTTAACACTCAACTACTATTTGTATAATTGTATCAATAAATTTTTTTTTAGAAATACTATTTGTATCAATTTAATCACTCAGCCGTGGCAAAATCAAGCCAATGTCATCATTAGGTGTGAATTTTTTTAGTAACTTTAATAAAATGGCCACCCTCCAAAAAAAAAAATAATAATAATAAAATGGCCAAATTAATGTCTCATTGGTTTTTATAAATTTGTCACAGTTTTAGTTTTAGTTGGGTCTTGTTAACAGATGCCCTTACATTATTTGTTACCAAATCATTTTTAAGGACAAAAAGTTAGTTAACTTTTTTTTTATCAAATGCTTTTAAAAATAGTTCCTAAACCTATACTTTTAGAGCATCGTAAATTGTTCAAGCCATTTAATAGTATCAATTTTGTCCCTCGACTTCCAAATAAATTTCCCCAACTATTAGTTGTATCAAATGTGTTGTTCATACACTTTTAAAACCAATTTCTAAGAATAAAATTAACTTCATTTAAATGTTGAAAGTCGAAATTAGCACATTTATATTAACATTGATGCCAATTTAAAGTTATATATATACACACTATTTGTCAAAGTAATGGGGAAGAATAACGTTTTAGTTAAGGTAAGTAATATTCCTATATGAATGCACTCAATTGTAAATTTGCAGCTGTTTTTTAACTATATATTTTTTTGAAAAGTAATGATATTTTAACAAGGGAATAGACTATTACATGCAGAAGGAGTGCCTGAGGAGTGCCTTATTGTTAATAAGAGATGGTTTGAAAATAGTTTGAATACATTTTTATCTAATGTTTCATATTGTTTACAATCTTACAATTGAAGAAGTGTAATTAGTGGTTGACATTGATAAAAATATCGATATCACCAAGATAACTCCATCAACAAGAGTTGCTCTCCATAATGACAGTTATGTGCTTCATTTAATCTTGCCAGGCAAAGTTGATCCATTGGTCAACCTCATGAAAGTTGAAAAGGTTCCAGTTTCCACATATGACATGATTGGCGGTCTTGACCAGCAAATTAAAGAGATAAAGGAGGTTCGCCTCGTGTACCCTTTTGAATACATGTGCATCTAATGTTTCATATTGTTTACAATCTTAGAATTGAACGGAAATATGTTGTTGACATTGATAAAAATATCGATATCACCAAGATAACTCCATCAACAAGAGTTGCTCTCCATAATGACAGTTATGTGCTTCATTTAATCTTGCCAGGCAAAGTTGATCCATTGGTCAACCTCATGAAAGTTGAAAAGGTTCCAGATTCCACATATGACATGATTGGCGGTCTTGACCAGCAAATTAAAGAGATAAAGGAGGTTTGCCTCGTGTACCCTTTTACTTTCTGCATTTAAACTGGTAGTGGCAATGGTGACAGTGAAGTGCAGCGGACTATGCTGGAGCTTCTCAACCAGCTGGATGGATTTGAAGCATCAAATAAAATAAAGGTATCGTGTGTGTTTTCATTATGCAGATTGGGTTGTTTAGTTTTTGGTACTTTTCTTTATTGTGACCTCAACTATTTAAACAGATTCATCTCTTATTGTAAGTATTTGGCAAGCATGTCAAAATAGGCTTCATTCTTGTAAAGATTGCCACTATTTTCTTCAAGTTAGGAATCTCAACTCTTTTCGATGGATTTGGACAGAATGATAAGTATTGTCTTGTTAATTCCATAACGACCTATTGCACTGGCCTATTAAACTCTTCAGAAGCTTTCAGATTGTGTGTTTTCTCTGTGCATAATCATATTATCCCTTCTTCCTTTTATCGTTTATTTTGTTTGCTGCAGGCTGTGTGCACAGAATCTGGGATGTTTGCTCTGAGGGAGAGGAGGGTTGATGTAACAGAAGAAGATTTTGAGATGGTAGTGGCAAAGGTAATGAAGAAGGAGACCGAGAAAAACATGTCATTGCGGAAGCTATGGAAGTAGTGTGTCTCCATGTTAATGTTTTGTTTCACTCCACCACCCTGAATATAATTGATCCGTGGCTTTGTTCTTCACACACAGCTAACAGCTCTGTTCTTTGTATGGATATAAAAGCCACATGGGGGTGCCCACACTTTGTTGAAGTTTTTTAAATACCACTGGCATCTCATTTTATTTTGTTAAATATTCTTATTGTGATACATTTTTATGTAATATGTGTTTTACTTCAAGTATCTGACAAGAATGTCCGTAGACAATGACTGTCAATCTGTTATCAATCTATTGGTTAGACGACCAGAATGATAATTAAAAATCTGTGCTTAGTGGACAAGCACATGTGGCTTAGTTTTATGGGCATGTGTAGCTGTAGCATGAGGCACTCAGGGATCAATCCTACCATGTAGTGGTTGTAAATGAGCTAATTAGAGTTAGAACTTCAATTATATTCAAAAAAAAAATTAAAAGAACAAGTTTGAACTTTTAATAGTCCACTCAATTTTCTTGCTTATAGTTTGTGCATTACAATGTTCAATACATATATACTGAATGTGTGCTTTTTGTGTATTGTTGGATTGTGAAGACTCATGATGTTGATTTTCTTTTCTTTTTCTTTTTTTATGGATTTACAGGGTTGGGTTACTTAGATGTTGGCAGTTGAAAACAAATAAAGCAGATTGTATAATTTTATTTTGTTCATTTCAGTTATATTTTTGGATTTACAACGTTTACTCTTCGATGTTGGCGGTTTAGTAAAAAATTACCTGAAATTAGTTCTCAAATGGGGTAATAACAAAAAATTGAAAAAAAAAAATCGCAGTAGAAACGGGTTACCATAAATGGAAATCGAGTCTAAGAGTTTTCTACTTATAGAAAATCGAGTATCTTATACTCGATTTCCATAAATAGAAATCGAGTCTCTAAGACTCGACTTCCATTTATGGAAACCGAGTATAAGATACTCGAGTTCCACTGGGAATTTTTTTTTTTTTTTTGGTGTGTTTGGGTCACAAAAAAATTGGGGCAAAAAAAAGGGAAAAAAAATTCCCAGTAGAACTCGAGTATTTTACACTCGGTTTCCATAAATGGAAATCGAGTCTTAGAGACTCGATTTCTATTAATGGAAACCGAGTATAAGATACTCGAGTTCCACTGGGAATTTTTTTTTTTTTGGTGTCTTTGGCCGCAGGTCACAAAAAAATTGGGGCAAAATTAAAAAGGAAAAAAATTCCCAGTAGAACTCGAGTATTTTATACTCGGTTTCCATAAATGGAAATCGAGTTTTAAAGACTCGATTTCTATTAATGGAAATCGAGTATAAGATACTCGAGTTCCACTGGGATATATTTTTTTTTTTGTGTGTTTGGCCGCAGGTCACCAAATTGGGGCAAAATTAAAAAGGCGGCAAAATTCCTAGTAGAACTCGAGTATCTTATACTCGGTTTCCATAAATGGAAATCGAGTCTTAGAGACTCGATTTTTATTTATGGAAATCAAGTATAAGAAGATGGAGGAGTTCCACTGGGATATTTATTTTTTTTTTTGCCGCAGGTGCATGGACCAGAATTAATTTTCTCTCCTGCAGCAAAATTTCCAGGGTCCAGAACACATCAAACAACTACATACGCTGTGATACGCGAACGGAGCATACATTAAAGTTCTACAACCAGATTAAAACAGTAACTATTCAATAAAATTATTGTTGGATAAAAAGTCTTAGCACACAATGGCAGTTCAATACTAGAAGGGCAACTTGCCAAAGTAATATCATTGTTCGTATTATAGGAAAAAGCTGCATCACGCAACTAATGTAACGAGTAAAATGGATAGCAAATAGTTCAATTATCCGTAATTTACAACAGTAAACAAAATAACAACTAAGTTAATACAACATAGTCTACATATTCGCCTAGCGGAAGCTCCATACTGATATAACATATTATACATATTCACCTAACACTTGTCCATACTGATACAACATACTCTACATAATCACCTAGCTTGTCCATACAGAAGATCACGACAAGTCCCACGTACAATGTCACTTACGAAAATCAAGTCTCCGCTTGCCTGACAAACATTAAATACGGTTATTAGTTTCCAAATGCAAAGAACAAAAACCAAATGACATTCTGAGTATATTATATAAAAACAGTGACGGCACTTGCCTAGTTCATAGCACTACCACTTGTCGAAGCCCCATGGGAATTGGGACAGCATCTACGGTTATGCCCCTCTTGATGACACACTCTACATCGTTGCCTCGGTTGAATCTCCCTCAACTCCGGATCTTCCCTCCGGCTTCCCCGTTCTCGCCGTACCCCATCCATTTCATTCCTTATTCTTGACATCGTAGGACGACCTTTGGCCCGCAACAATTGTGGGTCAGGCACCCACCGTGGTCCGCGAACGTCTGTCCATAATGACTCTGACTTTGGCACCACAAAATTATGTGAATATGTGAGAATGGCGTTGTTCAGACTGTAACATGGGTCAATATAGCTAGGCGCATCGAGATGCAGACCTTTAAGAACTTTAATTGCATGTGAACAAGGGATCTTCAAGTTTTGCCACTTTCCACAACCACATGTTCTATCAAATATGCGCACATCATGACTGTGATTTCCCCCTCCAGCTCTATGGTCGTTATACGGGGTAACCACTTGATATATACCCTCTGCATGATTATAATTCCTCAGAGTGTGTCCTGCAATTTTCTGCTCATTTTTGTTATAGATCTCCATTGCATAATCACTCCACACCTTACCTCGAGAGAGATCAGAAGTAATTTGTTTATGTCGATCGTGGAAATATGCAACAAGTTTAAAAAAAGTGAACTCAACCATTGCAGCAATGGGCAAACCGCGGGCACCTTTAAGAACCCCATTAAAGCACTCAGAGATATTGGTTGTCATTGCCCCGTAACGTCTTCCACCATCATGTGACTGGGTCCATTTGTCTACATCCTCACTCATTAGATATGTGTATGGCATATAACGTATAATCCGGCGATCAGTAGGGTCTACACCCCTCAGTAAATTAATCTCGGCCTCTTTAATGGTTTGCATTATAGACACAAATTTAGCATCATGAGTCGCATATCCAGCTTTCAAGGCCAATGCCTTTAGAGTCGGGTTATCAAAGTGTGTGTTGAAGTTGCTAGCAACATGTCGAAGGCAATATCGATGATATACCTGTTCTCTTTCGTCTTGCCCTCTAGGCCACTCTCGAATGGCGCATTTGATACCTTTATGTCGGTCAGAAATAATGCAAATGTCCTTGTTTTCAATAACACGCTCTATCGAAGTCCTGAGACACTCTAAAAACCACCCCCAACTAGCCCCTGACTCCTTATCCACAACAGCAAAGGCGATAGGCAAAACCTTTTGATTAGCATCCGTTGCCATTGCAATCATCAATACCCCTTTGTATTTACCATATAAATGAGTTCCATCAATACTGATCACTGGCCTGCAATACTGGAATGCAGCAATGCATGGAGCGAATGCCCAATATACATAGCGCAGTAACGTAGTACCTTCTAATGGCCTAGGTATGGTGTGATAGCTATACTGGGTACCCGAATCCTGATCCAAGTATGCCAACAACAACTTTCGCAACCTTTGGTAAGACTCCTCCCAATCCCCAAAAATCTTAGCAATTGCCTTCTGTTTTGCGTCCCATACTTTATAGTAAGAAAGCTCATGATCATACTTAGTACGTATGATCTCCCAAAGCTCATCAATAGTAGCAGTGTGCTTTTTTCGCAATCTTCCCACAATTTCTGATGCAACAAAATTAGAATCCATCATTCTACCGTCTCTTCGCAGCCCAAAGGGTATACAACTGTGTGGACCCACATAAGACGTGACCATCCACAGACCATTCAATTTAGACTTCATGTATGCCCCAACGTACCACTTGCAGTTGTCGTCAACGCATGCGGCGCACAATTGAGTTGTGCTCGACCTTTGGATGGAGAAATTTCTATTATCCTTTGCTGCGTATATTATCAATGCACGCTTCACCGCAGCTTTATTTGCAAAAGTCAACCCTTTACAAAAATGCATCCCATCTTGCCAAGTACAAAGAAATGGTATCTGAAGAAGTGAAGGATCAACCATATCTTCCCAAGTATTTGCGTAGAATGAGTCCGCAGGAGCTCTGTAGCCAACGGTCGTATCTGTATCATGCTGGACACCAATATCATCATCATCTGCATCACCTTCATCATGGTACTCCATATTTTCCTCTTCAAAATTAGGAACGACTTCATGCTCATCCACATCGTTCTCAAAGTCACCTTGCTCAATCCTCTCTTCGTACTGATCCATATCATCATTATTTATGTTATCATTCGCAGCATGATCTTCGTCTTCGTCTTCGTCTTCGTCTTCCTCCTCTAAATGTGTCTCTTGAGAGTAGAGGGTTTCACCAGTATTTGCAACATAATCTTGAGATGGGAGCGTATAACCTCCCATTGCATACCCTCCCATTGTAGTGCATCCATTATCTAGGGTTGTAAATTGTAAAGCCGTAGATGTTTCTTGCACCACCTCAGTACTGTTGTCTACACTCGCCTCCAAACTTACATACAACTCAGCAGCATTTACTTGGGACATTTTCTGGATCCTATTAAACATCATCTTTACATGTTTATCTTCTTTAATCGCCATATACCCGTAATTTATCCGTTCATGAAGAACTTCTTGTGGGTAACGATAAATAATCTTGATGTCATACCAAGCAGGGTTCAATTTCAATTCGTCCATTATTTTCCTCTTCAAATCAGTCAACGTCTTCAACTTACGACGTAACATCATGTAGTAGCATTCAATACCCTCCCCTCTAAATGGAAATCCGTCAATCCCTTCAGGATTGTAAAGGGGTCCACCGAAGTATACATTTATGTCAATATTCTTCAAAGATTGTGAACCTATTAGAGAGCCAAGTAAATTTATGTTAGTGACATATTTGATCTCTTTGATTTAACATCAATTACAAAACCTTTTCTATCTACTCAAAGTACAACAATCGCAACTTCTAAAAGTGTAACAATTGCATATACTCACCCCACATCACATACAAACACACTCAATCATTATAATTTCATACTCAAACAAATAAAAAAACTGAAGACAAAACTCACCCTCTTTACAAAATTGAAACTCAGCTCTAACAAAAATATAAATAAAAATATCAAACCAAACAACAAAAGTCATGAGGATGTGCAAATGAATGAGTGCAATTATGTAACAACATCATTCAAGTAATTTTAAATTAATGCCATACCCTATTACACTACTATTGATGAAATAACATAGAGCAGGGTTCATCAGACAAAAAAAGAAATAAAAAACACTAATGTGAATATAATCATGATCAATCAAATTAGACATATCATCTAATTTAATATATAAATATAAATATATTTGTATATTTAGCCTATTTATACAACTATATAATTAAATATTTATATAAATATATTTATATTTAGCCTATTTATACAACTATATAATTAAATATTTATATATTTATATAAATATATTTATATAAGTATTTATATATATAGTTGTATAAATATAAATATATTTATATAAATATTTAATTATTTAATTATATAGTTTTATAAATATATAAATAAAAATATGTATATATAAATATTTAATTATATAGTTGTATAAATATACATATAAATATAAATATAAATATAAATATATATACTTATTTTTTTTTTTAAGCCAAACGTATGCAGCCACAAATACATAAACACCTTTATACCTATGCCCAAATAACAAAAAGCAAATACCATGTACTATCCAACTAAGAGAGCCTCAAAAAGCTTATTAATCTCAAAGAACTAGAACCTTAAACCACAAAACATTCCCAGCTAAACAAAAGCTACAACTATATAATTAAATATTTATATAAATACATTTATATAAATATATTTATATTTAGCCTATTTATAAAACTATATAATTAAATATTTATATATTTATATAAATATATTTATATAAGTATTTATATATATAGTTGTATAAATATAAATATATTTATATAAATATTTAATTATATAGTTTTATAAATATATAAATAAAAATATGTATATATAAATATTTAATTATATAGTTGTATAAATATACATATAAATATAAATATAAATATAAATATAAATATATATACGTATTTTTTATAAGGAAACAAATATACATATTTTAATACAAACAAATATCTTATTAGGAAACAAATATATTTGCCTAATACAAACAAATATTTTATTACGAAATGGCATATACACTAAAACAATGCAAGCAATAATGGTTAAAGCAGCTATATACACTAAACAACTAATTAGAGAGTGAGGAGACCCTTACTTGACATAATGATGTGCAAATGTACTGCTGAGATTGTATGAGAGTGAGAGGAGCAATGTTTTGCTGCTAAATATGTATGAGAGTTTCAGTCTCTGTGACAGTTCTTAAGAGAGGTTCTGTGATTGAAGTTGCTGAAGGTGTGAGACTTGTTGAGGCTTTGTGATTCAAGTTGTTGAAGGTGTGAGAGTTGTGTCTAGTCTGAGAGTTGTGGTTCAACATAGTCTGAGAGAAGTTGTGGTTTAACATATTTTTTGAATATGGCTCAAAACAGACAGATTATATTCACGTGTACCTGCAACAAAGACTGTTGTTGTTGTTGACTAGCACAAGCACCAAAATAGACTAATAGGCTAACAAGGGGCAACGGACAAATAATTGAAGTTGTTGTTGACTAGCACAGAGCACAATGTAATAGACTAGCATAGAGCACACAGCTAAAATAGACTAGCAGAGCACAGCAAAGACAGCTTGATATGACCAGATAGGCAGAGATGAGAGTCCTTTGAAACTCGAGTCTCTAAGACTCGAGTTTAGTTTGCCTTAAAACTCGAGTCTCAGAGACTCGGTTTCAAAGTTATAAAATGCGCGCTTTTTTAATTGAAACTCGAGTCTCTGAGACTCGGTTTACTTAAAGTGAAACCGAGTCTCAGAGACTCGAGTTTTACGTGGCATCTACGTGGAACTTGAGTTTCTGAGACTCGAGTTTCATGTAAACGCCACGTGGATTTTTTGCCACATCAAACAACGTAAACCGAGCCTCAGAGGCTCGATTTTGGGCCCTAAATCGAGCCTCTGAGGCTCGAGTTGCTAGTTTGCCAAAATCTTTCAAAACCGGGCCAACTAACTGAATAGTTTCATCCTTATGGGTAATTACCCATTTTCGCCCCGTTTTGTCTGTTTCACTCTATACTCCACCTATATCCATCTATTTAATTAAATTTGACTTTTCTTATTTTAATTATCTAAAATAAAATAACACCTCACACCGGCCATCACCACCGACCATCAACCTTCGCCGGCACCGTCCTCCGGCCGCTGTCCGCTACTGCCGGCCTCCGACGTCGTCAGCATCGCCAGCCACGGCCAACCCACCTATTAAATTAAATCCAACCCCATCCCCACTGTTGCTTTCAAACCGACCAACCAGAAACCCATGTTTCAAACCCAAGCCAATATCATCAAATCCTAATAACCAAACTCCAAAGAGAAGCTAAATCATTGAATCAACCAAAGACAACAAAATAAATCAAAGAGAACTAACACAAATGGGTTCGGTAATAGTATAAAAATCGGGAAATAAAAGAGAATGAAAATGAAAATTAAAGAGCCAAAAACAGAAAAGTAGTCCAGGAGACTAGGAAGAGAAAAAAAAAATGAGAATGAAGAATGGGTTTGAAACGTGGGTTTTAGCTATGGTGATGAAACATGGGTTTCAGCTATGGCGGTTGGTGCGGACCGGAGATGATGTTTGGCAGTGACCAGAGATGTTGGTGGCGCCGTCGACTGGTACCGATGAAGGTTGATGGTGGTGGTGTTGGGTTGAAGGTGATGATATTGGCTTGGGTTTGAACTTTGAAACATGGGTTTCACCTGGTTGATGGGTTTGAAAGGAACAGTGGGGATGGGGTTGGCCGTGGCCGGCGATGCTGACGACGTCGGAGGCCGGCAGTAGGCCGACGGCGGCTGGAGGACGGTGCCGGCGAAGGTTGATGGTGGGTGGTGATGGCGGTGTGAGGAGTTATTTTATTTAGATAATTAAAATAAGAAAAAGTCAAATTTAATTAAATAGGTGGCACGTAACATGTGTTTATTGGTGGAGTATAGAGTGAAATAGACAAAATGGAGCAGAAGATTTGAACTCCTTTATATGAATAAGGGAAGGGGTGTGCATGGTCAGTTGGATCAAGTTAAAATGATTTTTTTACCTAACTCACCATAGTGGATAAAAAAAAATTCAACCCTACATCACATAAGTCCAACCCAACTCACATGGGTTGGATTGAGTCCGATTGAACCCATGGGTTAAATAAATTTATTATTATTATTATTATTAATAAATTGAGTAAAAAAAATATAAATATATTAAAAAAACTCAAAGATTAGTATTAATGTGACTCTTTAAAGGCAAACAACACTAATGATTAAACAACAATAGTAATTTACTAGAATTTTTGTGAACTAATTGACTTTTACATAAGATAGAAAGAGCTAGTTATTTTAAAATTTTTATTAATTATATAATATATTTTAAATATATGGATGGGTCGGGATGAGTTTAGCAAGTTTGGAATTTTATGACCCAAACCCAACCCAACCCGTTATCAAAAAAATTTTTGTAACCCAACCCAACCCAACCCACCAAGCCCTAAAAACCGACCCAACCTAGCGGGTTGGATTTGGTCGAGTCGGTTTTGGTAGGTTGGTGGGTTGGCTGCACACCCTTATTAGGGATGGAGCTAGAGTTTTGAGTTAAGGAGTCGGTTTAGTGTTGGCTGTGTACAACGATTTTAATCTTTGATTTTGTTTACTACTTAGTTGTTGAGATTTTTTTTTTTTTTTGGTCGGTAAAAACAAAATTATTTTTGTTTATAATTTTTAAATGAGAGGGTCCTTCATTTTAAATGAAATTGGTTAGCTGAGTTTAATTTTTTTTTAAAAGTTTTACTATTGGTAATTTTTGTTGTTGAATTATTTCTTTTGTGCACGTATATTTTGTTTTAGATTTTAGATCTATAAATTCTTTTATAGTCACTAAACTAAGGAAAATACTAGCGCTATAACTTTTTTTATAAATTATTAATGTAATAAGTGGTTACTTATAAGTAAAAAAATAATGTGAGCAGTGGATTCATGTGTGAACCAATAAGAATTTGCTATCAAAACAATTTGTAAAAATGTTGTAAAATTTTTTGTAAGTATAATATTACCCTTAAAAGAATAATGATATTGTTTAACAGAAAAAATTGTAATTTTATAGAACAAAATTACTAAAATTAGTACACATATGTATATAATAATATTTAAAAAAAAAAAAATCAGGGGGCCGTTGGCCGTTGCCCCTCAGTCCAAAGCTAGCTACGTCCCTGATTATGAATAATTAATGATGATCAGTTTACCAAAGTAGTCTAAGACTAATAAGGAAATTGAAATGAAGGATGCAGAAAAGAGATTGACATGCACAAATACTAGACATGCCTTGCCAGTGTAGTGAAGGAGACGTTCAGCGGCGAGAGAGATGGCGATGATAACAAAGCACACAACAGCAACAACCCACGTTGGGGTGTACTCCAAAATTGGGCCTTCTTCAGCTGCCATCTTTCTCTGTCTCTCTCTCTACCTAAAATCTAATTAACCAAAAATGATGATATTGATGATATATATAGTGCAGTACTCTCACTCTTTTCTCTCCTAGAAATAATTCTTGTCTTTGAAACAAGAAAATGGAATTAAAAGAATATATAGAATCATAATAAGAAGAGTGGGATGGAGGAGCTGTAAAGCAGCTGGTGGGATTATCAAGCTGCCACTGCCATTTTAGAAAAACCTTATGGGCCAAAATGAAAATTAAATGTGAAAATTTATGGGGTTTGGCCCTTTAAAGGCTAAAGATTAAAATATGCTGACCGAGACCGACCGCCAATCAGTGCAAACATCAACTCCAAACAAATGAAAAACTAGGTTGACCCAACACAACACATGTTACGTTTATATAGGCAGTATGTAGATACCAACTGTTGGGTCCCATACCCACCCCGCTCCTAAGAGCATCCACAGCAGTGGAGCTAAATTTTTAGCAATTTAGCTCCACCAAAAGTTACTTTATCTATTTTACCTACACACATACTGCAGCAGTGGATCTATTTTAGCTTTCAGCATAATAAAATAATATAAACATCACAATAAAATATTATAACTACTACAATAAAATAATATATTCCACTACCAAAAAAAATATTACACCACCAACCTCAACCACCTCTACCATCAACCACAGACACAACCACCACCAACACCACCACCACCACCACCACCACCACTACCGGCAGTCCACAGCAAAAAAAAAAAAAAAAAAAAAACCACAACGAGCACAAGCCCACTGCCACAAACACAAACACAAGCCCACTTGCCCACAACAGATCGGAAAACATAAACACAAACCCACATCGGCGCTGGGTCTCGCAGAGAGAGGGTGGAGCTCGGTCGACGCTGGGCCTCGCAGAGAGAGGGTGGAGCTCGGTTGGCGTTGGGCAGTGAGGAGTGGTCGGCGCTGGGTTGGGCTTCGATCGGCGATCGGCGCTAGGCAGCGAGGAGTGGTCGGCGCTGGGCTGGGCTTCGATCAGCGATCGGTGCTGAGGAGTGGTCGACATTGGGCTGGGCTTCAATCGGCGATCGGCGCTAGGCAGCGAGGAGTGGTCGGCGCTGGGATGGACTTCGATCGGCGATCGGCGCTGGGTAGTGAGGAGTGGTCGGCGTTGGGCTTTGGAGCAACGGACTGAGCAGAGAGGTCGGTTTGATTAAAATGGAGGACTGGAAGAGGAAGAAAGAGGAAGAAAGAAGAGACACCGGAGAGAGAGAAAGAAAAAGAAAAAGGAAAAAATATTTTTTTAATAAAAGAGGAGAGAGGAATTTAATAAAATAATATTTTTTCTTTTAGATGTTATGAACAGTGCACATCTATTTATAGATGTGCACTGTAGCAATGGAGCTAAATTTTTTAGATTTAGCTCCACTGCTGCAGCAAGGTTTTTGGGTTTGAGGAGCTAAATTTTAGCATTATAGCATTTTAGCTCCACTGCTGCAAATGCTCTAATAACCATGAATCTCATCAAACTCTCAAAAGAACCTCTTTTTTTTTTTTTTTTTTTTTTTTTGGGACTACTTCTAGCCTAGGATTTTTTTTGGGGGCAAAATAACATCATTTTGCTAAAATTTTGTTAGTTGGTAGTGTTTCCAAACTATTTAGAGAACTAACATTTCGAGATTTTTAGACTTGAGTTCATTGTAACGACTCGAGTCTTAAAAACTCGAGTTCCATGTGCTTGCAGAGCTGAGGTGGATTTAAAATCCACGTGGAACTCGAGTTCCTGCTTTGAAAAACCCAAGAACAAAACCCACTCTCCACTTCCTTCTTCATTCTTCTTCTCCAACCCAAAAATCATGATCTCAGCATTGACACTGGAGTGGCTCTTAGAATTTATTTTAAAAAAAATGGAGAATCGGAGAAAAAGAGAGAAAGCAGAGACAAACCTGCGCCAAGAAGAATAGCCACCTTCCCAATCGGGAGATCCATCACCGATTCGTCACTGAGATGAGAATAGGTGGGGTGAGTTTGGTTTTTGTAGGTGACTTCATGAGGTGGGTTTGGTTTTGCCATGGGTATGGGTATCCTCCTCCGTTTCTCAAAAATGTAAAATTAAAAACAAGACTCGAGTCTTTGAGACTTGAGTTCTACGTGTATAAAAATTTCCACATCAACCTTCTAGAGCATCAAAATCGAGTGTGTGAGACTTGAGTTCCTTCATTGAAGTCAAGTCTAAGAAACTCAAGATGCTAATTTGCTAAAATGTTTCAAAAATATGATAACTAACGAAATTGTTGCTAAAATAATGCTAAATGGCAAAAAAAATCCTCTAACCTAAGGTTACCAGTTACCAGCAATGAAAGAAGGGGAGTGTATGCAAATTGCAAAGGCATTATTAGGCATCATCACCATTCAGCATCGTGATGATGGAGAAGGAATGAGAAAGAAAAACCATTAGGATTAGGTTTATATTTTAAATAATAATAAAAAGAAAGATAGAAAAGAACACGTATCATATATATTCATTTCACCCACAGTTCATTCGAAAAAGAAATGCATATTCATACATGAACATAAACACGAACATTTAATGATGCCTACACTACACTTTGTGTTTCCTTTTTACTCGTTTTTCCATTTTCTTTATTATAAAGTATTTGACTTTGTATCCATATCATATTTATACATACCAACACATATATCTTCACATGTTGGTTCTTAATTTCTGGTATGCTTAGATATTTGATGGAATATATATGGTTTGGGTTCTAAGTATGCATGGTATAACTCTAACCCAACTTTTTTTTTTCTTTTATAGTAACTCCAACTCAACTTTTATACATATAAAAGCATACTATTCATGTTGGCATGTGTATTATTGCCCTCGTTGCTAATATGTTGTCTTGTTTATTTGTGATTACTAGGCAAAGATGGAACAACTTATGACAACGGGGTCACAGTTGCAGGGAAACGACATTGAGGCTAGCATACTTTGGCAACCCAACGATGCATTTGGACAGGTCGTCGGTGTAGAGAGAGGTGGCCGTGTCAGAGGGGAAGGCTTTGGTCTAACCCCCTCTGGCAATCGTGCGAGGTCAATGGATGATAGTACGCCACCTCTAACATCTACTGAAACTGACCAAAGGGTTATCGAGTTGTCTACTCAAGTAGAAGCAATGAGGTTAATGCGGAGGATGTTGACTTCACTATGCCCATCGTTTCCCAGTATGTTTATGGTAAGAAGTTTGAATACAAAGTATGTGCATTTTTGTTCTTGTTTGTATGGTGATTCGTGAGTTGTCATGAAGTTCTGTGATGCAAAATAATCAAATGAAATTTTGTTTGAAAATGGTTTATGGATAATTTATGAAGTTAATGGGTTATTGGATAGTATATGATGCTTTTTTTTTTGTTTGTCTGTGTGTGTAGGTGATTGGTGAGTTTTGATTTGATGAATTTTTCTATGAAATGGGTTAATTGGGTGGCCATGTCTTTGGAAAACTTTTTCTGTTTGCTAAATATTGTTGGTCATCTCCTCTATCCAAATAAAGATTCTTTTTAGTTATTTTACCAAAAAATAATAGTAATAAAGATTCTTTTTGTTTATCATTTATAATTACTTCTTTTACTATCTAATTTAGATTGTATTAGTGTTTATTTATTTATTAGTGGGAGGGTGTCATGTGAGTTCAGGTCTATTTTGCTTGATGTGTTATGACTTTATGGACTGATTAGTAGTGTGATTGAAGATGAGAATCAAGTGCTGTAATGAGGTGTAGGAATATACCAAGGTTGTAAGTAAATGAGTGATCAGAGAGAGGACAATATGCCCAAGTAGTGGCCCAGAATTTGACAAGAACTTTTAAAGAGAAAATATCTATGTGTAGCAAATAGGAACAACTAAGTTACCCATTGAGTTAATCTAGTAATTTTTAGGTTCATATGATCTAATGTCCTGAGTTTAAATCTTTTAAACGCTTGATTATTACAACCACCTCAAATAGAGGAAAAACAAAATTATTTGTCCCTGAATTATTGCAAGCAACAAAGTGAGGTAAACTCATTCATTCCAAAAATGAAATTAAGTTTGTTTAGAGTTTAGACTCAGTCTTATTAATACAATATGGTAAATTCATGGGTTTTTAGAAGTTATCTTGAATTTAAAGTCACCCCATAAGTATTTTTTTGTAAATATTTTTTTATGTTGTTTATTAAATCCTCATTTTAACTTATTTTAGTTATTAACTATATTGCGGCTTTGTGACTGGGAGCTTGGAAAACATTTTCCTTTTCTTTGTATTGATGGTTGTTTCGTACTTATTTGTAAGTAATCACTTATTGAATCTTTTGCATAAATTGCTCACCAATCACTTTTTGAGAAATTTATTGAGACTAATACCCAATTGATATGCTTAGCTAAAATCAGTCATTTTGAGTGTGTTTTAATTGCTAATGTGGCACTTGGTAGTAATACTAGTGATATTGTGTCATTCAGCTACTAACTCTGTTGTTTAGTACACTAATCCATTGTGTGTTTCTTAATTCGTAGGATGAGGATGGTGATGGTGATAGTGATGGTGATTCTACAATGGATATCCAGTCTCCCGGTGCTCAGCACTTATCATTTGATGATACGCAGTAGGCGATACTTTGGGCACCTATTTTGGAGTAGTTACTATGACATTTTGATATTTATAATAAAGTTTCAAACTTTGGTATATATATATATATATATATATACACGCATCATAGTTGGAAACTTTATTATAACATTCTAGACAATTAGAATGTATTCTTTTGTGCAGGACATTCTATATAGTTAGAATTTATTCTTTTGTGTAGGACATTGTACATAGTTGTTTAGAATGTATTATTTTGTGTATAAAATTCTAGACATTTGGGATGTAATATTGATATGGTGTAATTAAATATATTTAGTTTCTTGGTTTAATGTGGTATTGCATTTGCTATTGAAAAATATGAATTGTGGTTCATTACCGTTGCTATAAAATAGGTATTGGAAAATATGTATTTTAGGTATATTACAGGTACTAAAAAAATTATAATTTAAAAAAGAAAAAAGAAAAAAGACCTATACCAGTGCTTTTGAAAACGCTGGCATAGGCCTTTTAAATTATATTCATTCAAGACCTATATTAGCGCTTTTGAGAACATTGGAATAGGTATAACCTATGCCAGCACTTCCAAAAGCGCTGGTATAGGCCATTTAAATTTTATTCATTCAAGACCTATACCAGTGCTTTTGAGAATGCTGGAATAGGTGATGCCTATGCCAGCACTTTCAAAAGCACTGGTATAGGTCTTTTAAATTATATTCATTCAAGACCTATACCAGTGCTTTTAGGAATGCTGGAATAGGTGTTGCCTATGCTAGCGCTTTTGAAAGTGCTGGTATAGACCTTTTAAATTATATTCATTCAAGACCTATACCAACGCTTTTGAAAGCGCTGGTATAGATCTTGAATGGATTTAATTTAAAAGGTCTATACCAGCACTTTCAAAAGCGTTGGTATAGGGCATATGCCTTTCTTGGCAGTTTTGAAAAGCCCTGGTACATGTCTGGCGACCCTATACCGACTTTCACTATGCAACGGTTTGAAGTGTTGGGAAAAAAAAACGTTGGGATAGGAATTTTGACCATATCCCAGCGCTTTCTTGGGCTATCCTAGCGGTTTTGAAAACGCTGTGATAGCCCCGTTTTTTTTGTAGTGGTTTCTTTGCTAAACAACACAGATGCTCCCACCGCTACTATAATAACATTTTTTTTTTTGTTTCGATCATATGTTTATATTAACAAATTTATCGGATTGTATGAACGCATTAATGATCTTCCAATTTTTATTTTAATATATAAGAGCATCATTAAAACAAAAGAGTGCTAGCTAGCTAGCCGTTTTAATATATTATTATTTAGTGTGTGTATATATATATATGGAATTATATATGATTGTACGACAAAGCAACATACACGTACATAGAAACCAGATTCTTCCCGGTTACACTCTAATATTCATTTCAATTTGCAAAAGGACATGTTTCTCAATTTTTTTTTTAAAGAAAAATTTGTAATTCACAAGTGTTCTTAATTCACACTTCATTTTAATACCCAAAATCTACCCCTTTTTACACCCCCACAAACATTTTATTTAATGAAAAGCACAAACTTTAGATGTTGTTGGATGCAGTATATTAAATTCAAACATGCGGTTACATTGACCAATAAGTTGTATGGCTGAATTTAATTTTCCTTGAATAAAAATAACATCGTTTCAACTTTATTAGCTCAAGTTAAATTCAATGCATCTGTCCCATTCTTTTCCTTGTTTGCTTTTCTAACGAGTTGTTTTCTAATCTTTGAACACCATACCCTACCGACCATACATAGATATGAAATCTCCCTACTTTATATATAGGTCCAAGGAATCCCTAAAAAAAATGGAATTACCAAAAACATTAGGGCTTTTTTAGTAAGTTACTGATTGCAAACATTACATGATTCTATCTTGATAGGCCAAAAACGTATTGACCCCTTGTGATAAATTAATTGATTGATTAGCCAAGTTTATTAATTAATCAAATTAACATGCAATGTATGTGGTAGCACAAACAAATCACCAATTAAACTAAGTATGCAGTGGAAAATAAATTGACACGGTGATTTGTTTACGAATGGGGAAAACCTACACGGCAAAAACCCCACTGGGTGATTTTAAGGTCACCACTCCTGAGAATCTACTATTATCAAAACAAGCGGTTACAAGTAAAGGAATCACAGTACCTTATACCAACCTACAGTTGAACCCTTACCCCAATACCTAATTGGACTTGTTCTATAGTGACAATCTCTCCTTTTTAATGCATGGCTCCCAGTATGTGACTAACTAATTACGCAGATCCCAATATGCGTCTAGATCACCAAATTGAGAAGGATGTTGGCTGCAAAGTTCTTCAATTCATCACACGATGAAGATCATGAAGTTGGTTGGCCACAAAACCCTATGGTGTACAAACACAGAGCTTCTTCAAGAGAAAGAAGAACTATGGCAAACTAGGTTTCCGCTCACAATTTGCATGAACAAGACTTGTGCAACTTGTGTGTAACCTATTACGACCCTCAAAATAATCTTTATATATGTTTAGAGTTGTGAGAAAAGAAATCCCAAACATATACCCACGGATTGGATGAAAACAGAATAAAAAATCTGAATTTCATAAACCTCGATAGATAGCCATCTATCGAGCTAGTTGTCGAGTCACGGGCTTCAGCAGCTTTTAAATCTCAATAGATGCTAGCTGTCGAGTTTTAAAATCCTGCACTTTCTCACTTGATTCTTGGATAGACTTGCATGGCTTTAACACTTGAACTTGAAACCTTGTTTCTTGAAGCATTAAACACATCCTAGATCTACCTAATTACAAGTAAAGTAACTACATTTTTTTTTTCAAGAAAATGAATAGAACTCTCCCTTCATGTTCATGCTGAATTTAATGTTCATATTTGTATCTTTTGCAATACTTAATAAGTTGTTTACTCATTTTGTGAATTATCAATTGCAGTTAAAAAAAGTATAATCACAATACAATTCAATTAAACTAACATGAAAAATTAAATCTATTAGATTAAAAAATAATGGACATCTGTAAACGTTGTGTACACTCCAAACGTTGTGTACATTCCAAAGTGAGATCTCTTCATCACAATTATGAAGGCAGACCAAGCCATTGCAGTAATCCATGATGGTGGTCACCTTTTTTCGACGACGACCTTACAGCGTTGGGTAAATTTCCATGGCCTTAGGCAAGCAAATTTCATTATCATGGCGGAAAAGTAAGGACCGAAAGCTTGGTTTTTGGTCAATTATTATGGTGCAATCTCTGTCCCTGTTGATGGAGCGCTTGAAGTGGGTATTGATGAATCCAGGCTTTGATTAGTTTGGCCCATGGCTTTGAAACGCAGAAAAAACGTACCACACTCTTGACCGCTAATTTGCTTAGAATGGATTTTGTTTGCAGCGAAGAAGTGATAGAGTTAGGGACAGATTTCTCTGTTATATATATGTGCTTTGGGAATGGTTTTTTTTTTTTTTTTTGATAAGATTGAATGGAGGTTTAGTGATAGGAGAAAGGCGAACGGAGATTGTGTGAGAATGGCACCTCTGATCGCTTACTTCTTTCTCATCTAAGTTTTGGATTTTGATTTTGGGGAAGGAGATGGTTTTGATTTTTGGGTTTCTGAGAAGAGAGAGGAGTTACGGGTTTTAATTTTAGTTTTTAGAAGAAAATTGGGTTTTGTTTTGTGCTAAACGGTGTTTTGGCGCTACCGAAATAGTATAACATTTTGCTTTTTTAACTTATATGTGGCAGATTTTTAGACTGGCAGTTATCCTATGTGTCAGCATGGCCTTAATTGCAAGAAAAGACTTCTAGTATTATATATAGTATATGATATATAAAAGTGGAAAAAAAAAAAAAAAAACCATGCCTACCTTCTACTAAACCCATATATTTTTCAAAATCCTAGAAACTGTAATTGAATAGAAAACAAAAAAGGGGGAAAAAAACATGCCTACCTTCTGAATTATTTGTTGTTGTAGAGATGGAAAAGGATAGCTTCTGAATCACCTGTTGTTGTAGAGGATGAATAAAGTTTTTTAGTTTTCACTGTTGTAGAGAACGAATAGAGTTTTTAAGGTTTCAATTTTTTTTTCCCGCTTCCTTTTGGATTTTCTTTTTTTGTATGCTTGTTGGTTTGGAACTCGCTATTTTGATCAATGTGTATATGGAGTTGCAGCGAAGAGATGGAAGTCAGAATGAGTCTGAACTTTCGATCGGGAAATATGGCGTTTGGGTTTTTTTTTTTTTTGGATAAGCGGGTTTGTGATTTTATAAATACATTTGATGAAATTGAGTCTCTCCAAAAGAATTTAAGCATAGATTAAAAATTCATTATTTTTGACAATTTTTCTATTGATTCCTATATAATTGATTTGTGTAGACATCAATTTTCTCCCCTGCCAAAAGTCCGACTTATTTTAGGTTGAAATTTCATTGATTAATACTTGTTTACAAAATTCAAGGATCATTAAGTTGGAATGGGCCCCTTATTGACCTAACCAATTGGAATAAGATGAAATTTCTTCCCATCCACACTAAATGTTGTGCACACACCAAACTTTTTTTGCATCTCATAATGATATGTTGTGGAAAGGTGTCATCCAAGTCCAACATGATTGAGAGTTGTAGTTGAGACAATGGCCTAGAAGCTTTACTATTCAATGCTTTGCAAGAAAAATTCAAGACTCATTTGATGTAACAGGAAACAATGGAATTTGACACTATATACATTGAGGTTTGTTTTTGATGTTGTAAAATTGTTATAGGTACTAAAAACTCTAGTTTTATTAGTTTGCCAGTCATGTTCTATAAGCGTGACAAGTCTAAAATGGAAAACTTTTAGGTTCCTACAATAAATGTTTTTGAGAGAAAATTGTGAGCCCCCTCAACCTATTGGGACCCTCCTATTTATAAAAAGGAAAAAGGGTCCAATATTCCTGAGTGTGACTTAGTTACATGGAATTTTTGTGCAATTGTGCCTAGATTTATCTTAAAATTTTAATTATAATTTTAAACTCTAATTTGGAGATTTTTATATGATTTTAGTAGACATATTAGCCACCAAAAAAAAAAAAAAAAAAAAACGCAGGTAGTGTTATTAAAGAAATTTGTACTTTCATATTATAAATTACATATGGGCAATGCTGTGTTGTCATTTGTGATTGTGGTATGAATAAGCGGTTTGTTGTTTGGGCGACTGATTGAGGCAAAGCAATTGACCATATTAAAGGGGTTTAGCAACTTTTTCTTTCTCCTTTACCATTAATGGTATGCTGTAAGTACATTTTTTCTTCAAGAGAATGAATAGAAATCTCCTTTCATGTTCATGCTCATTTTAATGTTCATATTTGTATCTTTTGAAATACTCAATAAGTTGTTTACTCATTTTGAGAATTATCAATTGTAGTTACAAAAATTATAAACACAATACTATTCAATTAAACTAACATGAAAAATAAAATCTATTAGATTTAAAAAAAATGGACATGAGTAAACGTTGTGTACACTCCAAATTTTTTTTTTTGCATCCAATAATGATACGTTGTGGAAAGGTGTCGTCCAAGTCCAACATGATTGAGAGTTGTAGTTGAAAATATGGTCCAGAAGCTTTACTATTCAATGCTTTGCAAGAAAAATTAAACACTCATTTGATGTAACAGGAGACAATGGAATTTGACATTGTATATATTGGGATTTGTTCTTGATGTTGTGAAATTGCTATAGGTACTAAAAACTCTAGTTTTATTAGTTGGCAAGTCATGTTCTTTAAGTGTGACATGTCTACAATGGAAAACTTTTATATTCCTACAATAAATGTTCTGGAGAGATAATTGTTAGCCCCCTCGTCCCATTGGGACCCTCCTATTTATACAAAGGAAAAATGGACCAATATTCTTGAGTGTGACTTAGTTACTTGGAATTTTTATGCAATTGTGCCTAGATTTGTTTTAAAATTTTAATTATAATTTTAAACTCTAATTTGGAGATTTTTATATGATTTTAGTAAAGACATATTAGCCAATAAATAAAAAAAATAAAAAAATAAAAAGAAGGTAGTGCTATTAAAGAAATTTGTACTTTCGGATTAGAAATGACATATGGGCAATGCTGCGTTGTCATTTGTGGTTGTGGTATGAATAAGAGGTATGTTGTTTGGGCGACTAATTGAGGCAAAGCAATTAACCATATTAAAGGGGTTTAGCAACTTTTTGTTTCTCCTTTACCATTTGTGGTATGTATATGCCTTTTTCACATATGCTTAAGTGAAGTACCCATTAGGATTTTCCTTAACTATGATATACATATTAATTTTGTTTTTAAAGGAAGTCCTATATTTATTAAATGATATATTCATATACACTACCATGTAGCTGATTTGGCACCTGAAAAGGTTCAAGTTGCGGGGTTAACAGTATATTGTAATTATTTCTAAAAAAGGAAAAAGATAATTGTTTTCCTTGAGCTAAAGCAGTTGTGATGGAAGTGTGGAGTGGATGGTTTTTTTTAGTCCTTGAGTATTTTGGGTTGTTTCGAATAAGTAATGGCTCATGTTAGGCTCCTAAAATTTTTGGTTTATTGAATCTGCTATCTATAACGTGATTCTTTTTTACGTAATAAAGTTTGGAATTTTCTGCAACTACATTTTTTCTTGAAGAAAATGAATAGAAATCTCCCTTCATGTTCATTCTCATTTTAATGTTCATATTTGTGTCTTTTGCAATACTCAATAAGTTGTTTACTCATTTTGTGAATTATAAATCATAGTTAAAAAAAAATATAAACACATTACAAATCAATTAAACTAACATGAAAAATTAAATCTATTAGATTAAAAAAAAAGGACATGAGTAAACGTTGTGAACACTCCAAATTTTTTTGTATCTCATAATGATACGTTGTGGAAAGGTTTCATCCAAGTCCAACATGATTGAGAGTTGTAGTTGAGATTATGGCCCAGAAGCTTTAATATTCAATGCTTTGCATGAAAAATTAAAGACTCATTTGATGTAACAGGAGACAATGGAATTTGACACTGTTTACATTGGGGTTTGTTTTTGATGTTGTGAAATTGCTATAGGTACTAAAAACTCAAGTTTTATTAGTTTACAGGTCATGTTCTTTAAGTGTGACAAGTCTACAATGGAAAACTTTTATGTTCCAATAATAAATGTTTTTGAGAGAAAATTGTTAGCCGTTTCATCCCATTGGGACCCTCCTATTTATACAATGGAAAAATGGTCCAATATTCCTAAGTGCGACTTTGTTACATGGAATTTTTGTGCAATTGTGCCTAGATTTGTTTTAAAATTTTAATTACAATTTTAAACTCTAATTTGGAGATTTTTATATGATTTTAGTAAGAGACATATTTGCCACCAAAAAAAAAAAAAAAAAAAAAACAAGGTAGTGCTATTAAAGAAATTTGTACTTTCAGATTAGAAATTACATATGGGCAATGCTGCGTTGTCATTTGTGGTTGTGGTATGAATAAGCAGTTTGTTATTTGGGTGACTAATTGAGGCAAAGCAATTGACCATATTAAAGGAGTTTAGTAGTTTTTCTTTCTCCTTTACCATTAATGGTATGCTGTAAGTACATTTTTTCTTCAAGAAAATGAATAGAAATCGCTCCTTATGTTCATGCTCATTTTAATGTTCATATTTGTATCTTTTGCAATATTCAATAAGTTGTTTATTCATTTTGAGAATTATCAATTGTAGTTAAAAAAATTATAAACACAATACTATTCAATTAAACTAACATGAGAAATAAAATCTATTAGGTTTTTAAAAAAACGGACATGAGTAAACGTTGTGTACACTCCAAATTTTTTTTACATCCGATATTGATACGTTGTGGAAAGGTGTCGTCCAAGTCCAACATGATTGAGAGTTGTAGTTGAGACAATGGTCCAGAAGCATTACTATTCAATGCTTTGCAAGAAAAATTAAAGACTCATTTGATGTAAGAGGAGACAATGGAATTTGACACTGTATATACTGAGGTTTGTTCTTGATGTTGTGAAATTTCTATAGGTACTAAAAACTCTAGTTTTATTAGTTTGCAAGCCATGTTCTTTAAGTGTGATATGTCTACAATGGAAAACTTTTATGTTCCTACAATAAATGTTTTGGAGAGATAATTGTTAGCCACCTCGTCCCATTGGGACCCTCCTATTTATACAAAGGAAAAATGGACCAATATTCCTGAGTGTGACTTAGTTGCGTGAAATTTGTGTGCAATTGTGCCTAGATTTGTTTTAAAATTTTAATTATAATTTTAAACTCCAATTTGGAGATTTTTATATGATTTTAGTAAAGACATATTAGCCACAAAAAAAGAAAAAAAAGAAAAAAAAGAAGGTAGAGCTATTAAAGAAATTTGTACTTTCGGATTAGAAATTACATATGGGCAATGCTGTGTTGTTATTTGTGGTTTTGGTATGAAGAAGAGGTATGTTGTTTGGGTGAATGATTGAGGCAAAGCAATTAACTATATTAAAGGGGTTTAGCAAATTTTTCTTTCTCCTTTACCATTTGTGGTATGTATATGCCTTTTTCACATATGCTCAAGTGAAGTACCCATTAGGATTTTCCTTAATTATGATATACATATTAATTTTTTTTAAAGGAAGTCCTATACTTATTCAATGAGATATATATATATATATATATATATATATATATATTTGTCGAGAGCCATGTAGCAGAATTGGCACCTCCCTAGGCACTTGGTGCCTGGGGTCTAAGAGAGAAAAGATTCAAGTTACGGGGTTAACAATATATTGAAATTATTTCTAAAAAAAGAAGAAGAGATAAGTGTTTTCCTTGACCAAAAGCAGTTGTGATGGTAGTGTGGAGTGGATGGTTTTTTTTTTAGTCCTTGAGTATTTTGGGTTGTTTCAACTTAGTAATGGCTCCTCTTAGGGTCCAAAATTTTTTAGTTTATTGATTCTGCTATCTATAACTTGATTGTTCTTTACCTAATAAAGTTTGGAATTTTCTGTAAGTACATTTTTTCTTCAAGAAAATGAATAGAAATCTCCCTTCATGTTCATGCTCATTTTAATGTTCATATTTGTATCTTTTGCAATACTCAATAAGTTGTTTACTTATTTTGTGAATTATCAATTATAGTTAAAAAAAAAAAGTATAAACACAATACAATTCAGTTAAACGAACATGAAAAATTAAATCTATTAAATTAAAAAAAAATGGACATGAGTAAACGTTGTGTACACTCCAATTTTTCTTTTGCATCACATAATGATAAGTCGTGGAAAGGTGTCATCCAAGTCCAACATGATTGAGAGTTGTAGTTGAGATTATGGCCCAGAAGCTTCCCTATTTAATGCTTTGCATGAAAAATTAAAGACTTATTTGATGTAACAGGAGACAATGGAATTTGACACTGTACACACTGGGGTTTGTTGTTGATACTGTGAAATTGCTATATGTACTAAAAACTCTAGTTTTATTAGTTTGCAAGTTATGTTCTTTAAGTTTGACAAGTCTACAATGGAAAACTTTTACGTTCCAACAATAAATGTTTTTGAGAGAAAATTGTTAGCCCTTTCATCCCATTGGGACCCTCCTATTTATACAATGGAAAAATGGTCCAATATTCCTGATTGTAACTTAGTTACATGGAATTTTTGTGCAATTGTGTCTAGATTTGTTTTAAAATTTTAATTATAATTTTAAACTCTAATTTGGAGATTTTTATATGATTTTAGTAGACATATTAGCCACCAAAAAAAAAAAAAAAAAAACTGCAGGTAGTACTATTAAAGAAATTTGTACTTTTAGATTAGAAATTACATATGGGCAATGCTGCATTGTCATTTCTGGTTGTGGTATGAATAAGCGGTTTGTTATTTGGGTGACTGATTGAGGCAAAGCAATTGACCATATTAAAGGAGTTTAGCAACTTTTTCTTTCTCCTTTACCATTAATGGTATGCTGTAAGTACATTTTTTCTTCAAGAAAATGAATAGAAATCTCCCTTCATGTTCATGCTCATTTCAATGTTCATATTTGTATGTTTTGCAATATACAATATGCTGTTTATTCATTTTGAGAATTATCGATTGTAGTTAAAAAAATTATAAACACAATACTATTCAATTTAACTAACATGAAAAATAAAATCTATTAGATTTTAAAAAAATGGACATGAGTAAACGTTGTGTACACTCCAAATTTTTTTTGCATCCAATAATGATACGTTGTGGAAAGGTGTTGTCCAAGTCCAACATGATTGAGAGTTGTAGTTGAGACTATGGTCCAGAAGCTTTACTATTCAATGCTTTGCAAGAAAAATTAAAGACTCATTTGATGTAACAGGAGACAATGGAATTTGACACTATATACACTAGGGTTTGTTCTTGATGTTGTAAAATTGCTATAGGTACTAAAAACTCTAGTTTTATTAGTTTGCAAGCCATGTTCTTTAAGTGTGACATGTCTACAATGGAAAACTTTTATGTTCCTACAATAAATGTTTTGGAGAGATAATTGTTAGCCCCCTTGTCCCATTGGGACCCTCCTATTTATACAAAGGAAAAATGGACCAATTTTCCTGAGTGTGACTTAATTGCATGGAATTTTTGAGCAATTGTGCCTAGATTTGTTTTAAAATTTTAATTATAATTTTAAACTCTAATTTGGAGATTTTTATATGATTTTAGTAAAGACATATTAGCCACAAAAAAAAAAAAAAAAAGAAGGTAGAGCTATTAAAGAAATTTGTACTTTCGGATTAGAAATTACGTATGGGCAATGTTGTGTTGTCATTTGTGGTTTTGGTATGAATAAGAGGTATGTTGTTTGGGCGAATGATTGAGGCAAAGCAATTAACCATATTAAAGGGGTTTAGCAAATTTTTCTGTCTCCTTTACCATTTGTGGTATGTATATGCCTTTTTCACATATGCTCTAGTGAAGTACCCAATAGGATTTTCATTAATTATGATATACATATTAATTTTTTTAAAGGAAGTCCTATATTTATTAAATGATATATATATATATATATATATGTCTAGAGCCATGTAGCAGAATTGGCACCTCCCCAAGCACTTTGTGCTTGGGGTCTAAGAGCGAAAATGTTCAAGTTGCGGGGTTAACAGTATATTATAATTATTTCTAAAAAAAAAAAAAAGAGATAATTGTTTTCCTTGACCAAAAGCAGTTGTGATGGTAGTGTGGCGTGGATAGTTTTTTTTAGTCCTTGAGTATTTTGGGTTGTTTCAAATTAGTAATGGCTCCTCTTAGGGTCCAAAATTTTTTGGTTTATTGATTCTGCTATCTATAACTTGATTGTTCTTTACCTAATAAAGTTTGGAATTTTCTGTAAGTACATTTTTTCTTCAAGAAAATGAATAGAAATCTCCCTTCATGTTCATGCTCATTTTAATGTTCATATTTGTATCTTTTGCAATACTCAATAAGTTGTTTGCTTATTTTGTGAATTATCAATTATAGTTATAAAAAAAAAAGTATAAACACAATACAATTCAATTAAACAAACATGAAAAATTAAATCTATTAGATTAAAAAAAAAATGGACATGAGTAAACGCTGTGTACACTCCAATTTTTTTTTGCATCTTATAATGATACGTTGTGGAAAGGTGTCACCCAAGTCCAACATGATTGAGAGTTGTAGTTGAGATTATGGCCCAGAAGCTTCACTATTTAATGCTTTGCATGAAAAATTAAAGACTCATTTGATGTAACAGGAGACAATGGAATTTGACACTGTATACACTGGGGTTTGTTGTTGATGCTGTGAAATTGCTATAGGTACTAAAACCTCTAGTTTTATTAGTTTGCAAGTCATGTTCTTTAAGTTTGACAAGTCTACAATGGAAAACTTTTATGTTCCAATAATAAATGTTTTTGAGAGAAAATTGTTAGCCGTTTCATCACATTGGGACCCTCCTATTTATACAATGGAAAAATGGTCCAATATTCTTGAGTGTGACTTTGTTACATGGAATTTTTGTGCAATTGTGCTTAGATTTGTTTTAAAAATTTAATTACAATTTTAAACTCTAATTTGGAGATTTTTATATGATTTTAGTAAGAGACATATTTGCCACAAAAAAATAAAAAATAAAAAAAGAAGAAGGTAGTGCTATTAAAGAAATTTATACTTTCATATTAGAAATTACAATTGGGCAATGCTACATTGTCATTTGTGGTTATGGTATGAATAAGCGGTATATTGTTTGGGCAAATGATGAGGCAAAGCAATTAATATTATTAAAGGGGTTTAGCAGCTTTTTCTTTAGCCTTTACCTTTTGTGGTATGTATATGCCTTTTATAACATAAGCTCAAGTGAAGTACCCATTAGGATTTCCCTTAATTATGATAAACATATTAATTTTTTTTAAAGGAAGTTCTATATTTATTAAATGATATATATATATATATATATATATATATATATATAATGAGAGCAATGTAGCTGAATTGGCACCTCCCCACGCACAAAGTGTCTGGAGTCTAAGAGAGAAATGGTTCAAGTTGCGGGGTTAACAGTATACTGTGATTATTTCTATAAAAAAAAATTGTTTTTCTTGAGCTAAAGCAGTTGTGATGGAAGTGTGGAGTGGATGGTTTTGTTTTTAGTCCTTGAGTATTTTGGGTTGTTTCAAATGAGTAATGGCTCCTCTTAGGGTCCTAAAACACAATACAATTCAATTAAACTAATATGAAAAATTAAATCTATTAGATTAAAAAAAAAATGGACATTTGTAAACATTGTGTGCACTCCAAATTTTTTTTGCATCTCATAATGATATGTTGTGGAAAGGTGTCATCCAAGTCTAACATGATTGAGAGTTGTAGTTGAGACTATGGATCAGAAACTTTATTATTCAATGCTTTGCAAGAAAAATTAAAGACTCATTTGATGTAACAGGAGACAATGGAATTTAACACTGTATACACTAGGGTTTGTTCTTGATGTTGTGAAATTGCTATAGGTACTAAAAACTGTAGTTTTATTAGTTTGCAAATCATGTTCTTTAAGCGTGACATGTCTACAATGAAAACTTTTATGTTCCTACAATAAATGTTTTTGAGAGAAAATTTTTAACCCCCTAATCCCATTGGGACCCTCCTATTTATACAAAGGAAAAAGGGTTCAATATTCCTGAGTGTGACTTAGTTTCATGGAATTTTTGTGCAATTGTGCCTAGATTGGTTTTAAAATTTAATTATAATTTTAAACTCTAATTTGGAGATTTTTATATGATTTTAGTAAAGAAATATTAGCCATAAAAAAAAGGTAGAGAAATTAAAAAAAAAAAAAAATCTGTACTTTTAGATTTGAAGTTACATATGGGCAATGCAGCATTGTCGTGTGTGGTTGTGGTATGAATAAGCGGTAAGTTGTTTGGGCGACCGGTTGAGGCAAAGCAATTAAGCATATTAAAGGGGTTTAGCAACGTTTTCTTTCTCCTTTACCATTTGTGGTATGTATATACCTTTTTCACATATGCTCAAGTGAAGTACCCATTATGATTTCCCTTAATTATGATAAACATATTAGTTTTTTTTTAAAGGAAGTTCTATATTTATTAAATGATATATATATATATATATATATTTATATATCGAGAGCCATGTAGTTGAATTGGCACCTCCCCATGTACAAAGTGTCAGGGATCTAAGAGAGAAAAGATTCAAGTTGTGGGGTTAACAGTATATTGTAATTATTTCTTAAAAAAAAAAAAAAAGATGGGAGTGTGGAGTGGATTGTTTTTTTTTTTTAAGTCCTTGAGTATTTTGGGCTGTTTCAAATGAGTAATGGCTCCTCTTACGCTCCTAAAATTTTTGGTTTATTGATTCTGCTATCTATAACATGATTCTTCTTTACCTAATAAAGTTTGGAATTTTCTGTAAGAACATTTTCTCTTTAAGAAAATGAATAGAAATCTCCCTTCATGTTCATGTGCATTTTAATGTTCTTATTTGTATCTTTTGCAATACTCAATAAGTTGTTTACTCATTTTGTGAATTATCAATTATAGTTAAAAAAAAAAGTATAAACATAACACAATTCAATTAAACTAACATGAAAAATTAAATCTATTAGATTAAAATAAATTTGACATGAGTGAATGTTGTGTACACTCCAAATTTTTTTTGCATCCAATAATGATACATTGTGGAAAGGTGCCGTCCAAGTCCAACATGATTGAGAGTTGTAGTTGAGACTATGGCCCAGAAGTTTTACCATTCAATGTTTTGCAAGAAAAATTAAAGACTCATTTGATGTAACAAGAGACAATGGAATTTGACACTCTATACATTGGGGTTTGTTATAGATGTTGTGAAATTGCTACAGGTACTAAAAACTCTAGTTTTATTAGTTTGCCAGTCATGTTCTTTAAGCGTGACAAGTCTACAATGAAAAACTTTTTTGTTCCTACAATAAATGTTTTTGAGAGAAAATTGTTAGCCCTGTCGTCCCATTGGGACCCTTCTATTTATACAAAGGAAATATGGTCCAATATTCCTGAGTGTGACTTAGTTACATGTGCAATTGTGCCTAGATTTGTTTTAAAAATTTAATTATAATTTTAAACTCTAATTTGGAGATTTTCATTTGATTTTAGTAAAGACATATTAGCCACCAAAAAAGAAAAAAGAAAAACGAAGGTAGCACTATTAAAGAAATTTGTACTTTCAGATTAGAAATTACATATGGGCAATGCTGCGTTGTCATTTGTGGTTGTGGTATGAATAAGCGGTTTCGTTGTTTGGGTGGCTGATTAAGGCAAAGCAATTGACCATATTAAAGGGGTTTAGCAACTTTTTCTTTCTCCTTTACCATTAGTGGTATGCTGTAAGTACATTTTTTCTTCAAGAAAATGAATAGAAATCTCCCTTCATGTTCATGCTCATTTTAATGTTCATATTTGTATCTTTTGCTATACTTTATAAGTTGTTTACTCATTTTGTGAATTATCAATTGTAGTTAAAAAAAATTATAAATACAATACTATTCCATTAAACTAACATGAAAATTAAAATCTATTAGATTTAAAATAAAAATGGACATGAGTAAACATTGTGTACACTCCAAATTTTTTTTGCATCCCATAATGATACGTTGTGGAAAGGTTTCATCCAAGTCTAACATGATTGAGAGTTGTAGTTGAGACTATGGCCCAGAAGCTTTATGTTAGGTTCTAAAGTTTAGGATTTTATGTATTTAGAACTCTAATGTGTATTGTTGGGAAACCATGATCAAAACAATGTGTTTAGAAGTGTTTAAAGCTAGCTCAAAGTTGTGTGTCAATGTAAAGTTGGAATCGAGTTAAAGCAGGAAGCATTGTGCCTTTCGGCCTGGCTCGATCGATTGAAGCTTAGGCTCGACCGATCGAAGCTCGGGTAGAATGCTTTTTTGCAGATTCGTCCAACTCAGCCCTATTTGTTTTAAAACGTTTTTAGGGTTTCTTATTTGTCCTAAGTATAAAAGGCAAACCCTAGTCACGTTTTAGTGTTGCTCATATTTGCGGTTTGTGTAAATCTCTTGTGAGATCTAGAGGAGCTTTCCTCTACACAAACTTAGGGTTTTCAAGGAGGAGATATTTTCTACGCCTTGATGATCAATTCAGTTGCTGCCATTGAAGTTTAAAGAAAACACAAGCGGGTGTGCTTGTAGCTGGTGGTGAATCCAAGAAAGAAGGAGTTCGTGGATTCGGAGCTTGCACGTGGTCGTGTCAGTAAGTTCTACTGGTTGGTAGCAATAAGAAGTCGAGCGTGGGGGCTTGTAAGTCTTATTGTATGAACTTCGATTCTTTCAAGATAGTGGATTCAAGTTTACCTTGAGGATAGTTAGGTCAAATCCTCCCTAGGTTTTTACTGGTTTGGTTTCCTGGGTGATCATATCTTGTGTTATTTATTTTCCGCTGCTTTTCATGATTTGATCTTTATTATTGTGATAAGCTAGACTTATTTAATTGAACTAAGTAACAACTTGGCTAATTACCTAGGTTTAATCAATTGTTTAAGGGGTCTAAAAATTGTCACTTTACTATTCAATGCTTTGCAAGAAAAATTAAAGACTCATTTGATGTAATAGGAGACAATAGAATTTGACACTGTATACACTAGGGTTTGTTCTTGACGTTGAGAAATTGCTATAGGTATTAAAAACTCTAGTTTTATTTGTTTGCAAGTCATGTTCTTTAAGCGTGACAAGTCTACAATGAAAAACTTTTATGTTCCTACAATAAATGTTTTTGAGAGAAAATTGTTAGACCCCTAATCCCATTGGGACCCCCCCCTATTTATACAAAGGAAAAATGGTCCAATATTCCAATGTGTGACTTAGTTACATGGTATTTTTGTGCAATTGTGCCTAGATTTGTTTTGAAAATTTAATTATAATTTTAAACTCTAATTTCAAGATTTTTATATGATTTTAGTAAAGACATATTAGCCACCAAGAAAAAAAAAAAAAAATGAAGGTAGTGCTATTAAATAAATTTGTACTTTTAGATTAGAAATTACATATGGGCAATGCTGTGTTGTCATTTGTGGTTGTGGTTTGAATAAGCGGTTTTGTTGTTTGGGCGACTAATTGAGGCAATGCAATTGACCATATTAAAGGGGTTTAGCAACTTTTTCTTTCTCCTTTACCATTAGTGGTATGCTGTAAGTACATTTTTTTCTTCAAGAAAATGAATAGAAATCTCCCTTCATGTTCATGCTTATTTTAATGTTCATATTTGTATCTTTTGCAATACTCAATAATTTGTTTACTCATTTTGTGAATCATCAATTGTAGTTAAAAAAAAATTATAAACACAATACTATTCAATTAAACTAACGTAAAAAATAAAATCTATTGGATTTAAAAGAAATGGACATGGGTAAACGTTGTGTACACTCCAAATTTTTTTTGCATCCCATAATAATACGTTATGGAAAGGTGTCATCCAAGTCCAACATGTTTGAGAGTTGTAGTTGAGACTATGGCTCAGAAGCTTTACCATTCAATGCTTTGCAAGAAAAATTATAGATTCATTTGATGTGACAGTAGACAATGGAATTTGACACTGTATACGTTGGGATTTTTTCTTGATGTTGCGAAATTGCTATAGGTACTAAAAACTCTAGTTTTATTAGTTTGCAAGTCATGTTCTTTTAGCGTGACAAGTCTACAATGGAAAACTTTTATGTTCCTACAATAACTGTTTTTGAGAGAAAATTGTTAGCCCCCTCATGCCATTGGGACCCTCCTATTTATACAATGGAAAAGGGGTCCAATATTCCTAAGTGTGACTTAGTTATATGGAATTTTTGTGCAATTGTGCCTAGATTTGTTTTAAAAATTTTATTATAATTTTAAACTCTAATTTGGAGATTTTTATTTTATTTTAGTAAAGACATATTAGCCACAAAAAAAAAAAAAAAAAAATGAAGGTAGTGCTATTAAAGAAATCTGTACTTTCAAATTAGAAATTACATTTGGGCAATGCTACAATGTCATTTGTGGTTGTGGTATGAATAAGCGATATGTTGTTTGGGCGACTAATTGAGGCAAAGTAATTAACCATATTAAAGGGGTTTAGCAAATTTTTCTTTCTCCCTTACCATTTGTGGTATGTATAGGCCTTTTTCACATATGCTCAAGTGAAGTGCCCATTAGGATTTCCCTTAATTATGTTAAACATATTAATTTTTTTTTTAAAGGAAGTATATTTGTTAAATGAGATATATATATATATATATATATATATATATATATATATGTCAAGAGCCATGAAGCTGAATTGGCACCTCCCCATGCACAAAGTGCCTAGGGTCAAAGAGAGAAAATGTTCAATTTTCGGGGTTAACAGTATATTGTAATTATTTATTTTTTTAAAAAAATAAATAATTGTTTTCCTTGAGCTAAAGCAGTTGTGATCAAAGTGTGAAGTGGATGGTTTTCTTTTAGTCCTTGAGTATTTTGGGTTGTTTCAAATAAGTAATGGCTCCTCTTAGGCTCCTAAAATTTTTGGTTTATTGATCCTGCTATCTATAACTTGATTCTTCTTTACCTAATATAGTTTGGAATTTTCTGTAAGTACATTTTTTCTTCCAGAAAATGAATAGAAATCTCCCTTCATGTTCATGCTCATTTTAATGTTCATATTTATATCTTTTGCAATACTCAATAAGTTGTTTACTCATTTTGTGAATTATCAATTATAGTTAAAAAAAAAAAGTATAAACATAATACTATTCAATTAAACTAACATGAAAAATAAAATCTATTAGATTTAAAAAAAAAAAATGGACATGAGTAAACATTGTGTACACTCCAAATTTTTTTTGCATCTCATAATGATACGTTTTGGAAAGGTGTCATTGAAGTCCAACATGATTGAGAGTTGTAGTTGAGACTATGGCCCAGAAGCTTTACTATTCAATGCTTTGCAAGAAAAATTAAAGACTCATTTGATGTAACAAGAGACAATGGAATTTGACACTGGATACACTGGAGTTTGTTCTTGACATTGTGAAATTGCTATAGGTACTAAAACTCTAGTTTTATTAGTTTGCAAATCATGTTCTTTAAGCATGACAAGTCTACAATGGAAAATTTTTATGTTCCTACATTAAATGTTTTTGAGAGAAAATTGTTAGACCCCTAATCCCATTAGGATCCCCTATTTATACAAAGGAAAAAGGGTTCAATATTCCTGTGTGTGACTTAGTTACATTGTATTTTTGTGCAATTGTGCCTAGATTTGTTTTAAAATTTAATTATAATTTTAAACTATAATTTGGTGATTTTTATATGATTTTAGTAAAGACATATTAGCCAAGAAAATGAAGGTAGAGCTATTAAAGAAATCTGTACTTTCAGATTAGAAATTACAATTGGGCAATGCTGCATTATCATTTGCGGTTGTGGTATGAATAAGTGGTATGTTGTTTGGGCGGCTGATTGAGGCAGAATAATTAACCATATTAGAGGGGTTCAGCAACTTTTTCTTTCCCCTTTACCATTTATGGTATGTATATTCCTTTTTCACATATGCTCAAGTGAGGTACCCATTAGGATTTCCCTTAATTGTGATAAATATATTAAATTTTTTTTTTTTTAAGGAAGTTCTATATTTATTAAATGATTTATAATTAAAGCCAAAATGGAGGGAAAATTCAATTTGATTCTAAATTGGATTCCAATTGTTGTCTAATTTTGCGCCACGTATCCAATTTAAGTTTTTTATTTTATTTTATTTATTTATTTAAAAAAATGGATTCCAAATACCGATGGACTCATCATTCAAAATACATTGCAATATATGAGACTGTGATTTCATGCACAACATGTAATTTTAAATAGAGTGATGATAGGTTGCTATATATATAGCCAAAAATAAGAGCAAATTCAATTAAATTCTAAATTGGAGTCTAATTTTGCGCCATGTATCTCATCTAATTTTTAAATTTATGTGTCAAGTGAATTATTAGGTGCAAAAATCAAAGAGTCTAAATTTAATTAGATTTCAAATTGAATTTTAATTGGAGTTCAATTTTATGTCATGTTTCCCATTTAATTTTTTAATTATTGTAGTAAGTGAATTATTGGATGCAAAAACCGAAGAGTCTAGATCTAATTAGATTATACACACACACACACACACACACACACACACAATTGTGATTGTTTTTAGATGCACTTGTGCATATGTACGGGGTTACACACTAGTTTTATTAAATGGATGTATCAATTTTTAAACACCAAATAGAAAGTAATTAGGAAATTGATTTAGTACCTTGTTCACATGACACTAATTATATTCATTACCATGTTAGTTTACAAAATTTTTATAAAATAATTGGTAATAACTTTAACTTCTTAAAAAAATGATAATGTAAAAAATTGACATTTGGATTTTTTTTTTAAATTTCCATTTTAAAATTAGGTAAATAGTCTGTTTTTCAGATGATGTTCACGAGCACTTTAACTAAAAAGTCAAGAATTAAACCCCATTTGGTTGCCGAGAAAGCAGAGGAAAAGAAAAGAAAAGAAATTTTCAATTTCTGCTAATAAAATGACATCTCATTTACTTATGGAGATGCAAATAATATATTTTAAAATATTTTATTTTATTTTATAATTAAAGACACGTGATAATTGAAAGGCTAGCTTAGATGGCATAAGGACATGTGATAATTAAGGACACCCTCCAATTCCAACATGCCACATCATCTTATCATATATTAAAAAATAAACACAACCACACTTAATCAATTATAATACTCATTTGAAAATTCAACCAAAATGGGAGATTATTAAGATGTTATTAATTGTGGGATGATGTACTGAGTTTTAAGTAAAAAACTAATGTGACAGTCTCTTATTGGATGATGTAAAATATGAATTTTACCCCCCATTCTTACCAAATTTAGACTCTTTTTATTAATATCCTCTAAACACTTTCTTTTTTTATTAGTTGAATTTGGAAACTAATATCTTGTTTGGTTGTAAAGGAGATGACTGAAAAGGAAGGAAGGGAGGAAAAAGTAAGGGAAACGAAAGGGAAGAAGAGAGAGTGGTATATAAAAGGATTGCATTAATACAATTTCTTCGAAAGAAAGGTCTTCTTTGGAAAAATAATGGGAACCGTCTGAAGGATTGTGTTAAGAAAATTTCTAGAACACAAACTTTACTCAAAATTATGGGTTGTGAGAAAAGTATGAGACGTCATCAAAAAAGAAAAAAAAGTATGAAATATTGGCAAATCGATCAAATTGTGTATTCTCATTTTTTAATAGAAAATTGAAAAGTGAAAATGCATGGGACCATCACAACTCATATTGATATAGAAAAACTTAATGAAAGAAGTAAAAAAAAAAAAAAAAAAAAAAAAAAAAGGCCAAATATAAAATTAGAGCGTCACTTGGAAAGATCTCATGCACTCCCACATGAGATCTTTGCTTTTATATATACTAGCTTTTAACCCCACGCAATGCATAGGATCATTTTACATATTAATAAACTTTACCTTCAACATAAACTTAGTTCTCATTCTTTCATTGCATGCAATCAAACCTAAATAAAGGAGTATATTTAAACATATAGTATCCAATATCCCTTAAAAAGTTTAAACATTAGCCTCTTCAAATCACTTCATATGTGTACTTTCCTTTCTCAGAGAGTCCACTTGGAGAGGAACATTTGAAATGAGCAACCACCATTTTTATTACTTTTGTAAAGTTGAAATGATTTTAAATGAAGGGAATTATCCACAATGCTCTTCTATTTTGTATATAAAAATGTAATATCTTCCAAACCATCCAACATTTCCTATCAAAGAATATTTACGCTTTTATGAGCTATCATACCTAAGAGAAATAAAAGAATGTGAGTTTAAGCAAATAAAACATGTCAAGCTTTTGCAATGCAAGAAGATTGACATCACCTGACAGAAATCTCATAACTTACTTAGAAATAAGGGGTAAACAACTTAAACTTCAATGAAGTACCAATGCTGCATCTAAAATGTTTTGCCCCAACAATTTTTCGGTTCATCTAAATTTTGCAATATTGGTTATATTTTTCATAAAGCCATCTTTTCAGGATCATGAGATTCTTGCCTCTAATTTACCTGTATGCAATTGCTGCGAAAGATGAAAAATATACGTAAATAAGTTGAAATATTAAAGAATAGTCACTCTCCATTAGGCTTTTAAATATCTTATTAGATGATTACCATAGAGGATCATTATGGCATTTGAAATAGTAACTATGTAGTATAGACACATTTGTTGACTCTAGTAATGTCTTCCCCCAATATAAACTTTGCAAAACAGAGCAAATTCTAAAAGGTTTTTAGATAATTAAATACTTGTTGATAATATTTTAGAACCAAAACCCTGATATATAGAACTTGGATTTGCTGATGTTCAAACCATCACACATGTTTTTCTTTGAAAAAGAAAAAAAAATAAGTGGCTTCACTTGTCACCAAGTATCTAAATGAAATAGAGAGGAAATTTTGAAAAAATATAGAAGAATTAATTGTTGCATGCTAAGATCTGGGAAAAAGATCTAAAAGATACAATCTTAAGCTAGTAGAAGGATAGCTTGATCACTGAAATGCAATAGAAAAATAAAAGCACTCAATGGAATCAACCCACCTTTTGCAGAGACAACCAACCATTTAGTCAAACTTGGAAAGGATGCTTCAACTCACCCAAATAAATAAGTGGAGCACGATCTAATATACCTAGATTAACTTCACAAACAAAACAAACACAATCAGAACTGATTGAGATCAAATACTCTTTGCCCTCCCAAATCACTCTTAAACATGCAACTTAGACTAAGATACGAATTTTCACTTTGTAGAAATACTAGAGCAATTAGAAATATTTCTAATTTCCTGTAACTTGCAACTTGTTGACCATATTTTAAAACTAAGATAACCACACAATGAAATTATGTTGAGCAATTTTATTACTCAAATTTGCACGCAAGCACGGCCCACACATGCACAAAAATAGAAAAGGACCTGATGAGAAAAGATGAAAATAAATGCAAACCTTCAATGTAAGCCCTCAGAGGTCCACTGTAAAGTGGAGAAAAATAAAACACAGGACATTAAGACTATAACGGGTGGGATTGGAGATCAATATTTCACATCATCATCACAATAAAACTCAACACTATAGCACACAACACCATTCTCCATGCTTATAACTTCAACCACGGGTTGTGCATGAGTGACAACCATACCAACAGATCAATGTGAAGAAAGATAGAATATATACTAAATACTTTTATGCTGTGAGAACCTTGTAAGGCATGCATTAGAGCAATATTTGGAGGAAAAATTTGAGAAAATTTGGTCATTGGCAATATTAGTATGTAAAAATCCCCAAGTCCTCACTGAACCTTCTTTCTCCATCTGTAGAGATCTAGGATTTAGGGCTTATTTAAGGTGATAAAGCAAAATTTTGAATTATTTAAAGTAAAAATTAAGCTAATCAAACTATTAAATAATTCACTATAAATCTCAGTAAATCTATGAATTAAAAACCTCAAATTTCCACTACAAACACACAAAACTCATAAAACCCAATTAAATACTAAACCCATAAAGCCAGAAGTTCACTCAAAACTAATGAAAAACTCAACTTGGTGAGTGGACGCTGTCCGGGGAGGTAAGGAGAAGGAGGAGCAGATGGAGACGTTGCTGGAGGAAGAAGTGGATTAGAAGTTTGATGCATTGGGTTTAGGTTTTGTGGGAAGAAAATAAAAGAGAGGCAAATTGTTGCACGTACATTGAGGTTGTTGAATGGAGCCGGAGATGGGTGGTGTTGGACCAAAAACTAAATCATATTTAAAATTGAGAAAAAAAAAAAAAAAAACGTTATGACAGAGAATCCAAAAACCCAAAACAAAAATGAATCAAATCTATACCTATCCAACAAAAAAACTCAATCAAAAGTAACATTTCATACCCAAATCTAAAAAATGGAAAAAAAAAAAATTGTACGGTGCCTAATCGATGCAGTGTTTACCATTCTGCCTCTTTCTCTGTGTCCCAGGCCTCATCCTCTCTCTATTTCATCACCTCTCTCTTTCTCGACCTCTCTCTGTTTCATCGCCTCTCTCTATTTCTGACCCAAAATACCAATCTATTAATCAAAACCAAATCTGATCCAAAATACCAATCTAAATCAAAATTAACACCCAATTGATTCTCCAAATAAAAACCAAAAACCCTAAATTTTTAAATTTAAAACAGAACTTTACTAGTAACGATTCCGATAGTCGGGTAGTGAGTGGAAGCTTATAGTGATGGCAAAAGATCTGGGTGGTGCCTTTCTCTCTATCTCTGTCTCTCTATTTTAACTTTTAAACGATGTTGTAGCGTTACCAAATGTTTTGAACTTTCGATCTCTAATTCAATGACAAGAGACGTTACCAATTCAACTAACTAGAATCCACTAATACGAGTATCAAATACAATTTTTTTAGTATCTTTCTAAATTTTGTTTCATAAATGAACTTGCACTTTAGCATTACAAAATAAAATAAAATAGAAAGGTCAACTTACTAAAGCACCATCCAATTGGGCTATATAGCTCAGCTCTATCTTGGGCCAAAGCCATTGATTTTAATATTTAATTTTGTCCCCATAAAATTTGTTACTTATATTTTTCACTAAAATCAATATATTTTTGGTCCAAAGATAAAATATCAAACCTTTTAATTGTGGTGGCTCACCCGTTAGGAAATTAGGCACTGGAATAAGGCCCTATATGAAAAAAAGCCCTCTATTATTAACCAATAAAGTATACTTAGAGCTATCTACAAGTCGGTCCGGGTCGGGTTTGTGCCCAACCTAGAACCGACTTGACGGAATTGGGTGGCAAAAAATCTCACTCATTGCCAATTACCGAAGTAGATAGGTTGGGCAAATCAGACCTTCAACGGGTGGTGGACGGGTTGGTAGGCATCATAGATCTGAGAAAACGGAGAAGAAACTGCAAGAAAACAGTGAGAAAAACCCAGATCCAGTGAAAATCTCATTGGAATCTATGAGATTTCACTAGATCTGGCGGAAATCTCACAGTATTCGATGAGATTTCACTAGATCTAGTCAAAATCTCATCGAATCTATATGAAATATTGTCGAAATCTGGGTTTTTTCATTGAGATTTGGAAATTTTTCGTTGGAATCTGGGTCTTTTTATCGGAATCTGGAAATTTTTCTTCAGAATTTGGGTTTTTTAGTCGGTTCGGGTTTTTTAGGTTTTGGGGGTAGGGAACTGAAACCGACCAGCCGAAGTCGGTTTCTAGTGGAGAAGACACACGGTCAACTGCCTGAGTAGTCGGGTCGGCCGGTGTCGGATTGGATCTGGTCAGTTTCTTCGAATGGGTCAGGTCTTCAAATGGGTTTGCACAACCCTAGGTATACTATATCCATCTTACTAAAAGCTTAATATAAAAATAAATAACAATAATATTACCTCTCACCTAGCAAAAAAGAGAATAATGAAGGCCTTTTTATTGGCCAACACAATACATTTTTTATTTGTTTCACAGTGCAATAATTAATTATGGAAGAAATTTCGGGTCATATCGGTCTATTTTGGGTGTTTTGGGGTGTTTTGGTAAATACCGGTCGAAATTTAAGATTCATCCGGCATGAAGTTTTTGCTTAAAAAAAAAATTGTTCTTAACTAAAACAAATTTGGATTCTCTAAACCAAAAAACCTCAAAAGGAAAAAAAAAAAAAGAATGAACAAAGGTTCCTGTGCAACTAAAAAAAAATCATATTGAGAAATTTGAGACTCAAAACTTGAGAAGAGGCATTGCCGCATTGGTACTGGTAGAAGGCAGTAAAGTTATGAACAAGGAGGAAGGAAAAACGTAGAAGTAAAAGTGTAGATGAAGATGCGATAAAATTTAAAAGTCAAGGAGACAGAAGACGTGTGTGGTTAAGAATAAATAAGAAAAAGTAATTAAAAATGAGAAGTAAATAATATATGTCTGGTGAGGAAAAATAATACTATAATAAAAAATAATAAAATGTTGAAAATTGTGTTGTTTTGGGCAGTGTGCTTAGTCGAAGGAATCAAGCTACTGCCTAACCTGTAGTAGTTTTATTATAATTTTTTTTTTCTTTTTAGATTTTAGTTCAAATTTTTTTTTTTGAGTTTTTCCTTTTTGCTTGAAAGACCCCAATTGATTTTTTTTTTTTTTTGAGAGTTTTAACCTATGACGTCTACTCTTGATGATAACTCTTTATCATCAGACCAAGACACCAATCAGTTTTTGGTGCAGGCAGAGATTGAACCCCAAACCTCTTATTCAACCATTAGAGACTTTACCATTTGAGCTAACTGGAACCCACACTCCAATGTATTGTTAAGTTGCTCAAATTATGGACCAAATTTTAATTTTATTAGCTTAAAAAAATTCAGGGTGGTCCCAAAATTTTTTTTTAAAGGTAAATAAATATAAAATCTTAAATTATTATATATAATTTTTTTTTTCAGGTCAGGTGGTCCTAGGACCACCCTGGCCATAAGGTGGCGCTGCCACTGCAGTCAAGTTAACTTATTTATTTATTATTCTTTGTAAAGACTAAAGAGTCAAGTCAACTTTATTTAATGGTAATTAACTTTTCTGTGTGGTATTGAAAATGAATATATAATTTTTCAACACATGATGTTAATAAATTGGATTAAGACCATGTGATTAGTGCGTGGTGAAAGCATAATATATTTAAGATATCTCAAGCACAAATTGTTTATCTTACCATGAAAAATGGGAAACTGTGCTTCAAATCCTTTGGCATTCTTAGAACTTGAACATGAGATGAGAGTAAGGGCTTTTGACACTTTTTCATTTTTCCTGTTCTTGCAGCAAAAGTTAAGAGAATTTATGAGCTTCCCTTGTTGTCTTGTTTCTCTTTCTTTCTTTCTTTCTTTAGTGTATTAAGAGAAAAAAACACAAGATAATCAAAATAACTCTCCCCAAAAAAAGAAAACAAAACCCTCACAATTAGGGAAGTTTAGACTTCTCCTCTTTTCGTGTGTGTGTGTTAAAATACTTAGTATTTTTAAAAAAGAAAAAGAAAAAAAGGGAAGTTTAGACTTGAATTGGGCCAGTGATCCCTTTTTAGGCCCAAGCTTGTGGATTTGCCAGCAATTTGTTTGGCACAATGTCAAGCTGCCGGAGCAAATGATATCCCAGCTCCTAACCACTCCAAAGTCCAATCCTAAATTGGACTCGGTGAATCCTTTTTAGGCTCAAATTCGCAAATTTGTGCATAATTTGTTTGGCATGATGCCACAATTTACCAAAAAATAAATTCTCTTGTTCAAGTTCTATAGAGACAATTAAGGGCCCGTTTGGATATAGTTTATTTTGCTGAAAACTGAAAACACTGTAATAAAATAATTTTTAAATGTGTGAATAGTGCTGTGAGACCCATTTTTAATTTTTTTTCTGAATAAAGTGGTTATGGGTCCCGCGAATAGTGCATGAACAGTGCTCAAGTGCATGAACAGTGCTAGTTATCCCCTAAAGCTGAAACGCGTGACCAAAAAAAAAAAAAAAAAAAAAGCGTGAAACCACTGGAACGCCAGAAATGCAGACGTGGGTAGAAATAATTTCTACCCAAACGCACACTAAGTTTCTTCTAAGAATTTCTCAAAAAAAAAAAAAAAAAAAGAGTTTCTTCTATGAATAAGCTAATGAACATTAAGCCTACACAATAAAATAGCCCATACATTCATGCTTAAAATTATTTATGGAGATCTTCTCCAAAAAAAAAAAAAAAAAAAAAAATAGCTTCCTTTTTCATTTTTCAACATGGAATTGAAAAAAAGTCTTTCTCCCAAAACAAGAAGTCTCATGTTAAAAATATAAAATGGTATTAATAAAAGATGTAGCCCATGTTTCACACATGTTGAATTTTGATGCCGTTGATATGATATTATTTGATACTAAATATCTTCTCCAGTTCTACTTTTGTAGACCATCTACTTTACTTGTTTCTATGTTGTTGGGTTGAAATGACTTTCAATTTTGTTCTAGAATAATTGGATTTCTTAAAAATGAAGCACATGACTTTGCCTATATATCGATCTGGATCTTGAAAGTTGAAACATCCTAGTCCTGGGCAAATTTTTAGGTACTCTCGAAGTACAGAGAAATGATGCTCTCTCTTCTCACATTTATGATGGACCCCACCATGAATGTGAAAAGAGAGAATACCATTCTCTGTGCTTTGAGAGTACTTAAGAAATACTCACTATTCTTGTGTGAAAGAACAGTGATGTAGAGATTATAGTCAATAATTAATGGGGACGTTGTGTTGTCGTATTGTAAACTTTATCTAGATGTAAGCACTTGATATTTGGTTGAGTTTTGTTATTAGTTTGTTTGTTTGTTAGATGAGTGTCTTTTTTTTTTTTTTTTTTTTGAATGAATAGACTCTTTGAATATAATGGAGAGCGAAAATTTTCACATTAAATAACTACTAATGACTTTTCTTTAGAAAATAATTCCATTTGATATATTATCGAGGTATTTAGTTCTTGATGCTAGCAAACGATTCTATTGAACTTAGTACTTAACTACTTACATCAAAATTATATCATCATTTTACACCTCATCGTCATCATTACTATGCAAGAAGTAAAATCAATAAACCAACCATGTAGTATGCATTCGAACAATTTTAATAAATATGTAGCATATATCAAAACACAAATATTTCTAACTTCACCTTAACTGCAACTAGCAAAAAAGACTGGCTAACTACCAAGAGTTTTGAGTGAGACTATGTTGCCCTCAGCTATGTCCATCGTTCAGAGTTGCAGCTGCAATCTCTCCTGCGTTGCCTTCTTCCATTGCAGATACTTCACTATTCTGAATTGCCATATGAGTAGTTTCTTTTGGATTCATTTGGCTAGATGCATGAGTAGTAGAACCCGGAGTAGTAGTAGTAGTAGTCGTTGAGCCATTAGCTGCCTTTCTCAGACCCTTGTTCTTTTTGGCCATTCAAGCCCAACCGACAGGTAAGTCCTTCATGTATGTGTTCTTCAAATATAGCCTTTTTATATGAACTTCCCATCAACATTTCAAGGAATTCAGCAATCTTCATCAGCCTAAAACCCCAACATATATGAATTGATCATAAAGAAGGTGAATTCTTAGTGATGATCCAACTCACCTGTGTGACACTTACATACAGTGGTAGGGTACTATAACTGCAGACGAACTGAGTGAATGCCCTATGAATAAAAATTGGCTTTTAACATCAGGTTTTGTTCATCAATAGAAACACAAGGTTTAAAAATAGAATAATTAATATAATTGTTTTACCCTATAACTAGTCTTGGAATGATATAACCGATTTCTCCCATTATGCATGAGTCAAATCCATATTTAACCTGCAACATATTGAAGCATCGTAGAAATTCAATCCATAGTTTTCATTTCAGATTTCTGTGTCATTAGTATGTAATGAATATTAAATTTTAATTTTTTTACCCATATCCAAAAGAAGAATGCTATTTCAAATGAATTCTGAAACAGGATGAAATGAATCAGCAAGAGAACAATCCGGGGCCTATGGAACCAGAAATGATTGTCCGAAGGTTGAACTACCAAATCACCTGTAATTGCTACATGTTTCTCGCCAACCTCATGGGCCAACTGGATAATTACATGCTTCAACTTAGTGCCCACAGCAAGTAGCTAGAAGCTGTAAAAAATAAAATAAATATCAATGCTATGGCCCTTACCCTACAAGTTATCTAGGACATTTACGAGATGAACATGTCATTTGATGATTTGAGCAGACAAATGTACAGTAATTATGAATCATTTATTTTATTGTTATTTACAACTAAAGAGCATGGTAAGTTAAACCAAAGTATGGAAAAGGCACTAGAACAAATTTATCTTAACAAGCTGAAAAGCCTGAAATCCATATACTCAATTTGACAGTATAGATAATATGTAGCTGCTAGGTGCATGGTCGACTGATGAGGAACATATCATAAAGCGTATACAAATTCTATGGCCAATCTTCCTTCTAGAGTAGAAATTGCACACACTCAACATTGAACAATGTAAGTCATTTAAATAGTTAATGCAATCTTCCTTATATTTTTGACACACCACACATGCGTGCGCACACAGAAGCATGTGTTAGGACGATGAAATGGATTGAAACTAAAGGGTACAGAATTTATTCTTGACAACATAGTTGTGCAATATAATTCATATGGACATAAAAAAATCCCTGACCAATATCTCTAACAGATTTATATTTGTAAATACTAGTATACAAGTATTATTAATGAAACATGGAATAACATCCTTCTTGACATCTTCTTTGGCACATGTTCCATTTGTCCTAAACAGTCAACTATAATGAAAACAAGCTTTTGCTTGTGTATAGCAACAGTTTGAAGTCAAATGGATGAATGATCACCTTAACATCAATGACGTCAATTTTAGGAACTTCTTGCTTTTTCTCATATAGAATTTTATTAAAAAATAAATTTAGTTGACTTGGATAATTAGATAAGGTGGAGATTATGGTCTCTATATTTTACTAAATTTAATATAACTAGTCGCTAACCCGTGCGATGCACGGGAAAGCTACCAATTTTTTCCAAATGATGTGACATTAGCTATTGGAATTCAACATCGATTCTCTAGTAGCAAGTTGTTATTTTTCTATTTCATTTATTTCATGTCTTCCACTAAATATTCAATGCATTCATTATATTTAAAAACATATATTCAAATTGATTATCTAAGTGTTTGCAAAAAACTACAATTCAATCAACTCTAGAATACAAAATAGGCTGGGGTAAAAAATAAATCATAACTCAGTTTCCACACAAAAACAAAGGAAGCAAGCTGATAACTCCATCTCACTCAGTTTCCACTAAACAAATTCAAACCCATAGCTCAGTTTCCACACAAAAACAATTCAAATTGACCAATAGCTCAGTTTCCACACAAAAACATATATTCAATTTGATTATCTTAGTGTGTGCACAAAAACTCAATTCAATCAACTCTAGAATACAAAATAGGTTGGGAACTTCTTTTTCTAAAGAAAAATCTTGACGTTATATATCATGGCATATTCCCAAATACATTTTCGTATCTACCTATAGAATTTTCAAAATTTTACCATAAAATACACAATAACTTCTTTCTTATAAGCTACCTGATTATGCAAGCATCAAGTAAAATAGCATTCCTAATCCATATATGCATGCATACAAATTGCAGGGTTCACGAATAAAACAGACCTTCACAAAAGCAAAAAATTCCTCCTGAATGCGAACAACAACTGCCATTCTCTTCAAGTGGGATGCAAAGTGGTGTCTCTGAACAATCTGAACAGCATTGCCACTTCCTCTGCAATTTATAGCATGTCATAAAATATGAACAGAATATGATTAAAAAATGGAACTTTCTAACACAGCAAGGACTCAAAGTAACATACATACTGAACAATGCCAGCAGGGAAAGACAAAACTACTCTTTGCCAAAGTATGTTTCCTATTGTGCCAAAGGTGGATGTAAATTTTCAACATATAGGTTAAGGGTTCCATTCTCACAGACAACCAAATTACACAGGGACACAGCAAGGATTCAAAGAACATACATACTGAACAATGCCAACAGGGAAAGAAAGAAATAATCTCTGCCGAAGTATGTTTTCTATTGTGCCAAAGTTGGATGTAAGTTCTTAACAGATAGGTTGAGAGTTCTTTTCTAACTGATGTTATTCTCAAGTTCCTAGTTTCTAGTAAGGGGCATCTTCTAAGAAAGTAGTCTCAAACAGCTTAACAACAATAGGTAACTTGAACCAACCAACATGAGTAAAAAAGAAGGATGAAGTGAATGAAAAAGAAGATACAAGCACATCCAATCTAAATGCCACAAGCAAACCAACCAGCCAAAAAGTAGGACCATAAAAGCACAAACTACTTTAAGGAAAATTTATTATAGGTTCTCTATAAGGGAGTTGACGAACATTCAATAGTGTATTCAAATATGATTGCAGAAAAATGGTCACGGTTGGCATTCCTTGCAGACCAATGATACTTGGATAATTACATCAAATTCATAAGAATCCTAAGATTGTTAATAAAAGAATTCTGATGCCAAGCACTTGACTAAAATCTTATGCTGTGAAAAGTGCAATTCTTTACCAAAATACACTATATATATATATATATATATATATAGACGAAACAAATAGCTTTAGAAACCCAATGTAATTCACCATCCAAGTACAACAATAAGGTTTGTCACAAAACTGAAAACCATATAAAATTACTTAATACTTATTATCCATGTCTATTATTGATTCAAGTGAAAACCAAAAAATTATTTTGGCCACAGTACATGTTAATCTATTCTGAATCAGCCTCATCAGCCTGAATTGCCCGGTTACATACTGAATTATGTTTGCAAGATCAATAAAACACGTAAACATTGATGATTGATATTGTATAAATACCCACCAACCAAAATCAACAACACGCAAAAAGAAAAGCAATTTGCTGATGGAAAAAACAAAAGCTTACTTTGTTTGGTTTGGAGGCAGACCCTTTTGCCAATGGATGAAGAGACCGAGCGAGGTTTGGAGGCAGACCCTTTTGCTGATGGATGGAGAGAGAGAGCGACTGAGAGAGAGAAAAGCAGACACTTTTGCTGATGGATGAAGAGAGCAAGCGACTGAGAGAGAGAAAAGGAGAGGCGCTTGCGAAAAGAGAGGTTTATAATGGTTTTCTTAGGTTTCGGTTTTTTTTTTTTTGGTTTTGGTTTTATTGTTTTATGTTTTATGTTTTATTATTATTTTTTTTTAATGTTGTGCTTTTGGTTTTGGTTTTATTGTTTTATGTTTTATGTTTTATTATTTTTTTTTTAATGTTGTGCTGACGTGGAAAATTGTGGGAGCTTCAAAAGCTTCGGTTATATATATATATAGATTATTATCTTTCACAGGTTACTTTTTAGGGAGAATGAGCATGTTTAAACCAAATTCTTGACCAAAATTATCTTATACCACTGAGAGCTCTCTAAATTGCTGCAAGCACCTACAAGATTGTAAGACTCCTTTTATAGAGCCTAAGCTTGGGTGAAATGTAGCAATGCCTAGTTGCAGCTACAAGAGTTGTTTACGATTAGATCCTAGATAAGCACGTCAAAATTTTGAGGGGACATATGATGGTTTCTATGAACTGATGATCTAGGACTCCATTTTATATTTGGCAACCATAATTTTTCCTTGATCTACATTAGGTGAAAAACTATAACATTCAGCTTTAAAATATTACAATCTCCTTGTGATAGGTTAGAAGTGTTCAAAGGATGAACTAGATACCAACAACTGTCAATGACACTGCTATATTAAGTCATAAACCAAATATATATAACATCTCACATAAAAAAGTCACCTTGTATCAAATTTAACTCAGAAAATGCAGTTAGTGTAAGACTGGCTAGTTCCTTCTAATCCAACACCATAAAAAAAACCGCATCCGCATAATCTATCATGTGAGCTAGTGGGCATCAAAATTTAAATTCTAGTTTGAACTAGTGCACAAGCAAACTTTGCTGGACTTTCTCTTTCGGTACAAACAGAAAACAAAGATAGGCAATCCAAATGTTCTTACATGGTATAATCTTCACAAAATAATGACTAATCGAATTGCATAAATATATAAGCAATTTAACAGGAAAACTATGACGTAGAACTTACAATGAAGGGTATGAATGAAATCCAGAAGTATGCATGCCAACCTACAAGAAAAGTCAGAATACATGATGCATTGGAGATAATGATCTTCATGTAGCTGAGCCTAGAACAGAGACAAGAGCTATGACATTATATGTTAGGGTCATATTTTCTTTGTAATTGGTTAATCTTTTGACAAAACACACTTTACTTGTAATTGGATAAACCTAAGATGGGCTTAATATATTAAGAAGTATGTTGATCAAATATATCAAGTTGTATCTTTGAAGTCATGAAGATTAATTGAAGAAACAAGTAAGGAAAAGTTGTTTCATTAAGTCTCGACAAATGCTCAATAGATACTTCTATCGACATTAATTGAAGAAGCTCGACACAAGCTTGATCTATCGAAAATTACGATTTCAGAATTTCCAGAGCTCTGAATCATAGTGATAAAAAAAAAAAAAAAAAAAAAAAAAAAAAAAAAAAAAACTCATAATTTGTAGGTTTTTTGGTTTTTTTACTGTTATTTTGTGTTGTATGAGTCATAATGATTAAAAAAAAAAAAAAAAAAAACTCAATGATGATTTCAAAGTACTTTTCACTTTTCTTAAAAAGGATATGGAAGCTCAATTAAAGACAATTAAATTTTGATAATTGGATATGTTTTTAGCTAATTTATTTTTGTTTAATCACATTTTCTTTATGCTGATACTTACTAACGATTTCCGTAATTTCATTGAGATAATGAATTCGATGTTTGCGATTGAGGTCTCCATATTCTGATATGAGAATAGAGTGGTTTAGAAAGTGTTTGAGAGGTTGCTTAAAAATATTTAATTTTAGAATATAAAAGTATTTTATACTTTAAATTCTTATTTAAAAATTTAAAAATCATATAATCAATTTAAAAAATAAATTCTACTTTTAATGGTAAATATTATAATATGTTGTAGTCTTAAAGTGTTATACAATTTTTTTTTTTTTTTTTTTTTTATAAAAAATATGAATTAAGAAAATCAAGTTTCAAAGTATTTAACAATATTGTGGGCAAATATAAATATTATACAACAAAATAAGTATTATATGTAAGTCTTAATATACATAAAACTGATTTCAAATTAAATTGTAAAAAAAGAAGTAAAAAAACGAAGTTTGAATTAATGTAAAATTAACAAGAAAAGAATACAAACTTTGATGTAGTTTCAATTTAATTTTCTCTGGAACGGAGGAGGCACGATCCAAAGTACAGGGGGCATTTGCTCATCCAAAGATGTTAGTTTGTAGTGTTGTCCAAAAGTTCCATCCATTATACATTGAAGACACCCACATCAAGAGGTCTATAAGACTCACTGAATACACCAGCTTCAAAATAGTCAGGTGTGAAATAGATGAAATTTGGCTGGCAGCCTGGGAATTTTGCAGCAGTTGAGATAGAGAAAGACATTGAATAATTGGTACCTACAAAGAATGTGTCACCACCCAAACTTTTTTCCTCAATACGGTCCATCACCTTGCCACTTTGCTCATCCAATAGTAACTTGTAAACCTTGAAATGGTTAGTATGTTGCAATGTAAGATCTAAATTCCTTTGGACATAAAAATGGTCTCCCCCAGATGAGGATTCCACAAGATATGCCCGTTTAGAAAATGTTGGAGGATCCATTTTTGGTGCAAGTATCTTTACTTTGCTTCTTCTGCTGCGCCTGCTATAACCATCTTTAGCATCGAAGCAAAGAAATTTTTTTTTTTTTTTTTGAGGGTGAATCGAAGCAAAGAATTGAGCCCCGATGAGTGACAGCAAAGGATTGAGGTTCAATCTGAGGGAGACGAATGGTGCGTCCATTCTTGAAAGACACTTGTTTTCGTCTAACATGCCCAGCCAGCCATGTGAAGAACCGCTAAATCTTTCGCAATCGGGGCACTCGTAACTCAACGTTATAGATGATTTTTCCTTGGACAACACTGTACAACCTTCGCTCTGTTGGGGTGTGGTTTTCGGTAGGGATCAATAACATGGGAGGTAGTTGTTTACCACAACGCTGCTGCTTTGCTTGATTATGGTCCTCTGAAACAGATTTCCACTGCTTGCAAACTGCACCAAACCGAAGATGGTCGATGTGTTCAGGTGGTAACATGTCTAGAATGGTGCACAGAACCGGCACTGGAAGATACGCCCAGTCTCTGTCTGGCACAGAACCAGCAAGCGCCATGCCATGCATCCAAGTCTTAGAAAGTCGTATCAGCAACAAGAAACAAGATCAGAATTAAGATGATCAAGTGTGGGATGAAGAAGTGTTTTAGACCTAGTTTTATAAGGATGAACAGGTGTTTTTTCCTACTTCAATCTCTATTAATATTCCTAATTATCCATTTCCTATTATACTAAGAATTCCGATGGCTAAGGCTAACCCAATTTATTGAAGGTAAAATTCTTTTAACAATCAAATTTAGTTATTGATGATGTCAGTCTCAATCTTGAAACATCGATCCTATTTCTGTGTGGGTGTCTAAAAGAACGTTGGTGATGTAGGAGAGATTATATCCAACAGAAATAGTAAAGGACGGAACTAGAATTTTGATTTGGGAATATGAATAATTTTTTTTTTTTTAATGATGCAAATTACTGTTAATTTGGCACTAACAAATTATCAACGTGCTAATATGTAATTAGAAAAATACTAAAACTACTATAAAATTTTTAACAAAAAATTTACAAATTGACATGATAATTAATGTAATTAGTGTCATTTCAACAAAATAATAAGTTAGTATTTATATTAATTTTTGTAATTGATGATACATCAATTTATAAGACTTATGTAACAAAATTCATATTATACCTAATATCACTCATTCAATTAGGAGAATGAATTCTTTCTAAAAAAAAAATTAGGAGAATGAATGAGAGTTGAGAGAGGGAGGAGAGTTCTCAACTAAGAGAGAATTGTTTAAAAACAAATGGAGTCAATTTTGTATGGTAACTATTTCGGTTTAGTTAAGGGAATAATGTGTTTGGGTATCAATAAAATACCATTTCAGGTTTATTTATAACAATAGTTTGGTATAAACTTTTTTTTTTTTTTAACTATTATATAATTTGTAAGACTTTTTAAGAGTCTTTAAAAATGATATATCTTATCAATAAAAAATTGATATAACCAATAATAACAATTATTATATTATAATGAGATGTTCCTTAGAAAAGGTGTATGCCTAGATATATTGAAAAAAGAAAAAAATTAGATGCAAAAAGGTGGAGGCTAAAGTTTCCTGATGGTGGTGGAATCAAAGCTGTAAAAGACAATGTGTGAGGGGTTATAGAGATTACTATTTATTTTCATCTTATTTAACTCTCATGTGATCAAATAAGCGGATAAAACAAGAAATGGAAATTAAGCGGACCAAACCAGATATGTAAATTTCAAATTTTTAGTATTAGATTTGTTATTTTTGGTAATTTTATGTAATTTATAGATTTTTAGGATTAGAGTTATTCTTTCCTTACTTTTAGGTACCTTTAATGTTGTTTAGTCAAATTAGGGTTTGATACGCTTTCCTTTCCTAATTGCTCTAGGCTTTCTAATTGCTCTAGGTTTTCTTTTTTACTATTTAAACACATTGTAGCAAAGGCAATTCAGTTTTAATATTAATAAAATTTAGATTTTGTCTTTCTTTGGTAGATTCCAAAAAATTATCATATTGTGGATTCAAGGAACCTTCATTACCAAAAACTAGCAATTTATTTTCTGTTCTATCTTTTTTCTTTTAGAGAGAGTTTTAACTTATAGCGTTTGCTTCTGATGATAGATACCAATTGGTTTTTGGTATAGGATGGGATTGTACCCCAGACCTCTTATTCAATCATAAAAAACTTTACCAGTTGAGCTAATAGGAACCTATTGTTTTTGTTTTATTTAAGAGAGTATTGTGTGTGCTTTTTTCAAATACTATTTTTAATATTAATTTAACAAAGTTTGGTCAATGAGATGTCAAGGGGAAAAGTGTTTTTTCCCTTCAATTTTAGGATGGAGAGTGTCATTTTCCCAAATTTCAAGGGAGGGGAGTGTAATTACTTTTTTTTTTTTTTTAATATGTGTTTTGGTATTGTGTTTTTTAATTTCCTATCACAAAGACTTCTCTCTCTCTCTCTCTCTCTTTTATAGTTTTGGTTAATTGAATTTTGGTTTGGGTTAATACTTACTTTTTTTCTTCTTCTTATAAATAGGAATTTGAGTTTATATCAAAACACATTTTTCATAGTTATGAATTTGAATATGCCTACTAATTGTTTGAATAATAAATTATTGCAAAGTCTACCTTTTGTTCCTTTGGTTTCATTTTATGTTGGTTAAGGTAACATTTTAATTTTGTGATGAGTTTTGATTATCATGATAATCTCATTATTTTTTTAAGAGATGAGTAATTTGAATAATAAATTTTAAATTTAAAAAGTACAATTGTATATTAGGCAAATATAGCACACTACAATATTAAAACTTATTTAAACCCAAATCAAGATCTCATACTGCACTTTCTTTAATTCTAAATACCAAAATTAGCCTAAATTCTCTCTCTACTCTGCACAAAGGCTGCTCCCACTCCCAGCTTGATTTTTTTTTTAATTTTGTCAATATCTTGATATTTGTTGATGACCACAGTGGAGGAATGTTAGTTTGTAATATTATCAGTGATGTTTATTGTCCTTATGAGTTTCGAAAATTATTTAATGATATCCAAGAAGAGATTGTAAAGTGGTTAGAATTTGTCAAACCAAAATGTCAAATACTTAATAGCATTCAAAAGTGTCAATTGGGCTTTAAAATTCCTAGCTAATTGTGACAAAACATGAGGCTAGAAAACATGGTCATATATATTAAAAACATACCATTCTCAACTGTTGACACAAATAGATCATTCATAAAATCTTAAATGGGTCATGCTAACAAGTGCCTTTAAGGCATTGGTTAAGAATCCATTCTAGGAAAATTTTGACAACATTTTTATGGGAAATGGAAAAAGCTATCAAAACATTAATTGCTTTTTTTTTTTTTTTTCCATAAAAACTTTCTTTAAATGAATTATTAACGAATGACCTAAGGGCATTCGTTAGCATTTCCCATCCTAAATTCATGCCCATCCCCCCCCCCCCACTCCCAAAAAAAAAAAAAAAAAAAAAAAATTCCAAACCTTTAGCTCTTGCTTACTCCCTGCCCAAAGTTCTACACTTGTATTTGTTGTTGTAGAAATTTATAAAATTAGTGATTTTTTCTATGTTGTTGGGTTGAAATGACTTTCAATTTTGTTTTTGAATAATTGGATTTCTTTAAAACGAAGCACTTGAATTTGGCTATCGGTCTAGATCTTGAAAGTTGAAACATCCTATTCCTGTGTAAAAGAACGGTGATGTAGAGATAATATTATAGCCAATACTTAATGAGCGTTGTGTTGTTGTATTTTAAGCACTTGATATCTGGTTGTGTCTGTTATTAGTCTGTTTTGTTAGCTGAGTGCCATTTTTTGAATAATCCATTATGAATAGACTGTTTGAATATAATGTAGAGAGATTTTCACATGAAATAACTACTAATGACTTTTCTTTAGAAAATAATTCCACATGATATATTATCAAGTTATTTAGTTCTGATTGCTAGCAAACAATTCTATTGAACTTAGTACTTAACTGCTTACATCAAAATTATATCATCATTTTACACATCATCATCATTACTATACAAGAAATAAAATCAATAAACCAGCTATATAGTATGCATTTGAACAATTTTAATAAATATGTAGCATATATCAAAACACAACTATTTCTAAATTTACCTTAACTTCAACAAGTAAAAAACCACCCGGCTAACTGCAAGAGTTTTGAGTGAGACTATGATGCCCTTATCTATGTCCACCGTAGAGAGTTGCAGCTGCAATCTCTCCTCCATTGCCTTCTTCCATTGCAGATACTTCACTCATCTGAATTGCCAAAGGAGTAGTTTCTTTTGGACTCATTTGGCTGGATGCATGAGTAGTAGAACCCTGAGTAGTAGTAGTAGTAGTTGAGCCATTAGCAGCCTTTCTCAAACCCCTGTTCTTTTTTGCCGTTTGAGCCCAACCAACTAGCCCTTCTTGTATGTGTTCTTCAAATATAGCCTTTTTAAATGAACTTCCCATCTACATTAGGAGCATTCTTATTAAACCTCTCAAATGCTAAAAATCCTATTTTTTAGCATTTTTAAGATAAAAACACCACTCCATTAAACCGGCCAAATCTTAAAGTGCAATCTCATATTTGAGACCGCATTGTAGCTACAATTGTAAAACAAAAATTATTTTTTAAGGCATGTTTTGTAGACTGTAATAGGCATTGTAATGTAATTGTTATTCCTATGGTTTAATTATTCTTTAGTTTGGTTATGCTTTTATTACAAGGAATAGTCATTCCTTATGAATAGCTATTCTTCAAAATGAGAAATAATTATTCCTCTTTAAAATGTTATATTAACTATTCCTTAATAAGTGCAATAATTTCAAAACTTAATATATTTATAAATAAACAAACTTTCCATATACATTTAATAATTATAAAAATAAAAAATCATAAAAAAATAACACATATCTCTGTTAAACTTAAAAATAATAATTTTTAAGGAAATATAATTGTATGAGTAAGATATTTCCTAAAATAAATGTGAAGTTTCATTTTTATGTTATAACTCATAACCAAACTTCCCCCTCAAAAAAAAAAAAAAAAAAAAAAAAAAAAAAAAAAAAAAACTCATAACCAAACTAATGAATAGGTTTAGTTATTACGTTACAACATACTTTATTTTGTTTATTTATAAATATATTAAGTAATCCCCGTGTACCAAACATCCCCTTATTCCCTCAGGCTCTCTCTTCTCTCTCTCTTTCCTCTCTCCACTTCTTTCTTCTCTCTTCTCTCTCTGTGCTTCGCCGATGAGTGTGCTTCGCCGATGGTTGTGGGTCGTGGTCTGATGTGCTCCGGCGATTTTTGGGTCTGAGTTCACGGGTCTGGGTTCATGGGTTTGGGTTCGTGGGTCTACGTTCGTGGATCATCGACTTGACCGGGGTTGAGATCGGGGTGGTGGGTTTTGGTTAAGGTTGAGAACGAGGTGGGTGGGTGGTGACTGAGGTGGGTTGCTGTGGCTGAGGCGTGGGTAGGGATGGTCATGGGTAGGGTATGGATCGGGTATACCCATACCCGATCCGAAAAGTTTACCCATGGATACCCGATTATCAATACCCGTTAATATCCATACCCGAATCTTACCTGAATATATTATCCATGGATATCCATACCCTACCCGAAACCCGAAACCCATTTAATTTTTTTCAATTCAAAACATTTTAACATAAAAACTAATCAATTTGAGCCAGCGGCTGCCTAAAATTATGTTTTTATTAGTTTTATAATTTAGTTTTCATTTTCTTTAAGAATCAGCATAATTAATAAAGAGAACAAGCACTATTATTAAGCTTGTAGGGAGTTGGGGAGGAAAATAGAACAAAAAAGAAAAAAAGAAACAAGAAACATAAGTTGGTATTTTGGGAGAAAAGGAGAATGGAGGGCAGAGATCAGGGAGGAAGATGGAGAAATCTAAAACAACGACTAGGATTTAGGGGAATGGGGTGCTGTAGTGCCACGTGGAGCCCGACTTCTTCAACTTTGGCCATCCTAGAAAACCATAAAGAAGAAGAAGAAGAAGAAGAAGAAGAAGAAGAGTTGGATTTGGTGAGCAATGCGAATGTGAATGTTAATCATGTTCATCAGGCACCTACTACAGCTACAGGAATGAACCTAGCAATGGCACTAGCAGCTGAGCGTAATTCAAGGGATGAGAATGTCAATGTGGGTCACCCTACTGCTCATCAGGTGTGCAGAAGCAAGAGCTTGGTTTTTTTTAAAAAAAAAAAAACAGGTCGGGTTTGGATAATATCCATACCCTACCCAGTTAAGTTCTACCCATTAAGAACCGAGTATTACTTGAAACATTTGGATCGGGTAGGGTTGGATATCCATTACCCAACGGGTATGGCCATCCCTAGGCGTGGGTCTTGGGTTTGATGGGTTTTGCTTGCTGTGGCCGCCGTGGGTCTTGGGTTTGTGGGTTTTGTTCGCCGCTCTATCCTCAGCCTCCCTCTCTTCCTCTCAGTGAGCTTCTCTCTCTCAAGTTTGGTATAGTTTTTGTTGTTGTTTGTTTGTTTGTTTGTTTTTTTTTTTTTTTTTTTTTTTTGGCTATGGGATTGATTTTTGGATGGATGCTAATTGTGGAGGCAGTGGGTTGGCCAGTCTGGGTTTGCTATTGAATGTTGATGGTTTATGGTGGTGGTGGCTGACAGTGGCTAGCCATTGAGAAGAAAGTGGTGGAAAGAGAGAGAAAGTGGTAAAATAAAAATAATATTATTTAAATGAAGTTTGATGTTTGGTGGATTGTAAAATGATACGTTAAAATTGATAAAACAGGATTTTAAAATGGTAAATGTTAAAATATTTAGCATTCTTGATAAGAATGCTCTAAGGAATTCAGCAATCTTCATCAGCCTAAAATCCCAACATAAATTAATTGATCATAAAGAAGGTGAATTCTCAGTGATGATCCAACTCACCTGTGTGACAATTGCATAAAGTGGTAGGGTACTATAACTGCAGAAGAACTGAACGAATACCCTATGAATAAAAGTTGACATTTAACATCAGATTGGTTCATCAATAGAAACACATGATTTCAAGAATAGAATAATTATTATCATTGTTTTACCCTATAACAAGTCTTGGGATGATATAGTTGATTTTTCCCATTATGCATGAGTCAAATCCATATTGAACCTGTAACATATTGAAGCATCATAGGAATTCAATCCATAGTTTTCATTTCAAATTTATCTTTGTCTCATTAGTATGTAATGAATATTAAATTTTAATTGGTTTACCCATATCCAAAAGAAAAATGCCAGTTCAAATGAATTCTGAAACAGGATGATATGAATCAGCAAGAGAACAATCCGGGGCCTATGGAACCAGAAGTGATCATCTGAAGGATGAACTACCAAATCACCTACAATTGCTGTATGTTTCTCGGCAACCTCATGGGCCAACTGGATAATTACATGCTCTAACTTAGTGCCCACAGCAAGTAGAATCTGTAAAATATAAAAAACAATATCAATGTTATGGCCCTTACCCTACATGTTATCTAGGACATATACAAGATGAACATGTAGTTTGATGATCTGAGCAGACACACAATTATTATGAATCATTTATTTGATTGTTATTTTCAACAAAAGAACATGGTAAGTTAAACAAAAGTATGGAAAAGACACTAGAAATGAGCTAACACATTTTTCTTTAGAAGCTGAAAAGCCTGAAATCCATCTATTCAACTATAACTGTATAGATAACATGTAGCTGCTAGGTGGCATGGTTGACTGATGAGGGACATATCATAAAGTGGTATACAAAGTCTTTATCCAGTCTTCCTTCTAGTGTAGAAATTACACACTCAAAATTGAACAATGTCAGCCATTTAAATAGTGCATGCAATCTTCCTTATGTTTTTGACACACACACACAAAAATGTGTTAGGACTTGATGAAATGGATTAAAATTGAAGGGCACAGAATTTAATCTTGACAACATAATTGTGAAATTTATTCACATAGACATAACAAAATCCCTAACCAATATCTCTAACAGATTTATATTTGTAAATACTAGTATACAAGTACTATTTAATGAAACCAGGAATAACATCCTTCTTGACATCTTTTGGCACATGTTCCATTTGTCCTAAACAGTCAACTATAATGAAAACAGAGCTTTTGCTTGTGTATTGCTACAGTTTGAAGTCAACTAAATGAAGGATCACCTTAACATCAATGACGTCAATTTTAGGAATTTTCTTGCTTTTTATCATATAGAATTTTATTTAAAAATAACCTTAGTTGACTTGGATGATTAGATAAGGTGGAAATTATGATCTCTATGTTTTACCAAGTTGAATATGATAGAAACTAGTGACATGCTTGCAAAAATACAGTTTAATATAATTATTATCTTTCACAAGTTCCTTTTTAGGGAGAATGAGCATGTATATACCAAATTCTTGCCCAAAAATTATCTCGTACCACTGAGAGCTCCTTGAATTTCTGGAAGCGCCTGTAAGATTGTAAGACTCCTTTTATAGAGCCTAAGCTTGGGTGAACTGTAGTAATGCTTAATTGCTGCTACAAGAGATGTTTATGATTTGGTCCTATATAAGTATGTCAAGCTTTTGAGGGGACATATGATGGTTTCTATGAATTGATGATCTACACTAGGTGTAAAACTGTAAGATTCAGTTTTAAAATATTACAAGCTCCTTGTGATAGGTTAGAAGTGTTCAAAGGAAGAAATAGATACCAACTGTCAATGACACCGCTTTATTAAGTTAAAAACCAAATATATATATTTTTACATACAAAAGCCACCTTCTATATCAAAAGGAATTTAACTCAGAAAATGCAGTTAATGTAAGACTGGCTAGTTCCTTTTAATCCAACATTAAAAAAAAAAAAAAAAAAAAAAAAAAAAAAAGAAGAAGAAGAAGAAGAAGAAGAAGAAGAAAGAAACCACATAAGCACAATCTGTCATGTGAGCTAGTGGGCATCAAGATTTAAATTCTAGGGTGAACTAGTGCACAAACAAACTTTGCTCTTCCGGCGCAAACGAAAAACAAAGGTTGGCAATCAAAATGTTCTTACAAGGTATAATCTTCACAAAACTGTGACTAATAAAATTGCATAAATATATAAGCAATTTAACAGGTAAACTATGACGTAGAACTTACAATGAAGGGTATGAATGCAATCCAGAAGTACGCATGCCAACCTGCAAGAAAAGTCAGAATACATGATGGATTGGAGATAATGATCTTCATGTGGCTGAGCCTAGAACAGAGATAAGGACTATGGCATTATGGTCATTGGAACTCAGAAATTTTGATGAATAATTCATAGAACATGACGTTCAACTCAACAGTAATTAGATTTAGAAATGTGAGTCATATGGACAAGAACTTGAAACCTCTACAACGAAAATTTCTACACTGTTTTCAGAACCTGGGTTAGGACCATATTATAAATGCGAGTCAGAATAGAAAAACTGGGTTGCTAAGGATGGTCTTAGGGCCATACATTCAATTATGTGCGAAAAACCTGTTACACTTTGTTAATGTGAATCTCACATTGTGAGAGGGAGAGAGAGAGAGAGAGAGAGCTTACCAGCCACATTCAGCAACAAGAAAATGACCACAAATAACCAAAGATACCAACTGCAATTGATGAAGTTAGAATTTAGTAGGATCTATCAACTAAGAGGAATCAGATTAGAAAGTACTTAGTGCACAGAGAGCTAGTATATTGTAATAAAATACATGGAAAATAGAAGTACTACCATTTTTCAAACAAAAGAGGTTGAGCATAAGCACAAACCTTCAAAGTCAGTACTTTTTTATCGGTTTAACCTTATAACTCCACATTAGGAATAATAAAGCTCAAAATATAGAAAATAAGATAGTGGGTGCACTTGGAATGTCTTTAATTATTGTGACTAACCTTATTCCAACGACTTTACTGAAATCAGCTTCAAGGGCACGAATCATGTAATTGTGGAAATTAAACTGTGGGTTTCCTCTGCAATGAGTCTACAGAAAAGAAAGATACTAAAAATCAGAAAGATTATCTAGTGAAGTAAAAAGTAATGGGGTTTTGAGAAAAAAAAATAAAGAATAATAAATTGAATACATGTAGAACTTTATATAACTTACCATAATGAAGCCCAGTCGCATTGTCAGATAATCTGTTTTGGTCACAGACCCATAAAATTGCTTGAAAAATGATTGCTGAAAATGATGATGTCATTAAAAAAATAAATCAATTCTGATGTCCATTACAAGTCAGGCAAGCATCCCAGAAATGATTTCTAATGTCATAGCTGAAATATTTCATTCTTGATTATTATACATAAAATGCACAGGAAAGGTGATCTACAACATTTAAATTTTCAGAGTGAAATCATTTTTTGTTAATCTCTTTTTCTTTTTTTCTTTTTCTTTTTTGTCTTGAAACTGACCTTTCCCTATGCATTTCAGGCTTGTTAATATTTGAGTAGTACATGGGTTTTTTATAAAAAAAAGTACGTGTAGTCTGGCATATAAGAAGAGGTAAAAGATAGTGGTTTTTCTTTTTCCTGATATTTATAAAACAACCTGGGATACTGTTGGAAACTATTAAGTTATGAATCTTAGTAAGCCAACTTTTAATCAAACGAATTTAAAATGGAAATGGTCAGTATGGTCACTTTGTAATTTTTCACAAATTTCATCAATGAAATTTATATTCTGAAGAAGAGAGACCAAGAAACCATGGTGAAATGAATGCTCTCCATCATGAAAAACTATTGATAAGTATGATCATTACATAATCCTTTTAATAACGTTGATGAATCAAATTATTGGCGGTTGTAATCATAGTTGGTATTACTTGTCAAACAGGCAGATTGACTTGATTATAAAGGGTTCTGTAACTTACCACCCATCCTAACAAAGTTGAATCTTTGCCAATACCCAGAAAGCGATTCCTGATAAAATCGTGACCTTGGACTCGTGTAAAGTTTGTTTTCAGAACTGCAAATACAGTATTTTCGTGAGAAAAGATGTAAACAACGGCAAGTAGTTGTTGGATACTAAGGAAAATGCACACACTTCAGGGTGAATGAAGAAATTTCAGGCCATAGTGAAAAATTCTGACTGACTCAATTCTATAACATTCAGTCCAAAAGAATTGAGGTAAGGAAAAAATTTATTTTATGATCTGGGATTCAGCAGAAGGAAACATAACACAGGAAAGTATTTAGACTTAAAACTTTTAATGAGAAATTGAGCATTACCTTCTTCTGGATTGTTTTCCTTTTTAAAGATAGAATCCTCCCAATGTTTCCATTGACGTATCTACACCATTAAAGCATATTATAGAAAAATTGAGTCTAAGGTTAAAGAATAAAAATTCTTGGTTATAATTAAAAAAGAAAAAAAAAAAAGACAGATAATTATAAGAATAGGGACAACTAACCTTTGCTCCTCCAAAAAGAATGGTTAGAGCACAGAAAGTCACATGCACAACAGCTAACACAAAGATAAATATGTGAAGATGATGCAGTGCAGTAAGAGATAACAGTGGGACCTTTCCCTGAAAAAATGATGTAAAGAAAGCAAAAAACTAATAAGATATTTCAATTCATAAACGCATGTGCAACCTTAGTTAACAAATTAGATTTTGATTGCATTCCTAGTGCATTCTTTGAAGACCTTAATAACTTTATATGATGCTGAGTTCAGTTATGCATGCTTATAAGTTATAACCCACAAAGGTCTCAACTGGGAAAAAAAAATTACATAATTCTGTCCACACTAGAAGATTTTGATCTATTCAATTTCAAACAGTGAAGAATAAAAATATTTTGTTTGTATTAACAATTTAACATTAGCTGACAATTTTGTAATACAGGCCTCCTACCAGTAAGATTTAGCTATTGCAGAAGATTGAACAAGAGTCTATAATACACAAAGACAATTCAAAAGAAGGAAAAAGGAGGAGAAGAAAAGAAACTGCTAACAATAAGGAACAGTAACTAATGTTCTATAGCCTCTAAGGGGCATGTATACTCTGCAATTCTTTTTCACTGCTTTCGAGAGAACTCTGCTATTAACAATCACCTCAGGTCATATTGCTCTAAGGCTATCTGGTGTATCATATAAGGGTACTGAAGATATAACTAGCAATTGCAGGAATTAGTTGAAAAAATAAGCACTCCAAAGATTAAACGACCAATTTTTTAGAAAAATCTTTTTGGCTCTTTGGAACACCAAAAAACTCTTCAATAAGAATATATGGGACGCTTCATCTAAGGTTACTTAGAATTTACTCTGAAAATGCACCCTGGCTAGTAAGAGTTTGTGAAGTCATATCCAAAATAATCAGTCAAACATATCTGCTTGAAACCTTATCCATGATTAGAACCTCAATATTTTGTGAAAGTTTAATGATTTATTTAAGGAGTTATCCTCACTGTTACATTGGCAATGCATATCAAAAGAAATTTGGTGCTTCATCAGGTAAGAAAGACTCTTATATATAGAAGCTAAGTTCAATTCACTTATGTGCTGTTGTATCTTTCTATTATACAGGAAAAAGAACGTAATTCAGGACAAGCTAACTAGCGCAATTTACTCTGTTTTAATGATCACATTGATTATACGTGTGCTTTACCTATAAACAATTGCATTGTTGTATCTTCTGGAGTTTGATTTATAAAGACTTAACTTGAATGTTTTAAAGCTAGAACTCGCTTGAGTACATTAATTATCCTGGCCTAGGAGGCCGATTTCATAATAGCTGAATCTCCAAGTTCTAAATCTTTTTACTATGAAATCTTAAGTAAGTGACCAGGAAGACAGGGAAAGCCCTGAAACAGCAAACATATATGCTTGGCAGTATTTAAAAGATGAGCATTAAGAACCTAGGTTCTCAAATTTTCTTATTTATACCAGGTTAACTTGATTAACAATGCTGGGGATTATGACATGTTCTAATTCTGCACCTAATATGAAGATCATTGATGGCAAATGTGATTATAACTTTTTTTCTGTAAAACCATCCAGACCAATTAGATTATGTAAATTTTGTCTTGCAGAAATGAGAGAGGGAGTCACTGGCGGCGCCATGTATAATTGAGGGTGGTCACAGGACTAGGAATGGGGTCGGGTTCAGGCCGAGTTTTTCCATACCCGGACCCGACCAGTTTATTAAATAGGTTTTTTCCGGACCCGCCCCGCGGCCCCATCCAGCCAGGTCAGATTTGGGCCCAAATTGTGGCCCAATAAAAAAACGATCCAAAAATGCCACTCCCTGTCCAGCAATGTCTTTTTATTTTTATCTTTGGCCCAATCACCATCCAGCAATGTCGAGGCACTGCATTAATAACAAACACAAAAAACAAATCAAATACAAACCAAATCTCATCCAAAAAAAAATACAAACCAACCACAACAAATCAACTACAATGAACTAGCCCTAAAACAAACCCAAAGTTATTAGAAAGACCAAAAAAAATTGGACTAAAACTAAAAATAACATTTTATAAATTATTAAAAAATTAAAATCAGAGTGTTAAGATTATAAAGTGTGAGAAAGACTGAATAGTCTGTATATTGATGTGTATAGAACAATGTACAATAGAGAGCCTTATATAGGCTAGATATGTGTGCAGTACAAGTAAAAAGAGTAAACTACAAGTACAGTATACTGGGCTAAGCCCAATGGGCTAAACTAGTCTAAGCTATACACTAACATCCCCCCTCAAACTCGAGGTGGCAAAGAGGAAGCCAACTGGAGTTTGGATATAAGATCTCGAAGACGACTAGGCGGGTGAGTCTTGGTAAAGATATCAGCAGGCTGGTCAGCAGAGGAGATGGAGAATAACTTGAGATTTCCTTTCTTAAGATGCTGGCGAGAGCGGATACCTGCAGAATCATCTCCAGTAATAATCATATCATCAACATAAAGAAGAATAAGAGTGATACCAGCAGAGGATCGTCGAACAAAGAGAGCAGTGTCATGAGGACTCGAAGTGAAACCCTGCTGAGCAACAACTGAGCTAAACTTCTCAAACCAAGCTCGAGGAGCCTGCTTGAGGCCATAAAGAGCACGGCGAAGGCGGCAAACTTGATTGCCTGAGTGTGGATAGCCAGGGGGTGGTTGCATGTACACTTCTTCATGGAGGTCTCCATTGAGGAAAGCATTCTTCACATCCATTTGATAAAGAGGCCAACGGCGAACATCAGCCACAGCAATGAGACATCTAACAGATGTAAGACGAGCAACAGGAGCAAATGTTTCCTCATAGTCAATACCATACTCCTGAGTAAAGCCCTTGGCAACTAGGCGAGCCTTGTATCGTTCAACAGATCCATCAGCCTTGGTCTTGATCTTGTAAACCCACCTACAACCTACTACAGACTGACCAGGAGGCAAATCAACCATATCCCAAGTGTGATTCTTATGAAGGGCATCTAGTTCTTCATTCATAGCTTGCTGCCAAAGAGGGTCAGTATGAGCCTCACGATAGGTGTGAGGTTCATAGAGAGTGGCAAGAGCAAAAGAGCAATGATAATCAGTGAGATAAGGGGGAGGAATGCTTACCCGAGTGGAACGACGAAGTTCAGGACCAATAGGAGACTCAGGAGAGGGTGGTGCCACAGGATCCAAGACAGGCGGGTCATATGCCGGAGACAGAACCGGAGATGAGTCGTCTGGAGAGGCAGTCGATGCTGAAGAATCCTCCACAAGTTCAGGATAGAGAGGGAGGAAAAGATCAGTAAAAATGGGAGACTCTGAGGAAGAAGATGCAGGAAACTGCTGAAGACTCGTGAAAGGACGATGTTCCCAAAACTCAACATGACGGGAGACACGAAGGCGATGAGAAATGGGATCATAGCAGCGAAACCCTTTTTGAGACACACCATAACCAAGGAAACAACAGAGACGAGTACGAGGTTGGAGCTTTGTTCGTTCATGAGCAGGAAGAGAGACAAAACAAGCACAACCAAAAACCCGAAGAGAGGAGTAGTCAGGAGTTTGACCATAGAGAAGCTCAAATGGTGATTTGTTGTGTGTAGTTGGTGAAGGAATACGATTAATGGTGTGCACAGCAGTGAGTGCGGCCTCACCCCAAAAGCGCTCAGGAAGAGAGGCAGAAATGAGAAGGGTGCGGACAACATCAAGAATGTGACGATATTTTCGTTCTGCACGACCATTTTGTTGAGAGGTGTAAGGACAAGACCGCTGAGGAAGAGTACCATGTCTGTCTAAAAAGGATAGGAAAGATTTATCATTATATTCTTGAGCATTATCTGATCGAAAGACTTTAATGGTGCGATTGAACTGTGTTTCAATCATTTTATGAAATGTTTGGTAAATAGACACAAGTTCAGACCTATGGTGAAGCAGATAAATCCAAGTATACCGAGAAAAATCATCCACAAATATGACAAAATATTTAGATCCCCCCTCAGTGGGAACAGGTGCAGGACCCCAAATATCAGAATGTATAAGATCAAAAGGGGCAGAAGAAAAGGAGTCACTTTTATTAAAGGGCAATTTTGTTTGTTTGCCAAAATGACAGGAAGTACAATCAAATTTTTGAAACTGAACTGAACCTAAATGACCTTGAGAAGCTAATAATTGAAGACGAGATAAGGATGGATGACCAAGACGAGCATGCCATAGATCAGGTGAGAAGGTGGCAGTGGTAGTAGCTGCAGAAACAACTTGTGAAGGAATCTTCAAGTCATGAACCTCAAACATGCGACCAACCTTACGGCCTGTCCCAAGCACTTGACCCGTCCAGGGATCCTGCATATCCACACCATGATTAGTAAATAGAAGATTTACGCCTAATTCGCAAAGTTAACCAACAGAAAGCAAATTGAGGGATAACTTTGGAATATGAAAAGTGTTACTAAGGGATAAACAAGGAGAAGAGATTGTTCCTTTATGACTAACAGGCATAGGAGTTCCATCAGCAGTGTAAATGGTGATTGGATGTTCTAAGGGTGCCTTATCAGAAAATTGGGATTCATCAGGAGTCATATGGTTACAACATGCAGTATCAAAAAACCAAGGTTGTTTACCTGAGGTGACAGAGAGGGCAGTGGAAGTGCGGGATAAAACCTGTTGAACAACTGCCTCAATATCAGCCGTAGTAAGTGAGGAAGCCAAAGATGGACCTGTAGGAACCGATGGATCTGAAGGACATACAGCAGCTGCCTGAGGAAGAGAAGCTTTATTCTGCTCTTGCACAAATTTCTGTAGCTTACGACAAACAGAGATGTCATGGCCTTTGGCACGGCAAAACTTGCAGTGAATACCTTTGGAAGACTGAGAGGTGGGACGCCCGGAGTTTATTCGCGGAGGAGCAGTGAATGCAACAATGGGAGGCTGTGGTGAGGGTGTAGCCAATACATGATCAGATGATGTCATGTGATAAGTAGGCCGACGATTCTCCTCAGAAATAAGCTCCTTTACTGCAGCATCAAGAGAAGGAGTAGGAGACCGGCTAAGTAGAGAAGCCCTAGTAGGCTCAAAATCCTCACGTAAACCCATCATGAAGTGCATAAATCTACGGCGATCCCGGTATTTGACAAAGAGCTCAATGTCCTTAGAACACACCAGTGGAGGATCTGCAGCAGAGAGTTGTTCCCACATAGTAGAAGTCTGAGAATAAAAATCAGAAATAGACTGACCTGTCTCTTGGCGCATTTGATAAAGCTTTGATTCAATGTGAAACTCCAAGCTTGAATCATTAGTGCAGTTATAACGATCGGCCAAAAATTTCCAAGCAGCCTCAGCAGTTTCAAGACGAGGAAGAAGATTATGAATGGAGGGAATAGAGGTATTGATAAACCAAGATAAGATCTTACTCTGAATACTCTCCCATTCCTCTAGACGTTCTTCATAATCATCTGTTGTAACAGCAGTCTTGGAAGACTCTTCAGCAGCTGTGGCTTTGGACTTAGGGTCTGGTACTGGCTTAAGAATTGAACCAGTCACATATCTCCACAGTTTACGACCCTAGAGAAAGACGGTCATATTCTGAGACCATGCATGATAGCTAGTAGGACCATCCAACATGATGGTGATAGGACGTATGATATCTCGTTCACTTTGTTGAGCCATAATGAAGAAAATGACCAAAAAGTGAGATTTAGATACCTCAAATGCAGAAACGGAGCCCAAAATCAGAATCTACGCGAAAAACTGAGCAAGACAGGTCCTGTTGAAAATTTTTGACTTGGTCAACGGTCAAAGTCAACGGTCAAAGTCAAAGGTCAAAGTCAACTGGCGGCCTGGTCAAGTCAACTGATGACGTGTGCTGGCGTGGCGGTGTGACGTCACGCTAGGGCTGACGTGGCAGTTCCAGAAACGAAGCTGGCGCGTGGGGCGCGTGTCAGCGCGTGGGAGGACGTCTGATCTGGCGCGTGGGGCGCGTGAGTGAGAGTGGCAGCGCGTGGCGGCACGTGGAGCGCGTGCTCGTGAGGCAGAAACTTCAGGCGGCGCGTGGAGGCGCGTGTGAAGTTTTTTCTGGCCGTTCTTTGTTGGGTTTTGCTCGGGATTGTCTGTTCTGTCACTCAATGCCTTTGCTTTGACAGTTGGATGAGTAGAACAATAAGATCCGAGAGTTGTTGGGACTGTGGGCGTGACGGCGGTGACTCGCTTCTGACAGTGGCTACTGGATGAAGGCGAGGGCAGCGGAAGAACGCCGGAGATGTCCACAGGAATCAGAAAGTCAGAGGAATGACTCTGATACCATGTTAAGATTATAAAGTGTGAGAAAGACTGAATAGTCTGTATATTGATGTGTATAGAACAATGTACAATAGAGAGCCTTATATAGGCTAGATATGTGTGCAGTACAAGTAAAAAGAGTAAATTACAAGTACAGTATACTGGGCTAAGCCCAATGGGCTAAACTAGTCTAAGCTATACACTAACACAGAGAAAGAGAGAAACAATGGCCGTGAGAAACGAACCTGTGATGAACCGCAGGGTCGACGGTGACAGAGTTTGAGACCAGTGGTGATAGCGCTTGAGGGCCGGCGGTGAGAGCTTGAGGCTGGCGGTGAGATAGAGTGATGGCCGGCGGTGACAGAGCTTGACACCAGCGGTGATAGCGCTTGATGGCCGGCGGTTAGATCGAGTGATGGCCGGCGGTGATAGAGCTTGACGGTGATAGAGCTTAAAAAACTCCGCACATATTTATCTTCTCCACATTTTTTGAATAGAATTTCTCATAAAAAAGAAACGTGAAACATAAAACTTCATCACTTTTCTCCTCAAAAAAAGAACTTCCCGCTACTCACGTTTGAAAGAAAATAACTACCCCTCCAATACAATAAGGAAAAATTATCCCACGTTAAAAATAAATAAATAAATAATGTGAAATGTTTCTTTTTCAAACTATTATATTATCAATTTTTTTTTGGATTTATTACATTATCAATTTTTTTTTTTTATAACTATTACATCATCAATTGGATTTGGATAAACACGCAAAAGCTTCTAATTGAAAAATGAATCCTATTCTCTTTGAAAAAAAAAAATCCTATCTATTTTTTTCAAATTGTGATGAAAGAAAAATTATAATACTAAATCCCAAAAAAAAAAAAAAAAAGAGCCTTATCGCACGCACGAAGTGCGTGTGATGAGGCTAGTCTGTATATATTAAGAAGATTCATAAAGTTAGTTACTACTTTTTTTCCTATCAAAAATACTCCTAAATTAATTAACCAACAATTCAAAAATGGGGTTAAAATAGTAAATTGGAAAAAGAAAGTTAGTTATTACTTTTTTTACTGTCAAAAATACCCATACCTAAAACTTAAAAATGAGACTAAAATAGTAAATTGACAAAAATAATAAATTCTTACTTCTACGTTGAAATACATTCCTACTTCTAATAAACTTCTACTTTTACGTTGATTTAAATTTCTACTTCTACTTACTAACTCCCTACAAAATAGGATTACCCTTTTGTTAGTTTTAAAACTCTTCTAATCTACAAAACTCACCATACATATTTATTTTATTTTTTATTTTTACTTCATCACAATGTATTTGTTTCTTTTGTCCTCCTTTTTTTTTTTTTTAATTTCATTACTCCCTTAGTTTTTTTTTATTTATTTGTGATTGGAAAAAGGAAGAAATCTCAAATTATAATAAATACAAATTATTAATCTTTACTCAAAAAATAGAAGAGCTTCACGCGCGTGCTCAGAGGCTAGTATATATATATATATGGTTTTTTTGGATAATTTTAATTTTAAGCTGGTCGGGCCAGGTTTTTGTAAAAATTCGAACCCGACTTGGACCCGCTTCGAGTGTTTAAAAAAAAAAAAAAAAAAAAAAAAAAAAAAAAAACCCAAACCTGACCCTATTTTTAATCGAACCGAATAAAATCTGGCCCATTAGGGACGGGCTGGACTGGATATCCGCAAGTCGGGCATAAATTGTCATCCCTATACAGGACCAACCTCAACTTGGAAAAAAGAAGAAGAATTTTATGCTTTTAAAAAAATAAAATTCTAAATTAATATGGGTTGTTGTCCACCTAGAAAAAAGACTTGACCACCCTAAAAAAAAAAACCTAAACATCCTAAATAAAAATTAGATTTTGATTGCATTCCTAGAGCATTCTTTGAAGACCTTAATAACTTTATATGATGCTGAGTTCAGTTATGCATGCTTATAAGTTATAACCCACAAAGGTCTCAACTGGGAAAAAAAAAATTACATAATTCTGTCCACACTAGAAGATGTTGATCTATTCAATTTCAAACAGTGAAGAGTAAAAATATTTTGTTTGTATTAACAATTTAACATTAGCTGACAATTTTGTAATACAGGCCTCCTACCAGTAAGATTTAGCTATTGCAGAAGATTGAACAAGAGTCTATAATACACAAAGACAATTCAAAAGAAAGGAAAAAGAAGGAGAAGAAAAGAACAGAACAGAAAAGAAACTGCTAACAGTAAGGAACAGTAACTAATGTCGGATTCCAAATATGTGACATTTCAAACAATCCACCCTGCCCGTTGATTTAACTGGTATGTAGATAAGAAGAGCATATGCATTTGCAACCAATGCATTTGCTTTGAGAAGACTGACTGGAAGATTCCACCAATCAATAATATATTTGTTTTTATAAAACTTCAAAAACTAAATATTATTCCAAGTCAAGTCATGATTAAAAAATTTATCTGTAGTTTGCTTTAAAAAAAATTAAAAAAATAAAATAAAAATCATATGGGCCCTTTCCCCCCAATAAACAGTACTCAATACTCTACAAACTACAAACCAAAATACAAAAATTGTTTTGGTGCGTTGATAAAGTCAACTAACTCCACTAAAAATTGATTCCTTTGTGATATATTCGTATCTACTTTGATTAAAATAAGCAACAAAACTAGAAAACCCCATTAATCAATCACCAATAGCCAAAATAGTTATATGGATACAAGCACTGATTGCGGTTAAGTTCCAAAATTTAGAAAGAGAAAAAGTTTTTAAGTACCCCCATCTTAGCACAATATTCTTCGGGAGTAGTTGTTGCCTCGGCGAGGAGGCGACGGGGAATAAAAGAAGTGAACAAGGTTTGGAAATGGGTAGTAGTAGAAGAAGAAGAAGATGCATCTGTTTTACAAGGCAACCACTTATTGGCTAAGTTCTCGGGAATGCAAATTTTGGCAATCCGTGCTTGGAACACTGTGAGTAGCAGTGATATGAACCCCAACAACATCAACTCTGCATTCATTCACACCATAAAATAATATGATCAGGCACACCCAGAATATATCCAACTCTATATATAAGTGTGTGTGCATATATATATATATATATATATATATGTGTGTGCATGTAATAGAGAGAGAAAGAGAGCGGAGAGTACTGGTGACCTTCTTTGATCTTCTGTAAGGCTTGATAGAGAGGCTTCTGGTTCTTTTTCTTGAGCTACTGCAAGAGAAGAGAGAAAGAGAGAGAGAGAGAGTCATTCATTATATAAATAATTAATGATGATCAGTACGTATACCAAGTAGTCTAAGACTAAGACTAATAAGGAAATAGAAATGATACAAAGGATGCAGAAAAGAGAAGAGATTGACATGCCTTGCCAGTGTAGTGAAGGAGACGTTCAACGGCGAGAGAGATGGCGACGATAACACTGCACACAATAGCAACAACCCACGTTGGGGTGTACTCCAAAGTTGGACCTTCTCCAGCTGCCATCTTTCTCTGTCTCTGTCTCTGTCTCTATCTCTGCCTAATATCTAATTAACCAAAAATTATGATGTAGTGCAGTACTCTCACTCTTTTCTCTCCTACAAATAATTCTTGTCTTTGATACAAGAAAATGGAACTAAGAGAATCGAATCATAATCAGAAGAGTGGGATAGAGGAGCTGTAAAGCAGCTGGTGGGATTATCAAGCTGCCACTGCCATTTTAGAAAAACCTTATGAGCCAAAAAGTAAATTAAATGTGAAAATTTATGGGGTTTGGCCCTTTAAAGGCTAAAGATTAAAATATGCTGAGCGAGACCGACCGCTAATCAGTGCAAACATCAACTCCGAACAAATGAAAAACTGGGTTGACCCAACACATCAACACATGTTACGTTATATAGGCAGTATGTATATACCGTGGGTCCCACACCCACCCCGCTCCTAATAACAAGTAACCATGAATCTTACCAAACTCTCAAAAAGACTTTTTTTTTTTTTTTTTTCTTTTGTTTTGACTACTTCTAACCTAGGATTTTTTTTTTTCTTTTTTTTTTGACTACTTCTAACCTAGGTTTTTTTTTTTTTTTTTTGGTTGCAAAATAACATCATTTGGCTACAATTTTGTTAATTAGTAACGTTTCCAAACTATTTAATTAACTAACATCTCGAGTTTTTTAGACTTGAGTTCCCTGTAACAACTCGAGTTTTAGAAATTCGAGTTTCATGTGCTTGCAAAGTTGAAGTGGATTTAAAATTCACGTAGAACTCAGGTTCCTGCTTTGAAAAACCCAAGAACAAAACCCACTCTCCACTTCCTTATTCATTCTTCTTCTCCAACCCAAAAACCATGATCTCAGCATCGACACCGGAGTGGCTCTTAGAATTTTTTTAAAAAAAGGGAGAATTGGAGAAAAAAGAGAAATTTGAGACAAACCTACACCAAGAAGAACGGCCACCTTCCCAATCGGGAGATCCATCACCGATTCACTGCTGAGATGAGAATAGGTGGGGTGGGTTTGGTTTTGCTGTAGGTGGGTTTGGTTTTTGCAAGTGACTTCACAGGGTGGGTTTGGTTTTGCTGTGGGAATGGGTATCCTCTTTTTCTTCTTTCTTCTTCTTCTCCTTCTTTCTTCTTTTCCATTTCTCAAAAATGTAAAATTAAAAACAAGACTTGAGTCTTTGAGACCTGAGTTCTACGTGTATAAAAATTTCCACATCAACCTTCCAAAGCATCAAAATTGAGTGTGTGAGACTTGAGTTCCTTCATTGAAATCAAGTCTAACAAACTCGAGATGCTAATTTGCTAAAATGTTTCAAAAACATACCGACTAACGAAATTGTTGTTAAAATAATGCTAAATGGCAAAAATATCCTCTAACCTAAGGTTACCAATTACCAGCAATGAAAGAATGGGAGTGTATGCAAATTACAAAGGCATTATTAGGCATCATTAGCATTCAGCATCGTGATGATGGAGAAGGAAGGAGAAAGAAAAACCATTAGGATAAGGTTTATATTTTAAATAATAATAAATAAATAAAAAGACAGAAAAGAACGCGTATCATATTCATTTCATTCTTTAGCGTAAAAATATTTACGTTTGTTTTGAATAATAAGGAATAAACAAAATAAATAAATAAAATAAAGAAAGTGGACACTACCGGAATGGAAACGCAGAGAAATTATTGTCAATTGTCATTGGAAGGATCTGATCTGTTTCCAACTTTCCCGTCTGTGACGTTCTCTCTCTCTCTCCTTCCCTCTCTCTCTCTCTCTCGGACTTTCACTCACAGTTCATTCGAAAAAGAAATGCATATTCAATTCATACACGAACGCGAACATTGAATGATGCCTATACTTTGTCTTAATTTCCTTTTTACTCGTTTCTCCATTTTCTTTATTATAAAGTATTTGACTCTGTATCCATATCATATTTATACATACCAACACATGTTGCTAGCTAAACAACACAGATGCTCCCACTAATATTGATTATTCCTTTATAACTCATTATCACTAATCAGCATGAGTCCCAAAAAACTTTGTGACAGGACTTTACTATATTTACAAAAGAATTTAAGCACGGATTAAATTTTCATTATTTTTGACAATTTTTCTTTGATTCCTTTATAATGTCTATATTGTGTTGGTTTAAATGAATTTTTTCTCAAGCTTTTAGATGATGGACTTTAGAAAAGATGTTCAACTTTTATATGCCAAGCTTTGACTATAAGTCTTGTACATGGAACAAATTGAGATAAGAAATTAAGAATATGGTCCATTTTGGTGGGCCTTAGCTTGATTTGTGTAGACATCGATTTTCTCTCCTGCCAAAAGTCCGACTTATTTTAGGTGGAAACTTCATTGATTAATACTTGTTTGGCATGATGCCACAATTTACCAAACAATAAATTCTCTTGTTCAAGTTCTAAAGAGACAATTAAGTTACTTTCAAGAATTTCTCCCAAAAAAAAAAGTTACTTCTATGAATAAACAAATGAACATTAGGCCTACATAATAAAAATGTGAGAGAAGAGAGCATCATTCTCTATACTCCGAGAGTACCTAAAAATTACTTGTAGATACCTCTCCTAATTTTTTTTTTTTTGGTAGTTGGTCGTCAACTTAAACGGATAGAAAAAGACTAAGTCATGATGAAGTGAGAAATTGGGAGAAGATCAACATCACCATGGGCCCAGTAAGTATCATCATTCAACCATGATGATTAGTCTCAAGAAATGTTTGGTTACCTCTGTTTCAAGGACCCTATCTTTCGAATCAGTCAAGTTAACATTTCATTTATTATTCTTTGAAAAGACTAAAGACTAAAGAGTCAAGTCAACTTTATTTAATGGTAATTAACTTTTCTGTGCGGTATGGACAAGGAATATAAAATTTTTCAACACATGATGTCAATAAATTGGATTAGACCATGTGATTAGTGTGTGGTGAAAGCATAATATATTTAAGATATCTCAAGCACAAATTGTTTATCTTATCATGAAAAATGGGACACTGCACTTCGAATTCTTTGGTATTCTTAGAACTTGAACATGAGATGAGAGTAAGGGCTTTTGACACTTTTTCATTTTTCCTGTTCTTGTAGCAAAGGTTTAGGGAATTGATGAACTTCCCTTGTTGCCTTGTTTCTCTTTCTTTAATTCTTTATTATTAAGAGAACAAAAAAAAAAAAAAAAAAAAAAACATGAGATAATCAAAAGTCTTGTACATGGAACAAATTGAGATAAGAAATTAAGAATATGGTCCCTTTTGGTGGGCCTTAGCTTGATTTGTGTAGACATTGATTTTCTCTCTTGCCAAAAGTCTGACTTATTTTAGGTGGAAATTTCATTGATTAATACTTGTTTGGCATGATGCCACAATTTACCAAACAATAAATTCTCTTGTTCAAGTTCTAAAGAGACAATTAAGTTACTTTCAAGAATTTCTCCCCCCCCCAAAAAAAAAAAAAAAAAAGTTACTTCTATGAATAAACTAATGAACATTAGGCCTACACAATAAAAATGTGAGAGAAGAGGAGCACCATGGGCCCAGTAAGTATCATCATTCTTCTATGATGATTAGTCTCAAGAAATGTTTGGTCACCTCTGTTTAGTGACCATTGTAAGGTTGAATTTAATCAACCATTTTATTGACTTTATTCCGTGCCAAATTTGCTTGTATTTCAGCATTTAGTAACCCTGTATTTAGGTGGGCTTGTTGTAAGGGTAGTGTGTGAGAGAGTGTGAAGAAATGCTCAAGACTGTGCAGTGAAGCAGGGACTCGCGGCTTGATCTCGCGGGAGGCTCGCGGCTTGCAAGCCGCCAAAAGTTACACACGTGCAGAGCATGCAGGGAGCTAAACAGTCATGCCACCTGAAGCACTACAGGACAAAAATCCAGACTGGCCATTAAGTTAGCTCGTGGCTTGAACTCGCGACTCAGTCAAGTCGCGAGGTCAAGTCGCCAGCCAACCCTGTTTTGGAAAAACTGACTCTTTGCATTCCATTCTCACACCAGTATAAATACCCCTCATTCCCACAAAATATGTGTGGCTATTCAGAGAGAAAAACCCTAAGAGAGATTTCTTCAAAACACCCACCCAATTAGAGAGAGCTACTCATTCTTAGAGAGAAATCTTTGTAGTCTTTTTTCATTCCCTCTCTCATTGTCATACCTATTGAGAGGAGATTTCTATCCAAACACTACCCACACCCATTTAGAATGTTGAGTGTTTTTGGAGCTTTGGGAAGCATTGGAAGATGCCAAGGATGGCGGATGCTATGGATTATAGCGGAATCCGGTAAGCTAGAAAAGAAAAATGTTCGGAGCAACCTCGTTGGAGCAAGAAGCTTGGAGGGCTTAGGTACATCGGGTAGATTAGGCTTGGAGGGTCTATTGCTGTTCATGTATCCCAACTGCATTTTCTAGTGGATTATTGACCGCTTGGAGGGCGGCGGAGAGGTTTTACGCCAAGGGCTTCGGTTTCCTCTTCGATAACACATCGTGTGTTGTCCTTGTGTTTGCATCTCTCTTCCCTTTATCTTTGTCTTTTATTTTCTGCTGTGGATGTGATTTTAATTGGCTTAGATTGTTTACCAATTCTGTATTAAGCTTTTGTTCATGTTCCGCACATTAATTGTTTGATATAAAACTTGAATTAGTAATTTGTAAATTGGGGGTCTAAACGTTCAAAGGTGTTTATACACATAATTGAACTTTCAATTGGTATCAGAGTGGGTACACTTGTTGTGGTTTAAATACCTAAGTGTGATCCTTGACCCCTTGTGTTTATTTGTCATGGATTGTGCTTTGTATGCCTCTTTGCATGATTTGGTTGGTGATGAATGTAACATGCCACGTGTTTGTGAAAATTCCTCTATGAGTGTTAATCCCCATAAGTGTGATGACATGTTATTTGAATCTATGGGTATTGTTGACAAACTCTTGAAGAAAAATGCTAAGAAGTTTCAAAAGAATTTGAGCAAGTTATTTTGTGAAAAGGATGATTTGATTGCTACGCTCAATGAATCCAACAAATTGGTTGAGAAATATAAAAAACTTGTTGAAATTTTTCTTGAAAAGATGAAAGAGTTTGAATGTCTGAATATGGACTTGGATGCTAAACTTGTTTTGACTAACAAACTTGTTGATGATCTAAAATGTGAAAATGAATCTTTTAAGATACATGCCAAGTGTTTGATTGCTGAACCTATTGCTAAAAAGGATGAAAATATTTGTTGCAATCATGTTGTGGTACCCGATTTTGTGCCTAGTGTGTGTTCTACCATAAAGAACAAATCGGTGTACATTCCTCCACATAAAAGAAATCAAAAGGTGGAGAGAAAGACTGTTAAGTCAAAGCCTTCGTTTAGGTCTCAACCTAAGGTTTTGAATTGATCTAAATTTGTTCCCACTTGCCACCATTGCGGTGTGATTGGTCATATAAGATCTCAATGTCATAAATTGAAGAGGGAACAAAACCATGTTGCTAGATCCCTTCCTAAAAAGCCTAGTGGACCTAAACACATTGTTTGTCACCATTGTGGTGCCTTTGGTCATCTAAGACCTCAATGCTCTAAGTTTCATGCTTTTAAAAGAATCAAAAGAAAAGAAAAACTTGAGCTTTTTGGAAGTTGTGCTAAAAGGAGTAAACCGGTTTTGAGTGAAAATAACATGTTGTTAAAGAAAATGTTTAATGCTCTTAACTCCTTGACTATGTGCATCTCCGGTTCTCATTCTTCCAACCCTCGTCTCACTTCTCTTGAGACACTCATTCCAAACAATCGTTCTGTTTGGATGAGGAAGGGTTCCTATGGTTGAGTTTTGCTCTTTTGGTTCTTGATCTAATTCTTTCGATCTTTGTAGGACCCTTCATGCATTAAATGTCATATCTTCATGTATTTTGTGCATCTTGCATTCATTTATATGCATTGTTTTGTTTTTTATCTTACTTTTGTATTTCAATTTTGTGTGAGTAAAAAATCCAAAACCACATAAAAAGTAAAAAATTCAAAAAGTTTGATCGTATATGTTTGAGCACATATCACATGTGAGTTTGGCCTTGTACCTTTGTACAAATGGCTTTGTGCATTTACGAGCTTAGCTTGTTAGTTTTGCACTTATATCTTTGTGGGAAAAATCTTGACATCTTTTTGTGATTGTTGTAAATCGATCTTCAAACTTGTCATGAATGATTAGTCAATAGTCATGTTGGCTTTGATACATGCGTAGACTTGTGCTTATATCTCTTCCCACTCTTTTATTTTTATTGCTTAAAGAGCTCAATAAATGTAAATCTCAAAATGAAAAGAGATAATGAGCTGCAAAAGCCGTCGCACATACTAGTATTCGACTAGGAAAAAGGGAAAGCGACTTATATGAAAATGTATGATGCCTAAAAAGCCAAAGGCTTGTTCATCAAATTGAAATATCACAAATTTCAGGCATCAATCTGAAAATGAGATGTTTTGATTCAAAATAATCAAATGTTATGAATTGTAAAGAAGCCAAATGAAAAGCTTCAATCTTATGTAATCATTTTCTTGTGGGAGGTCATATATGTTCATTTCTATAATTGAGATAGACCACTTGACTTAGTACTAGTTGTATATGACTTGATTGAATTGATCATTGAAACTTCACTCTAGACTAAGGACTATTCCACATTTGATACACACACACAACACACATGCCTAATGTTCAATAAATGTCTTATTCATTTGTTAGATTGTACTTGTCTAAATGTGATGTGTGTGCGCTCAATCATATATGGTTCAATCCAAAAAGATTTTTTATCATTTTATATGTTTTTGGAAGTGATTTTTATCACTCTTTGTGTTCATGTTTAGTGTTTTCTTTGTTTTTCATTGTTTAACCATGTTCTGTATTGAAAAACAGGTTTCAGAGTTTTTCGCGGCTCAGCTGGCGACTCGCCAGTCGCGAAACCCTAGTCGCGAGTTCATCCAAAAGTTTTTGGCGACTCACTCACGGCTTGCTCGCGACTCACTCGCGACTCGCGAAAATTTTCGCGACTGAAACTCGCGACTCGCGAAAATTTTCGCGACTGAACCTCGCGACTCGCCCAGTCGCGAAACGCCTAGAAATAGCTTTTTAAAGGGCTTTTTGTGGGAAACTTGTATTAAACCTCTCTCATCCTCTCTAAAACCCCTCTTTCAATATTTTTACATCAAAACCCAACCAATTTGAATGATTTTTCATTCCATTAACAATTCTAAGGTATTTATAAACTCTTTTCATTAATTTTGATCCTTAGATTATGTTTTGGAGAGTTTTGTGCTCTTGGTTGGGATTTTTATCATAGGAGTTGAGAAAACTTAATTTTTGTCAAATTTCTTCATGGGATTGGTTTCTTTTGTTGATTTGCATTGGTTGTTGGCCCCTTGTGGCAGGAAGAACATGTATTAAGGGTGAATTTCATGATGTTCATGCATTGTTTCACATTATTGTTCATAGTGTGCATGCTAGGTGTTTGATAAAATGCCTCTTAGACATTTTCTCGCTTGTTTGGACTCTGATGAGTATCAAACTTTGGGGTTTCTCATGTTTCCTCATTAGGAACATGTTTGGTTCGTTGGTTGTGTATTTTGCACACTTTGCCCCACATGTGCATTTTTCATGCATTGGTCATGCATTGCACTTAGCCACCTCTTGCACACACCTTTGCTACCCTTGTCATGCATTGGTCTTTACCTTATTTCTTCATCCTAGCATGTCATGTTTACCTTATACTTTGTAGCATGTTACTTTGTCTTAGGTTTGAGCTTCATTTTCTCATTTATCTTGCACCCCTCATGCATCATTATCATTGTTCGTTCATTCATCTCTTGCCCTCTTTTCTCCTTGACCCTTTGTCTATTCCTGACAAAAAGGAGGAGAGTATACTCTAGAGAGTATACCGGAGTGTTTTGTCATTTCTCTATGACTCTTGTTATGACTCTTGTGCACATCCTTAGGGCGAGAAATTCTATTTCTCGTGCACATTTGTAGGGGGAGAGATTTTCCATAGTGGAGATGCATATACCAAGGGGGAGAAAACATTGTGTTAACTAGAAAATTTTGTTCTGTTTGTTTTCTTGTTGGCTTTATGGTGCTTTAAGTTATGCTTTGTTGTTCTCATTGCATCATGTTTGTGCTTTGGACATGCATATATCCCTATGCTATTGTGCTTCTTTGAATGCATGTTCGGATGATCATTTGCTTTGCTATATAATCATTGTAGTCATTTCTATATGACTGTTTTGGTGTATGATCAAGTTGCTCACATGTTTCACATCATGTTTACTTGATCGCAATTTACTTGTTACATTATACTTGTCCTTTTATTACTTACCTTACCTTGAGGGTCTAATGTGTTTTTTGCAAGTGTTTCAGGTTACAAGTATATATGTTCCTAGTGCATCACAGCTTCTCATCATTTTGAAGGGGAGAAACTTTAAGCACTTTTCGTTTATATTGTTTAAGTTTTTATTCAATATAATGTGCCTTGTACCCATGTTGCTTTTGTAAGCTTTTAGGGTTATGTTTTATGCATAGTTTGTAGGCTTTATGGTTTGTACCATGCTTTATGCAGTCTTTTATGCTTTGTTTTAAATCAGTACTTCTATATAAATGTATTGCATTTTCTTTTAAGTATTGTCACTCTTGTGCCCTTGTAGGATTGTTCCTAGATGCATATACTTAGTGTATTATGCATTGGTTGAGTGTTGGGCATACAAGTAACTTGCTTTGTTCTTGTTAACTTGTATGTTCAAGTGTTCATTCCAAGTGTGAATGAGCACTGTGATCACTACCTTGTGGTGATTACTTGGTTGATCAAGCCTTGATTTGAATCTTCACTTCATCTTTGCTTGATCACCTTAAGCTTGTTTCATATGCATTTCATGTTTTTCTACATACAATGATCATGGTGTATTGTTGTGTTTCAGGAGTTTCATGTTCTTATGTTTCAAGTGCTTCACAGCTTCTAGAGTTAGGTGTGACTGAGTTTTGTTCAACTGTTCCCAACTCACATGTTAAGTCTAGAGTCTGTTTTAGGGTTTTGTTACAGAATAGCCAAAGGGGGAGATTGTAAGGTTGAATTTAATCAACCATTTTATTGGCTTTATTTCGTGCCAAATTTGCTTGTATTTCAGCATTTAGTAATCCTGTATTTAGGTGGGCTTGTTGTAAGGGTAGTGTGTAAGAGAGTGTGAAGAAATGCTCAAGACTGTGCAATGAAGCAGGGACTCGCGGCTTAATCTCGCGGGAGGCTCGCGGCTTGCAAGCCGCCAAAAGTTGCACACGTGCAGAGCATGCAGGGGAGCTGAACAGTCATGCCACCTTGAGCACTACAGGACAAAAATCCAGACTGGCCATTAAGTTAGCTCGCGGCTTGAACTCGTGACTCAGTCAAGTCGTGAGGTCAAGTCGCCAGCCAATCCTGTTTTGGAAAAACTGACTCTTTGCATTCCATTCTCACACCAGTATAAATACCCCTCATTCCTACAAAATATGTGTGGCTATTCAGAGAGAAAAACCCTAAGAGAGGTTTCTTCAAAACACCCACCCAATTAGAGAGAGTTACTCATTCTTAGAGAGAAATCTTTGTAGTCTCTTTTCATTCCCTCTCTCATTGTCATACCTATTGAGAGGAGATTTCTATCCAAACACTACCCACACCCATTTAGAGTGTTGAGTGTTTTTGGAGTTTTGGGAAGCATTGGAAGATGCCAAGGATGGCGGATGCTATGAATTATAGTGGAATCCGGTAAGCTAGAAAAGAAAAAGGTTCGGCGCAATCTCGTTGGAGCAAGAAGCTTGGAAGGCTTAGGTACATCGAGTAGATTAGGCTTGGAGGGTCTGTTGCTGTTCATGTATCCCAACTACATTTTCTAGTGGATTATTGACCGCTTGGAGGGCGGCGAAGAGGTTTTACGCCGAGGGCTTCGGTTTCCTCTTCGATAACACATCGTGTGTTGTCCTTGTGTTTGCATCTCTCTTCCTTTTATCTTTGCCTTTTATTTTCTGCTGTGGATGTGATTTTAATTGGCTTAGATTGTTTACCAATTTTGTATTAAGCTTTTGTTCATGTTCCGCACATTAATTGTTTGATATAAGACTTGAATTGGTAATTTGTAAGGTGTTTATACACATAATTGAACTTTCAACCATATCTTTAGAATCAGTCAAGTTAACTTTTTTTATTTATTATTCTTTGTAAAGACAAAAGACTAAAGACTAAAGAGTCAAGTCAACCTTATTTAACGGTAATTAACTTTTCTGTGTGGTATGGAAAGGAATATATAATTTTTCAACACATGATGTTAATAATTGGATTAGACCATGTGATTACTGCGTGGTGAAAACATAATATATTTAAGATATCTCAAGCACAAATTATTTATCTTATCATGAAAAATGGGACACTGTGCTTCGAATTCTTTGGCATTCTCAAAACTTGAACATGAGATGAGAGTAAGGGCTTTTGCACTTTTTCATTTTTCCTGTTCTTGCTGCAAAGGTTTAGAGAATTGATGAACTTCCCATGTTGCCTTGTTTCTCTTTCTTTCTTTCTTTATTATTAAGAGAACAAAAGAAAAAAAAAAAAAAAAAAAAAAAAAAAAAAAAAAAAAAAAACACGAGATAATCAAAATAACCGTCCCCCCACCCCAAAAAAAAACCTCACAATCAAGGAAGTTCAAACTTTCCCTCTTCCCATGTGTATTAAAATACATAGTATTTTCAAAAAAAAAAAAAAAAAAAAAAAGGGAGGTTCAAACTTGAATTAGGGCAATGATCCCTTTTCAGGTCCAAACTTGTGGATTTGCCCACAATTTGTTTTGCACAATGCCGAGCTATCGGAGTAAATGATATCCCTGCTCCTAAACACTCCAAAGTCCAACTCTAAATTGAACTCGGTTATTTCTTTTCAGGCCCAAATCCGCAAATTTGCATGTTATTTGTTTGACATGATGCCACAATTTACCAAACAATAAATTCTCTTGTTCAAGTTCTATAAAGACAATTAAGTTACTTCTAAGAATTTCTCAAAAAAAAAAAAAAGTTGCTTCTATGAATAAACTAATGAACATTAGGCCTACACAATAAAAATGTGAGAGGAGAGAGCACCATTCTCTATACTCTGAGAGTACCTAAAAATTACCCGTCGATACCTCTCCCAAAAAAAAATTTCTAGTTGGTCGTCAACTTAAATGGATAGAAAAAGACTAAGTCATGATGAAGTGATAAATTGGGTGAAGATCAACATCACCATGGGCCCAGTAAGTATCATCATTCATCCATTATGATTATTCTCAAGAAATGTTTGGTCACCTCTATTTTAGTGACCTTATCTTTAGAATCAGTCAAGTTAACTTTTTTATTTATTATTCTTTGTAAAAACAAAAGACTAAAGACTAAGGAGTCAAGTCAACTTTATTTAACGGCAATTAACTTTTTTGTGTTGTATGGAAAAGGAATATATAATTTTTCAACACATGATGTTAATAAATTGGATTAGACCATGTGATTAGTGTGTGGTGAAAGCATAATATATTTAAGATATCTCAAGCACAAATTGTTCATCTTATCATGAAAAATGGGACACTGTGCTTCGAATTCTTTGGCATTCTCAGAACTTGAACATGAGATGAGAGTAAGGGCTTTTGACACTTTTTCATTTTTCCTATTCTTGCAGCAAATGATTAGAGAATTTATGAGCTTCCCTTGTTGCTTTGTTTCTCTTTCTTTCTTTATTATTAAGAAAAAAAAAAAAAAAAAAAAAAAAAAAAAAAAAAAAAAAAAAAAAAAAAAAAAAAAAAAAAACCACAAGATAATCAAAATAACCCTCCCCCACCCCCCCCCCCCAAAAAAAGACCTCACAATCAAGGAAGTTCAAACTTTCCCTCTTCCCAGGTGTATTAAAATACATGGTATTTTCAAAAAAAAAAAGGAAGTTTAGACTTGAATTGGGGCAGTGATCCCTTTTTAGGCCCAAACTTGTGGATTTGCCCACAATTTGTTTCGCACAATGCCGAGCTATCGGAGTAAATGATATTCCAGCTCCTAAACACTCCAAAGTCCATCCCTAAATTATACTCAGTTATTTCTTTTTAGGCCCAAATCCGCAGATTTGCGTGTTATTTGTTTGACATGATGCCACAATTTCCCAAACAATAAATTCTCTTGTTCAAGATCTATAGAGACAATTAAGTTACTTCTAAGAATTTCTCAAAAAAAAAAAAGTTGCTTCTATGAATAAACTAATGAACATTAGGCCTACACAATAAAAATGTGAGAGGAGAGTGCACCATTCTCTATACTCCGAGAGTACCTAAAAATTACTCTTTGATACCTCTCCCAAAATTTTCTTTTTTGTAGTCAGTCGTCAACTTAAATGGATAGAAAAAGACTAAGTCATGATGAAGTGATAAATTGGGTGAAGATCAACATCACCATGGGCCCAGTAAGTATCATCATTCATCCATTATGATTAGTCTCAAGAAATGTTTGGTCACCTCTATTTCAGTGACCTTATCTTTAGAATCAATCAAGTTAACTTTTTTATTTATTATTCTTTGTAAAAACAAAAGACTAAAGACTAAGGAGTCAAGTCAACTTTATTTAACGGCAATTAACTTTTTTGTGTTGTATGGAAAAGGAATATATAATTTTTCAACACATGATGTTAATAAATTGGATTAGACCATGTGATTAGTGCGTGGTGAAAGCATAATATATTTAAGATATCTCAAGCACAAATTGTTCATCTTATCATGAAAAATGGGACACTGTGCTTCAAATTCTTTGGCATTCTCAGAACTTGAACATGAGATGAGAGTAAGGGCTTTTGACAATTTTTCATTTTTCCTGTACATGCAGCAAAGGATTAGAGAGTTGATGAGCTTCCCTTGTTGCTTTGTTTCTCTTTCTTTCTTTATTATTAAGAGAGAGGAAAAAAAAAAAAAAAAACCACAAGATAATCAAAATAACCCTCCCCCCCCCCCCCCAAAAAAAACCTCACAATCAAGGAAGTTCAAGCTTTCCCTCTTCCCATGTGTATTAAAATACATGGTATTTTCAAAAAAAAAAAAAAAAAAAAAAAAAAAAAAAAAAGGAAGTTCAGACTTGAATTGGGGCAGTGATCCCTTTTTAGGCCCAAACTTGTGGATTTGCCCACAATTTGTTTCGCACAATGCCGAGCTGTCGGAGTAAATGATATTCCAGTTCCTAAACACTCCAAAGTCCATCCCTAAATTATACTCAGTTATTTCTTTTTAGGCCCAAATCCGCAGATTTGCGTGTTATTTGTTTGACATGATGCCACAATTTCCCAAACAATAAATTCTCTTGTTCAAGATCTATAGAGACAATTAAGTTACTTCTAAGAATTTCTCCAAAAAAAAAAAAAAAAAGTTGCTTCTATGAATAAACTAATGAACATTAGGCCTACACAATAAAAATGTGGGAGGAGAGTGCACCATTCTCTATACTCCGAGAGTACCTAAAAATTACTCTTTGATACCTCTCCCAAATTTTTCTTTTTTGTAGTCGGTCGTCAACTTAAATGGATAGAAAAAGACTAAGTCATGATGAAGTGATAAATTGGGTGAAGATCAACATCACCATGGGCCTAGTAAGTATCATCATTTGTCCATTATGATTAGTCTCAAGAAATGTTTGGTCACCTCTATTTCAGTGACCCTATCTTTAGAATCAGTCAAGTTAACTTTTTTATTTATTATTCTTTGTAAAAACAAAAGACTAAAGAGTCAAGTCAACTTTATTTAATGGCAATTAACTTTTCTGTGTGGTATGGAAAAGGAATATATAATTTTTCAACACATGATGTTAATAAATTGGATTAGACAATGTGATTAGTGTGTGGTGAAAGCATAATATATTTAAGATATCTCAAGCACAAATTGTTTATCTTATCATGAAAAATGGGACACTATGCTTCGAATGCTTTGGCATTCTTAGAAATTGAACATGAGATGAGAGTAAAGGCTTTTGATACATTTTCATTTTTCCTATTCTTGTAGCAAAGGTTTAGGGAATTGATGAGCTTTGCTTGTTGCCTTGTTTCTCTTTCTTTATTTCTTTATTATTAAGAGAACCAAAAAAAAAAAAAAAAAAAATCACGAGATAATCAAAATAACCCTCCCCCCCCACCCCCCCCCCCCCCCCAAAAAAAAAAAAAAAAACCTCACAATCAAGGAAGTTCAAACTTTCCCTCTCCCCATGTGTATTAAAATACTTAGTATTTTCAAAAAAAAAAAAGTTCATACTTGAATTGGGGTAGTGTTCCCTTTTTAGGCCCAAACTTGTGGATTTGCCCACAATATGTTTCGCACAATGCCGAGCTGTCGGAGTAAATGATATCCCAGCTCCTAAACACTCCAAAGTCCAACTCTAAGTTGGACTTGGTTATTTCTTTTTAGGCCCAAATCCGTAGATTTTCATGTTATTTGTTTGGCATGATGCCACAATTTACCAAACAATAAATTCTCTTGTTCAGGTTCTATAGAAACATTTATATTACTTCTAAGAATTTCTCCCCAAAAAAAAAAAAAGTTACTTCTATGAATAAATTAATGAACATTAGGCCTACACAATAAAAATGTGAGAGGAGAGAGCATCATTGTCTATACTCCGAGAGTTCCTAAAAATTACTCATTGATACGTCTCCCAAAATTTTTTTTTGTAGTTGGCCGTCAACTTAAACGGATAGAAAAAGACTAAGTCATGATGAAGTGATAAATTGTGTGAAGATCAACATCACCATGGGCCCAGTAAGTATCATCATTCATCCATGATGATTAGTCTCAAGAAATGTTTGGTCACCTCTGTTTCAGTGACCCTATCTTTAGAATCAGTCAAGCTAACTTTTTTATTTATTATTCTTTGTAAAGACTAAAGACTAAAGAGTCAAGTGAACTTTATTTAACGGTAATTAACTTTTCTATGTGGTATGAAAAAGGAATATATAAATTTTCAACACATGATGTTAATAAATTGGATTAGACCATGTGATTAGTGCGTGGTGAAAGCATAATATATTTAAGATATCTCAAGAACAAATTTTTTATCTTATCATGAAAAATGGGACACTGTGCTTTGAATGCTTTGGCATACTTAGAACTTGAACTTGAGATGAGAGTAAGGGCTTTTGACACTTTTTCATTTTTCTTGTTCTTGCAACAAAGGTTTAGGGAATTGATGAGCTTCCCTTGTTGCCTTGTTTCTCTTTCTTTCTTTCTTTATTATTAAGAGAACCAAAAAAATAAAAATAAAAAAAAACACACACACACACACAAGATAATCAAAATAACCGTCCACCCCCCCCCCCCCCAAAAAAAAAAAAAAACCTCACAATCAAGGAAGTTTGAACTTTCCCTCTCCCCATGTGTATTAAAATACTTAATATTTTCAAAAAATATATATAAAAAAAGGAAAAAAAAATAAAGAAAAAAAGGATGCTCAAACTTGAATTGGGCATTAATCCCTTTTTAGGCCCAAACTTGTGGATTTGCCCACAATTTGTTTCACATAGTGCTGAGCTGTCGAAGTAAATGATATCCCAGCTCCTAAACACTCCAAAGTCAAGCCCTAAATTGGACTCGGTTATTTCTTTTTAGGCCCAAATCCATGGATTTACGTGTTATTTGTTTGGCATGATGCCATAATTTACCAAACAGTAAATTCTCTTGTTCAAGTTCTATAGAGACAATTAAGTTACCTCTAAGAATTTCTCCAAAAAAAAAAAAAAAAAAAAAGTTACTTCTATGAATCAACTAATGAACATTAGGCTTACACAATAAAATAGCCCATATATTCATGCTTAATTTTCATAATGGAGAGTGCTATTTTTAAAGGCAAAAAAATATTGCATCCTTTTTCATTTTCCAACATTGGACTAAAAAGAAGTCTTTCTCCCAAAACAAGAAGTCTCATGTTAAAAATATAAAATGGTATTAACAAAAGATGTTGCCTATGTCTCACACTTATTCAAGGGCGGCTATACATACACTTTAGGGGGTTCAAATGAACCCCATGACTGAAATTTTTTATATATAAATACATATAATATTATTTTACTAATTTATTTTACTCTTAAAAAATTTTTTGCACACTCGGTTTTGAATCTTGTACACCCTGATCACAAGCTTATCCCACAATCAAACAACAACTTAGTGTATTATTTATATATGGATGAGTATGGTTGTGTGGGTTAATAATTATAAAGTGCAAGTGGGATTGAGTTTTGTCATTTAGGATCTGTTTGGGATCCACTTATTTTGCTAAAACTGAAAACTTTTTACTGAAAGTACTGTAGATAAAGGTAAAAGTTAGTTGAAATAGTACAATGAGACTCATGAATAGTACCAAAAATGCAGTGGGATCCATGAATAGTAACAAAAATAAGCTGAATAGTAACCAAAATAAGCTGGCTTTTTAATTTTTGCCAAACATTAGGCCTACACAATAAAATAACCCATATATTCATGCTTAAAATTTCTTAATGGAGAGTGCTATTTATAAAGGAAAAAAAAAATATAGCATCCTTTTTCATTTTCCAACATGGGACTGAAAAGAAGTCTTTCTCCCAAAACAAGAAGTCTCACTATAAAAATATAAAATTGTATTAACAAAAGATGTAGCCCATGTCTCATATTTATTGGATTTTGATATCACTGATGTGGTATTATTTGATACTAAATACCTTCTCCATTTCTACACTTATAGTTGTAGACCATTCATTTTACTTGTTTCTATGTTGTTGGGTTGAAATGACTTTCGATTTTGTTTCTGATTAATTGGATTTCCTGAAAACGAAGCACTTGAATTTGCCTATATGTCGGTCTATATCTTGAAAGTTGAAACATCCTATTCCTGGGTGAAAAAACGGTGATGTAGATATTATACTCAATTGTTAGGACATATGTGAATCATGTTAGGAACATATGTCAATATTTTATGTAATTAGCTAATCCTTTGACAAAACGCACTTTACTTGTAATTGGGTAGATTTAGGATGTGTTTAATGCTTCAAAGAACAAGGTTTCAAGTTCAAGTGTTAAAGCCATGCAAGTCTGTTCAAGAAACAAATGAAGAAGTGCTGGATTTTAAAACTCAATAGCTAGCTCGATAGCTAGTATCTATTGAGATTTAAAAAGTTGCTGAAACTCGAAGCTCGACAGCTAGCTTGATAGATACCCTATCTGTCAAGATTTATGAAAAACAGATTTTCAGTTCTGTTTTGCATCCAATATATGGGTATATGTTTGGGCTTTCTTTTCTCACAATCCTAAACATATATAAAGATTATTTTAAGGGCCGTCAAAGGTTGCGCAAGTGTAAAGTAAAGTTGTGCTCATGCAAATTGTGACCGGAGACAGAATTTGCCCTAGTTCATCTTTCTCTTGAAGAAGCTGCTGTGTTTGTACACTTTAGGGTTTTGTGACTAAGGAGTTTCATGATCTTTATCGTGTGAAGAACTGAAGAATTTTGTAGCCAACATCCTTCTCAAGTTAGTGATCAAGTCACGTACTGGGATCTGCATATCTATTGGTTAGTCACGTATTGGGAGCCGTGCATTGAAAATGAGAGATTGTCACTACAGAACAAGTCCAATTGGGTATTGGGATAAGGGTTCAACTGTGGGTTGGTATAAGGTACTAGGATTCCTTTACTTGTAACCGTTTGTTTTGATAATAGTGGATTATCGGGAGTAATGACCTTAAAATCACCCGATGGGGTTTTTGCTGTGTAGGTTTTCCCCATTCATAAACAAATCACTGTGTTAATTTAATTTCTGCTGCACTTTAGTTAATTGATGATTTGTTTGTGCTACCACGCATTTTGCATGTTAATTAAATTAATTAATTAACTTGGCTAAATCAATTGGTTAATTTATCACAAGGGGTTAATATATTCTTGGCCTATCACCAATAGTTAATGGGGACATTGTGTTGTCGTATTGTAAACTTTATCTAGATGTAAGCACTTGATATTTGGTTGAGTTTTGTTATTAGTCTGTTTGTTTGTTAGCTGAGTTTCTTTTTTAGAATGAATGGACTCTTTGAATATAATGGAGAGCGAAAATTTTCACATTAAATAACTACTAATGACTTTTCTTTATAAAATAATTTCACTTGATATATTATCAAGGTATTTAGTTCTGGTTGCTAGCAAACGGTTCTATTGAACTTACACATCATCATCATCATTACTATACAAGAAATAAAATCAATAAACCAACTATGTAGTATGCATTTGAACAATTTTAATAAATATGTAGCATATATCAAAACACAACTATTTTTTTTTTATAGGAACTATTTCTAACTTCACCTGAACTGCAACTAGCAAATAAGACTGGCTAACTGCCAAGAGTTTTGATTGAGACTATGATACCCTCAGCTATGTCCATGTTCAGAGTTGCAGCTGCAATCTCTCCTGCATTGCCTTCTTCCATTGCAGATACTTCACTCATCTGAATTGCCATAGGAGTAGTTTCTTTTGGATTCATTTGGCTAGATGCATCAGTAGTAGAACCCGGAGTAGTAGTAGTAGTTGTCGTCGAGCCATTAGCAGCCTTTCTCAAACCCTTGTTCTTTTTGGCCATTCGAGCCCAACCAACAAGCCCTTCATGTATGTGTTCTTCAAATATAGCCTTTTTATATGAACTTCCCATCTACATTTTAAGGAATTCAGCGATCTTCATCAGCCTTAAACCCCAACATATATGAATTGATCATAAAGAAGGTGAATTCTTAGAGATGATCCAACTCACCTGTGTGACAATTACATACAGTGGTAGGGTACTATAACTGCAGACGAACTGAATGAATGCCCTATGAATAAAAATTGGCATTTAACATCAGTTTTTGTTCATCAATAGAAACACAAGGTTTCAAAAATAGAATAATTAATATCATTGTTTTACCCTATAACAAGTCTTGGGATGATATAACCGATTTCTCCCATTATGCATGAGTCAAATCCATATTGAACCTGCAACATATCGAAGCATCGTAGAAATTCAATTCATAGTTTTCATTTCAGATTTCTGTGTCATTAGTATGTAATGAATATTAAATTTTAATTGTTTTACCCATATCCAAAAGAAGAATGCTAGTTCAAATGAATTCTGAAACAGGATGAAATGAATCAGCAAGAGAATAATCCGGGGCCTATGGAACCAGAAATGATTCTCTGAAGGTTGAACTACCAAACTACCAAATCACCTGCAATTGCTACACGTTTCTCGGCAACCTCATGGGCCAACTGGATAATTACATGCCCCAACTTAGTGCCCACAGCAAGTAGTAGCTGTAAAAAATAAAATAAATATCAATGCTATGGCCCTTACCCTACAAGTTATCTAGGATATTTACAAGATGAACATGTCATTTGATGATTTGAGCAGACAAATGCACGGTTATTCTGAATCATTTATTTTATTGTTATTTACAACTAAAGACATGGTAAGTTAAACAAAAGTATGGAAAAGACACTATGATGCAGGACAACCAGAATAATATTGAAAGAACGGAAAAATAAAGGATATGACCTAGGAGTCAGCACCTAGGCCTTGCTTGGAGTTAGCACCAAGCGGGGAAAACCACTAGGAGTCAGCACCTAGGGTAGACTTGGAGTCAGCACCAGACCAAAGAAAGACCAAACGGCCATTGTTTTCATTCATCAAAATATCAACTAACCCCTCAAAGAGTACAATAGGTTGCTTATAAAGGATTACTAAACCCTAGTTCTAATTGGCTAGGAAACCCTAATTGCCTTATTACAAAAATACCCTTGCTGGCTAGGAAACCCTAATTGCCTTATTACAAAAATAACCTTACTTCTAAATGAAAATACTAATAACCCAATAAACTAATAAGACCTAAAACATAAAAATACAATTGACTAGCAAACATAAATAATACTAAATAATAATTTTCTTGCATTTCCAACATCATTCTCCTCTGGTTGGAGAAAACTCGACCTCGAGTTTTAAAGCATTGAAGGATTAGGATGTTGATAAATAACACTTGCTTCAAGTCTGAAATCACCTTAGGGAGCACAGGGAAAACAAAAACCTTGAATTCCACCACATCAAACTCATTTGGAATAACAAAATCAATGTGTGGAATCAATATAATCTCTTCATGAACCTTATGAACCATAGGAAGCTCTGTGGTTTTAACCTCTTCGACTTCACCAGGATGTAGATCTTCAAGGACTGTGGAGGGTTGATTAGAAGCACATTCAACAACTTCAACTTTCACATCATGTGCACCCTCTAGCATAATACTCTCTTTAGGCGCCATCTTTTCACCTTGCTGTTCTTCAATAGATTCATTTCCTTGTACGCTTGTTAAAACAACACTTGTCGAGGTATGTACATCTATGTCAACATTAGGCTTTGGTGTTGCTGGAGAATTCTCCACGACCAAGATATCACCATCAATGTTATCTTCTATAGGGGCAGCAATAAGTTCATTGTGATAAATTATCCTTGGTTTCCCAATTGAATCAAGTTGAGTCTTCATTTGCTTCATCTAAGCAATCCTATCTTGAATCTCTTTCATGGGCTTTACAGTTAATTCCGTTGCTTTCTTGGTAGATTGTTCAAAAGTGCACTAAGGACATGATATGGGATAAGGATGAGAATTCATCGCATTTGCTTCAACTTGAAAAGTACCACATTGAGATTGGGGTAGATACTTAGCTCGATAGTATGGTGACAAATACTCATCACAAAGCTTTTCTTTCATATCTTCCCACACAGTAATGGCAGGTTGATAATCCATATAGCGGAAACGTTCAAGATTCTCCTAATACCTTTGTGCTTTACCTATTAACTTCGACTTGGCATACCTAACCTTTTTGTTATTTGCAAAATTTGCTTGCTCAAAGAATCGCTCCATCCCATTCATCCAATTGACAAATTCTCGTGGATAAGTTTCATAACCATCAAAGTATGGTGCTTCTAATACTACCATGATTCTCTAAAATAGTGCTTCAACAAATAGCTGCTGTGATTCTCCTTGTCAGCGGTCAACTTACTGCACTACAGTCATGGGCTTGGCTGCAACTGTGGATAACAACTTTGGGGCCTATACATGCAATGGGCTGGCAGCAACAAGACTTTACTTCTTCTTCTTCTTCTTCTTCTTCTTCTTCTTCTTCTTCTTCTTCTTCTTTTTTTTGTGCAAAATAATAAAATTCAGTACACAGACTTAAAATTGAAGAAGTTACAGACACGGACTTTAAAAGAAAGTCAAACGAAAGACTCCAAATTGAAAGACACAGACTCAAAGTACAGACTTATGAAAAAGAAACCACAGAAACTAATGAAAGAGAGCGAAATCTCTAAATTGAAAGAAGGTTGCTCGGCGATGGGCTTGCGGGGCTAGGGGTTGACAACTGTGGCGGTACGACGATAGGGAAGGCGACGGTGGCACGAGACATGACGCTGGTCTACGTGATAACGGGTTTGGCGGCTGGTGGCTGTTGGGTTTTGGGCCGGTGGGTGTTGATCTTGTGGGTTTCAGCGGCTGGTGGTTGATGGGTTTTGAGGTGGTTTTTTTATTTTATTTTATTTTTTTTGGTTTTCTGTGGGTTGTGGTGGCTGGCTTTTCTGGCAGCTGGTGTGGTGCTTCAACGGTGGCCAAGATTGATAGATGGGGTTTGTTGGTTGTTGGGTCAAAGGGCATTGGTTGACAGGTAACCTTCTGGTGGCTTGATACGTGTGGGTATTGAGAGATGGGTTTCTAACATGGTTTGGCAGAGATGTCGTGAAGGGATTTTGAAGGTGGTGTGGTGGCTGGATTTCTGGTGGTGGAAAATATACGGTGAAATTTTTTTTTTTTTTTTTTTTGGTTCTGGTTCTGGATTGACTTGATGATGCTTCAAACGGATCGGTGTTTGCTCTGATACCAAAACTGACGCAGGACAATCAGAACAAAATTGGAAAAACGGAAAAATAAAGGATATGACCTAGGAGTCAGTACCTAGGCCTTGCTTGGAGTCAGCACCAAGCGGGGAAAACCACTAGGAGTCAGCACCTAGGGTAGACCTGGAGTCAACACCAGACCAAAGAAAGACCAAACGGCCATTGTTTTCATTCATCAAAATATCAATTAACCCCTCAAAGAGTACAATAGGTTGCTTATAAAGGATTACTAAACCCTAGTTCTAATTGGCTAGGAAACCCTAATTGCCTTATTACAAAAATAACCTTACTTCTAAATTAAAATACTAATAACCCAATAAACTAATAAGACCTAAAACATAAAAATACAATTGACTAGCAAACATAAATAATACTAAATAATAATTTTCTTGCATCTCCCGCATCACACTAGAACACATTTATCTTAAGAAGCTGAAAAGCCTGAAATCCATATACTCAATTTGACAGTACATAGATAACATGTAGCTGCTAGGTGCATGGTTGACTGATGAGGAACATATCATAAAGCAGTATACAAATTCTATGGCCAATCCTCCTTCTAGTGTAGAAATTTCACACACTCAACATTGAACAATGTAAGTCCTTTAAATAGTTCATGCAATCTTCCTTATATTTTTGACACACCACACGCGCACACACACACAAGAATGTGTTAGGACGATGAAATGGATTGAAACTAAAGGATACAGAATTTATTCTTGACAACATAGTTGTGCAATTTTATTCCTGTAAATACTAGTATACAAGTATTATTAATGAAACATGGAATAACATCCTTCTTGACATCTTCATTGGCGCATGTTCCATTTGTCCTAAACAATCAGATATAATGAAAACAAGATTTTGCTTGTGTATAGCAACAGTTTGAAGTCAAATGTATGAAGGATCACCTTAACATCAATGACATCAATTTTAGGAATTTTCTTGCTTTTCCTCATATAGAATTTTAAAAAAAAAAAAAAATTTAGTTGACTTGGATAATTAGATAAGGTGGAGATTATGATCTCTATATTTACTAATTTTAACATGATAGAAACTAGTAATATGCTTGCAAAAATTCAGCTTAATATAATTATTATCTTTCACAGGTTCCTTTTTAGGGAGAATGAGCATGTATAAACCAAATTCTTGACCAAAAATTATCTTATACCATTGAGAGCTCTCTGAATTGCTACAAGCACTTGCAAGATTGTAAGACTCCTTTTATAGAGCCTAAGCTTGGGTGAAATGTAGCAATACTTAATTGCAGCTACAAGAGCTATTTAGGATTAGATACTAGATAAGCATGTCAAGATTTTGAGGGGACATATGATGGTTTCTATGAACTGACGATCTAGGACTCCATTTTATATTTGGCAACCATAATTTTTCCTTGATCTAAACTAGGTGAAGAACTGTAACATTCAGCTTTAAAATATTACAATCTCCTTCTGATAGGTTAGAAGTGTTCAAAGGAAGAACTAGATACCAATTGTCAATGACACTGCTTTATTAGGTCATAAACCAAATATATATAACATCTCACATACAAAAGTCACCTTGTATCAAATTTAACTTAGAAAATGCAGTTAGTGAAAGACTGGCTAGTTCCTTCTAATCCAACACCATAAAAAAAAAAAAAAAAAAAAAAAAAAAAAAAAAAAAAACCGCATACGCATAATCTGTCACGTGAGCTCGTGGGCATCAAAATTTAAATTCTAGGGTGAACTAGGGCATAAACAAACTTTGCTGGACTTTCTCTTCCGGTACAAACAAAAAACAAAAACAAGGAATCCAAATGTTCTTACATGGTATAATCTTTATAAAATAGTGACTAATCGAATTGTATAAATATATAAGCAATTTAACAGGGAAACTATGACGTAGAACTTACAATGAAAGGTATGAATGAAATCCAAAAGTATGCATGCCAACCTACAAGAAAAGTCAGAATACATGATGCATTGGAGATAATGATCTTCATGTAGCTGAGCCTAGAACAGAGACAAGAAATATGGCATTATATATTAGGGTTATATTTTCTATGTAATCGGCAAATCCTTTGACAAAAACGCATTTTACTTGTAACTGGGTAGATCTAAGATGGGTTTTATACATCAAGAAGTATGTTGATCAAACATATCAAGTGGTATCTTTGAAGTCATGAAGATTCATCCAAGAAACAAGTGAAGAAAAGTTGTTTCATTAAGTTTCGACAGAAGCTTGACAGATACTACTATCAAGGTTAATTAAAGAAGCTTGATACAAGCTTGATCTGTCAAGAATTACGATTTCAGAATTTCCAAAACTGAAATTTAGCCTATGCTAAATTAAAAAGTTTGTGTGGAGAAACATAGTTACGAGATTTAGGGTGCTGGACTCTCTCATATCTAATAATGGGCTGTAGTTTGATAGTAAAGTATTTCGCAAGTTTTGAAGCCATTAACAAATATTCCACCCCGACCTACCCACAGAGCAACAGCCAAGCTGAAGCCATTAATAATGCAATTATGAACAGATTGAAGAAAAGATTGGAAGGTGCGAAGGGTAAGTGGGCTGAGGAGCTTTTGAATGTTCTGTGGGTGTACCGAACAACCCCTAGAAGGTCCACAGGAGAAACTCCATTCTCCCCAACATACGGGGCGGAGGCCGTCATACTAGCCAAGATAAACCTACGTAGTGCACGGGTTGCAGAATTTTCCCCTGCCCAGAATGATGAATTGATGGCGAAGCATTTGAATTTGTTAGAAGAGTGCCAAGAGTCAGCAACTATACAACTAGTCAAGTATTAGCAGAAGCTTACCCGTTGATATAACCGGGATGTGAAGACATAGGAATTCGGCGCTGGGGACTTAGTGTTGTGGAAAGCAATAGGAAATATGTGAGACACTAATGCGGGGAAGTTAGCCTCGACTTGGGAAGGGACTTATAGAGTTACTGCCATCGCAGGCACGGGAGTATACTATCTGGAGGACTTAAATGAGAGACCGCTTCCCTGGCCATGGAATGTCCATAATTTAAAGAATTTTATCATTAAGTCGTCAACGCACATGAATAGGGGTTCGGTGTAATGGCATGTGTGTGTAATGTCAAGTAATGCAAGGGTGTTTATTCATACAAATATGCCCACACTCCTGGTTTCATTACTATTAACTTACTAATCCCAGCTAACAAACATGGAGGAAACCTAAATTTAAATTACTCTAAGGACAGAAACTTGTACCCAATTTAATTTTCATTGCCGAACAGGTGGAAACCTTGCACTAAATCATTCTAAGGACAAAAACCTGTCCTCGGTTCGAATTTCATCACTAGATAGGTGGAAATCTTGCAATAAATTATTCTAAGGAAAAAAACCTGTACTTGGTTCAATTTTCATCGTCGGACATGTGGAAACCTTGCACTAAATTATTCTAAGGATAGAAACCTGTACCTAGTTCAATTTTCATCGCCGGAAAGGTGGAAACCTTGCACTAAATTATCTTAAGGAAAGAAACCTGTCCCCGGTTCGATTTTCATCATTGGACAGGTGGAAACCTTGCACTAAATTATTCTAAGGACAGAAACATGTACCCGATTCAATTTTCATCTTCAAACAGGTGGAAACCTTGCACTAAATTATTCCAAGGAAAAAAAACTATACCCAGTTCAATTTTCATCGTTGGACAGGTGGAAACCTTGCACTAAATTATTTGAAGGATAAAAACCTATCACTAGTTCGATTTTCATCACCAAGCAGGTGGAATCCTAATTTCAGAGTTTACTCCAAGGACGAAAACTTGTCCCCGATTCAATTTGTATTACCGAATAGGTGGAAACCTTGCACTAATTTATTCAAAGGACAAAAACTCATACCCAGTTCGATTTTCATCACCAGACAAGTGGAATCATATTTTCAAAATTTATTTAAGGACAGATACCTGTCCCCAGTTCGATTTTTATCACTGGGTAGATGAGAACCTAATCTCAAATTTTACCAAAGGAAAGAAGCTCGTCCCCGGTTCAATCTTCATCATTGGAAAGGTAACAACCTTACACCAAATTCTCTTAACGGCGTTACACTAAATTTCCCTAACAACGAAAAGTTCAGTACTCGGCAAGGCTCAATCACCTAGTATTAATTTCCATTAAATCAGGCAACATATGTCAAATACGGTTTTTATTGCCGAGGAGCTAGATCCTTTCAATAAAAACAAAAACATACAAACAAAATAACAACAACAAAACATAATGGGGAGAATAACTTAGTAATAACAAAGTGACCATTCATATCCGAGTGTCTAATCAAATAAAGCAAACCATTGTTTTGTCACCACAGCCTGGTGACTATAGGAAAATAAGACTTAAAAAAATAAGAGATAAATTGTTCTGTCACCACAACCTAGTGACTTAGGTAGACCAAACAAATAAAAGTAAAAAATTAAACATGAACAGAAATAAAAGCAAGCTAAAACATAAGCGTCAAACTATAGGATCAATGGGCAGGAGATAGGCTGCATCATTAACTTGCCGGTCTGGGATGTCCTCGGCTAGTGGTTGCTGGACTTCTTCATTTTCGACAGCATTGAGGTTACTGGTGACCTCAAGATCAACAGTCTCCACATGGGTGTCAATTGCTTGCACCAGCACCCTCATTTTGGGGGTATCTTCTTCGTCGACAACACCAACTTGACTCTGAACCGAGGGAGGAGGAGTCGGGTAGGGGATTTGCTCCGAGTTCCTCAGTGGGGAATTCTCGAGCACCCCCATTGCTTGAAGGGCTGCTAATCACCCCTCCTCAAACCCATGAAACCGAGCTTGGTGGACAATGGGCTCCACGGAGTTCTCAGCATCCACGAAGCCTTCGTTGTACCACTTATTCTCACAGGCTTCAAGGGCCGCCTTTAGGTTAGCTATCTCGTCAATGTGAGCCCGGTTCAAGCTTTTTGCCTCCGCCAATGTGAACTCTATGCCCCCCAGCTTAGATTCCACCTTAGCCAATTTCTTCTTAGCCAGCAACCAAGCTTTCTCTAAGGACTGGGCCTTCTTTTTAGCGGCCTCAGCAACCTTGCCCTTCTCCTTTACCATGGCATTAGTGCCATCCTTAAGCACTTTCTCCTGTTTAGCATCCTCAGCGAGCTCTTTCAGCCTCTTGCCAAGGATATGGGTTAGCTGCGTGGCCTGGTAACGCAACAATAGCAAATATAAGGGTGAAGAGATTACGCGTGCATTAAAACAAACGAAAAAAGGAAGGAGAGGAAGTTACGATGTGCCACTGTAGCCACCGTGCTATCGAATCCTTGGTGCATTCCGAAAAGAATTGAACGTCCTCAGGCAATAAGAGACCCTGCACCAGGCTTTGGGCAACCCGCCCTCCTTCTCCCTAAGCCCACATTCTCACACTAGCAGATGCCAGCAGGGGCTCATTGCCAAGTGTGAAGGTGGTCTGCCAGCCCTCCACTGGCCGAGAAGAAGAAGCGACATTTGTCCCGGCTTGGGCAGCTGGTTAAGAGGTGCTAGCCGGTTCCTAAATCATGATCTCGCTAGACACCTAGTGAGGGGTATTGGCAGGAGTGTCACCCGGAACCCAAGAGGGCTGATCGACGAGGTGTTGTTTCTTCTTTGCACAACCGGCATGGGGAGGAGGAGGGGTTCGAGCTTTGCCTTGGGGCTATTGAGGTTAAGCCGCAGGCCGTGTGCCAGGCAAGAATCGGTCAACGGTCATCGTTTGCCTGGTCACCATGTCTTCCCCTTGGTCAGAGTCTACTTCTGAGAAATTGACCAGCTCTGCTGCTGCTGGCTCAGCTACCTGAACCGGATCGTCAGGCTTCTCGACAAGCTCATGTACTCTATGGTTTTGAGATGCTTGTTCAGCCGAGGCATCTCTCACCGGTGCAAGATCCTCGGTAGTTATGTACCGAGGGTTAAGATCCCTGGCTTCACTGATAGTTAGATTGGAAGGAAGAAAATGTGGATGCCACACGTCAATGTACAACAGCAGGGGGCTATCTACTAACAAGGCTTGTGAAAAAGGTTGCCATGATGTGTATACAGGGTTAACAAAAGAATGAGATGAGACACACAGAGCTAATTGTCGATGTGCAAGAAAATCTTTAACCGGAGCACGAAATTTAGGTCCCTCATGTGCACGACCTGAATGTCCAGCCTAAACCTCTTGCCTTTTGCACAAAATGAAACAAAAAATCATTAGACAACGGCTAAGTAGAAAAAATGTAAAGTACAAATATTTAGTTTCTCGGTACCGACCAACGTCCTGGGGCGAGGTTGGACAGGTGAGCTCGTTGGCATGCCAATTGCTGCTCACCCGAACGTATTCTCCTGCTAAATTTCTGTTAGAATCGGGTAGGCATGATATCAGTCGTACCGTACGTCTCTAACCTTCAAATAATAGTATGTCCTAATGTTACCGCTAATATTGTACATGAAGTTGATGTCATGGTGATCTAACTGCTACCCGTACAACTGGTTTAATCGGCTTACACAACTCACTACCCGGTAAAAGTTGGGTGGGAGTTGGTCGGGACTCAACCTATAGAATCTAAGTGTCCCAAGTATTAGGGGATCAATTGGGAATCTAACACCACCTTCTAGGATGGCCATTAGGGGGAAAAAGACCACCTAAAGGCGTCGCTTAAGGGCGATGTTACCCTCATGACAATAGGACACTTCTACATCTTTAGGGACATTAAAGGTTGCTCTAAAATTAACTAAAGATGCCTCAGTATTTAGAAGGTGAGAATACCCCATTTCTAAATCTAGAGTTAGAGAAGGAATAAAAACAAAGACTGTAAAAGAGAAGAGGAATGGGAGTAGGTACTTACTATTGGCTCTAGGAGTTGGAAATCTTGGTTGAGAGTGTATGCTCGGGAGAATATGCTTGGTAGAGGATAGATTGCAAAAAGTAGGGGTGTAAAAAGTAACAAGCAGGATCAAAAAGCACTATTTATAGGAGGCAAGCATTTAATGAAAAGAAACAGGAAAAATCTCTTTGGCTCCTTTTTGCAACCCTTACACGTGCAGCCTCGGTTCACAAACCGTCAAGCAATGATGACAGTTAAGCCTGATAGTCTAGCATATGAATGACCATCCTATCCATTTGGCTGCTGACAGTTGGGTTTCCTGAGAGGTTTCTGGCGCTTATTTTCCTTAATTCGTTCTCGGTGGCCGGACACGAATCAAGGGGGCTAATGTATGGTTTGAGGTCCCCAAGCCCGTGGGCCTTAGGTCCCGGCCCTATAGCGTGGCCCAAAACCCCCAACCCTTTCTACGAGATGGGGTTCTACGCCCACCAGGCCACAGACCTAGCCTCATGCCATGAAGTCGACCTAAGGCCCATTGGGTAGTATTTTGGACCCAGGCACACTTTGAGGCCCAACTCAGACCTATCCTGGTTAGCTACAGCTTGGACGGCAGAGTGGTTGCTCAACGGTAACATATCTCGGCTGCTTGGTATTGCCTTGGGAAACATCGTTGTCGAATAGTCTTTTTGAGATGGGAACCAATTCCAATGCCACTACTATCACTCTCAACAGAACATCCACTTAGGGATGATGGAATTGGACCCCCATTCGCACTGGGGGGGGGGGGGGGGGAGTAATCATAGGATCTCCACTTACCTTAGCATATAAATTGAGCAAGAGAATGAAGGATGGGGGTTGAAAAAAAATGGGGGAAAAGGAGGACGAAGAGAGAAAAAGGGGAGACTCTATGGGGAAAAGTAGGAAACAAGAGTGCATTTGAGCTACCGAGCATAGGACCACCCTTAGTAGGAAACCCAAAGCCCACCACACAAATAGATTGTGAGCCCAAGAACCACATCTTGGGTATGCACAAATTTGAAATAGCTAGAAAATCTTTGATATCCATTTCAGTTACTGAAGAAAAAGTTATTAACTTTAGTGATGGTCATGGCAAAATAGATTGATATTCCCCTTTCAGTTCCATAGAAAGCATTGATATTCCTTTTTTAAAGAACGGTAGAGGGAGGCCAAGAGAGCTAATTACGTGTCATTATACTGTGTAATACCATAAACACATTATTCCTCAATTAAATTAAATCCTCAATTATATGGTAAATGTATCTTGTACTTCAACCAATACAAATTTTATATGCTAGATGGCCTGTATTGGACTAATTTTCTATGTTTATGATTAATTTGCTGCTATCTTATAGAAGATTGTCGTAGGAATAACATTTTTAAATATAAATATATATGTATATATATATATATATATATATAAAATATGCTATGGATACAAATTTTTATAATGTCAAGAATGTTCTATATGACAAGAGACAACATTCAAAGCATTTAAATAGAATTTTAATCAATGTTTTCAGTTAGTGGGTGGCTTGAGATTCATAAATCACGTACAAATTAAAACAAAAACAAAAGCTTTGAACAAATAGTCAAATCTTGGGATTAGAAGAAAGAAGACTAAACATCACCAAGTCTCTAGTTTTCCCCTTCAAAATCATATACTTACTTAGAATATCATCCCTCTTGAACCCAACCTTCTCTAGCACCCTTTGGGAGCCCACATTTTCTACATTAGCTCTAGATTCAAGCCTTTCCAAGTGCGGTTATTCAGCAAATATAGTAGTAGCCACCTGCTTAACTGCTTTAGTTGTGATCTCTTTGCCTCAGTACTTGGAGCCCAAAACATAGCCAAGTTCATCTCTACACTTATCATTGTCTGAATTTTTGGTCATTGAAATGACACCAATGGGCTGACCATTAAGGCAAATTGCCCTAAACCATGGGTGAGGAATAACTTTGGTATTGATAGAGTTGATTGCATCTTCTTTGTTAGTGTAAGGTTCCTATGTGCAAAAGCATTAAAGATGAAGTTACACTGCAAGGTGGAGTTGAACATGTGTTAGTCAGAAAATTCTTATCTCAATTAGCAAATAGAGCTTCCAATACTAATAAATGCTTTGGCAGGGTCAGACATGGCAGACCATAGCACATGGAACATCAAAATAATAAATGTTCAGTTAAGGGAAAACAATTCTTAAGAGACACCATTCCTCTTATCAGCAAGTAACCTTCTTCTTTTTTTAACAAAACTAAAGCATTCATAGATCCAAGATGACATTTAAAATCAAGAAAACTTCAAATTAAAAAACTTTCCAAAGTGAAATATAAGATATTAAGAATTGCTACATCCCATAACACAGATAACAAAAAATAAACTCCTATTGACATTGAGATTAGATATTTGATGCAGTTTGTTAAAATTTAAATACATACATAAAGGAGATTTGCTGTAATATTTGGCATTGTAATAACTACACAAAAAATTGTTTTAGCTGCAACAATATAGCCTGATTTTTCCTAGACTACACGAACTAATCTAAGTCACACCACAACACTCAAGAGGTAGCAAACAATAACAAAATTTAAGAAGGGAATAAAAAACATCAAGCAATCAAGCAAAAAGAATAAAGCAAAAAGTATTTAGAGATACCTGAACTGAAGCGTCCAGCTTTTGTCAGTATTTATATACTATGAGGAAAGGAGTAAGGAAGACAGAGAGGTTGCCGTTGGAAGGTGGGGAAGGGGAAGAAACACGTGAGAAACAAAAGGGGTGTGAGGATTCTACCATTAGAAGGTGGGAAGGGAAAGGAACACCCACGTGAGAAACAAAAGGGGCGTGAGGATTTTGCCGTTAGAAGGTGGGAAGTGGAAGGAACATGGGAGAAACAAAAGGGAAGGAAATCAAGAGGTTGTAACTGCAGGTTTCTTAGGATTTTTAATTTAGAAGGCTTGGGTTTGGGCTTTCTATTAGAATTAAATTTAGAAGAAGTAGGCTGATGGAATTAAATTTAAAAGAAGTGGGTTTTATGGTGGAGATAGGTTGGAAATAATTTTAGTTTTATTAGTATTTTAAAATTGAGAAAAAATATTTTAAAATTGTAGGATAAATTTAGGAAAGAGGATGGGAATGACATTGTTGCTAATGTGGCTCAATGTGAGCGTAGTAACATTAAATGTTACGCTTCAGTTTTTAGTAATAATATAGATATAGATATAGATGCCTCTTTTAAGAGAGAGATATTGTTAATATTTGGTTATTGAAATATTTTATAAAACTACGGAAATGAACTATGTATTTTAAATACATTAACTTGTGAGCTTTTGATGTGGTTTTACCGTTGTGCTATGATATTGGTGATTACCCCAAGTTAATGTGGTTTTACCGTTGTGCTATGATATTGGTGATTACCCCAAGTTAATGTGCTATGATGTGGTTTTACCGTTGTGCTATGATGTGGTTTTACCGTTGTGCTATGATATTGATGTGGTTTTACCGTTGTGTAACGACTAGGTCTATGTGACTTACTTTGGGAGTATATTTAAAGAAATTATTATGATAATTTTTTATGTTGGTATTTGATATGAATTATTTGGATTGAATTGTGAAAAAGGAAAAATCTACAAGTACCTTTGAGAAGTTTTTCTCATGCTTTGGACCCTTTAGTTTATAGGGATGAACAAGTGTTTTTTCCTACCTCAATCTCTATTCCTTAATTATCCGTTTCCTATTATACTAAGAATTTCGATGGCGTCTAAGGCTAACGTAATTTATTAAATGTAAAATTCTTTTAATAATCAAGTTAATCAAACTTGGTTACTGATACTAAGGAAAAAAATTACTGCTAAAATCCTCACCATCCATTTTACTTGTTTTAATCTTAACCTTCTATTAACATTAAAAATGGACAGGGAAACTTGATACAGGATATCTACTTATTTACATTAAAAAAAAAAAAAAAAAAATTCTTACAATCAGGGACGGAGCCATGTTATTGGCTAACGACAACCCACCAATGCATATGTTGTTTGCCATCTCATGTCAGAAGCTAAACTAGGATGAAGATGAGAGAAAGAAATTTCTCATTGAATAAATAGGAAAAGTATAGCTCTGCTTATATACAAGGAACAGAGTAACTGAATATAAAACAAGTTGTTTTTATTAAATTTGAACCCAAATCAAGTTCTTGTACTATACTTTTTTTATTCTAAATACCAAAATTAGCCTAAATTCTCTCTCTGCTCTGTACAAAGGCTGCTCCCACTCCCAGCTTGATATTTTTTTTTTTTATTCTTTCAATATCTTGATATTCGTTGATGACCACAGCGGAGGAATGTTAGTTTGTAATATTATCAGTGATGTTTATTGTCTTTATGAGTTACGAAAATCAATTAATGATGTCCAAAAAGAGATTTTAAAGTGGTTAGAATTTGTCAAACCAAAGTGTCAAATACTTATAATAGCATTTGAAAGTATAAATTAGGCTTTAAAATGCCTAGCTAATTGTGACAGAATATGTGGCCAGAAAATGCAGTCTTATTAAAAACATACCTAATCTCAACTGTTGACACAAATAGATGATTCATAAAATCTTAAATTGACTCCCCCAAAAAAAAAAAAAAAAAAAAAAATTCTTATTCTGGAAGTTACAATTAAAAAAAAAAAAAATTCCAAACCTTTAGCTCTATCTTCCTCCCTGCCCACAGTTCTACACTTGTATTTGTAGTAGTAGACATTTATAAAAGTAGTGATTTTTTTTATGTTGTTGGGTTGAAATGACTTTCAATTTTGTTTTTGAATAATTGGATTTCTTGAAAACGAAGCACTTGAATTTGGCTATCGGTCTGGATCTTGAAATTTGAAACATCCTATTCTTGTGTAAAAGAACGGTGATGTAAAGATTATATTATAGCCAATACTTAATGGGCGTTGTGTTGTCATATTTTAAGCACTTCATATCTGGTTGTGTTTGTTTTGTTAGCTGAGTGCCATTTTTTTAATTAATCCATTATGACTCTTTGAATATAATGGAGAGAGAAATTTTCACATGAAACAACTACTAATGACTTTTCTTTAGAAAATAATTCCACATGATATATTATCAAGGTATTTAGTTCTGATTGCTAGCAAACAATTCTATTGAACTTAGTACTTAACTGCTTACATCAAAATTATATCATCATTTTACACATCATCATCATCATTACTATACAAGAAATAAAATCAATAAACCAACTATATAGTACGCTTCTGAACAATTTTAATAAATATGTAGCATATATCAAAACACAACTATTTCTAACTTCACCTAAACCACAAGAAGTAAAAAACACCCGGCTAACTACAAGAGTTTTGAGTGAGACTATGATGCCCTTATCTATGTCCATCGTAGAGAGTTGCAGTTGCAATCTCTCCTGCATTACCTTCTTCCATTGCAGATACTTCATTCATCTGAATTGCCAAAGGAGTAGTTTCTTTTGGACTCATTTGGCCGGATGCATGAGTAGTAGAACCCTGAGTAGTAGTAGTTGAGCCATTAGCAGCCTTTCTCAAACCCTTGTTCTTTTTTGCCGTTCGAGCCCAACCTACAAGCCCTTCTTGTATGTGTTCTTCAAATATAGCCTTTTTAAATGAACTTCCCATCTACATTTTAAGGAATTCAGCAATCTTCATCAGCATAAAATCCCAACATAAATTAATTGATCATAAAGAAGGTGAATTCTTAGTGATGATCAAACTCACCTGTGTGACAATTGCATACAGTGGTAGGGTACTATAACTGCAGACGAACTGAACAAATACCCTATGAATAAAAATTGGCATTTAACATCAGATTCGGTTTATCAATAGAAACACATGGTTTCAAGAATAGAATAATTATTATCATTGTTTTACCCTATAACAAGTCTTGGGATGATATAGCTGATTTCTCCCATTATGCACGAGTCAAATCCATATTGAACCTGTAACATATTGAAGCGTCATAGAAATTCAATCCATAGTTTTCATTTAAAATTTATCTCTGTCTCATTAGCATGTAATGAATATTGAATTTTAATTGTTTTACCCATATCCAAAAGAAAAATGCCAGTTCAAATGAATTCTGAAACAGGATGATATGAATCAGCAAGAGAACAATCTGGGGCCTATGGAACCAGAAGTGATCATCTGAAGGTTGAACTACCAAAGCACCTGCAATTGCTGCATGTTTCTCGGCAACCTCATGGGCCAACTGGATAATTACATGCTCTAACTTAGCGCCCACAGCAAGTAGAAGCTGTAAAAAATAAAAAAACAATATCAATGTTATGGCCCTTACCCAAATGTTATCTAGGACATTTACAAGATGAACATGTAGTTTAATGATTTGAGCAGACAAAATCACAATTATTATGAATCATTTATTTGATTGTTATTTTCAACCAAAGAACATGGTAAGTTAAACAAAAGTATGGAAAAGACACTAGAAATGAGCTAACACATTTATCTTCAGAAGCTGAAAAGCCTGAAATCTTTGAAAGAAAAGCGGAAATCCATCTATTCAACTATAACAGTATAGATAACATGTAGCTGCAAGGTGGCATGGTTGACTGATGAGGAACATATCATAAAGTGGTATACAAAGTCTATATCCAGTCTTCCTTCTAGTGTAGAAATTGCACACACTCAAAATTGAACAATTTCAACCATTTAAATAGTGCATGCAATCTTCCTTATAATTTTTGACACGCACACACACAAACATGTGCTAGGACTTGATGAAATGGATTAAAATTGAAGGGTACAGAATTTAATCTTGACAACATAATTGTGAAATTTAATTCATCTAGACATAACAAAATCCCTAACCAATATCTCTAACAGATTTATATTTGTAAATACTAGTACACAAGTATTATTTAATGAAACCAGGAATAACATCCTTCTTGACATCTTTTGGCACATGTTCCATTTGTCCTAGACAGTCAGCTATAATGAAAACAGAGCTTTTGCTTGCGTATTGCTACAGTTTGAAGTCAACTGAATGAAGGATCACCTTAACATCTATGACATCAATTTTAGGAATTTTCTTGCTTTTTCTCATATAGAATTTTATTTAAAAATAATCTTAGTTGACTTGGATGATTAGATAAGGTGGAGATTATGATCTCTATGCTTTACCAAGTTGAATATGATAGAAACTAGTGACATGCTTGCAAAAATACAGCTTAATATAATTATTATCTTTCACAGGTTCCTTTTTAGGGAGAATGAGCATGTATATACCAAATTCTTGCCCAAAAATTATCTCGTATTACTCAGAGCTCCTTGAATTTCTGGAAGCACCTGCAAGATTATAAGACTCCTTTTATAGAGCCTAAGCTTGGGTGAATTGTAGCAATGCTTAATTGCAGCTACAATAGATGTTAATGATTTGATCCTAGGTAAGCCTGTCAAGCTTTTGAGGTGACATATGATGGTTTCTTTGAATTGATGATCTAGGACTCCATTTTATATTTGACAACCACATTTTTCCTTGATCTACACTAGGTGTAGAACTGTAACATTCAGCTTTAAAATATTACAAGCTCCTTGTGATAGGTTAGAAGTGTTCAAAGGAAGAACTAGATACCAACTGTCAATGACACTGCTTTATTAGGTTAAAAACCAATTATATATATAACATCTTACATACAAAAGCCACCTTGTATATCAAAAGGAATTTACCTCAGAAAATGCAGTTAATGTAAGACTGGCTAGTTCCTTTTAATCCAACATCATTAAAAAAAAAAAAAAAAAAAAAAAAAAAAAAAAAAAAAAAAACACACACACATAAGCTAGTGGGCATCAAGATTTAAATTCTAGGGCGACCTAGTGCACAAACAAACTTTGCTAGAATTTCTCTTCCGGCACAAACAAAAAACAAAAGTTGGCAATCAAAATGTTTTTACAAGGTATAATCTTCACAAAATTGTGACTAATCAAATTGCATAAATATATAAGCAATTTACAGGAAAACTATGACATAAAACTTACAATGAAGGGTATGAATGCAATCCAGAAGTACGCATGCCAACCTGCAAGAAAAATCAGAATACATTATGGATTGGAGATAATGATCTTCATGTAGCTGAGCCCAGAACAGAGACAAGGACTATGGCATTATAGAGTCATTGGAACTCAGAAATTTTGATGAGTAATTCATGGAACATGACGTTCCTTTCAATAGAAATTAGATATAGAAATGTAAGTCAAATGGATAAGATCTTGAAACCTCTACAACGAAAATTTCTACACTGTTTTCAGAAACTGGGTTAGGACCATATTATAAATGTGAGTCAGAATAGAAAAAATGTGTTGCTAAGGTTGACCTTAAGGCCATATATTCAATTATGTGAAAAAAACCTGTTACACTTTGTTAATGTGTGTGAGAGAGAGAGAGAGAGAGAGCTTACCAGCCACATTCAGCAACAAGAAAATGACCACAAATAACCAAAGATACCAACTGCAATTGATAAACTTAGAATTTAGTAGGATCTATCAACTTAGAGGAATCAGATTAGAAAGTACTTAGTGCACAGAGAGCTAGTATATTGTAATATGATACATGTAAAATAGAAGTACTAACATTTTTCAAACAAAAGAGGTTGAGCATAAGCACAAACCTTCTAAGTCAGTACTTTTTTTTATTGGTTTAACCTTATAAGATGTACTCCACATTAGAAATAGTAAAGCTCAAAATATAGAAAATAAGATAATGAGTGCACTTGGAATGTCTTTAATAATTGTGACTAACCTTATTCCAACGACTTTCCTGAAATCAGCTTCAAGGGCACGAATCATGTACTTGTGGAAATTAAACCGTGGGTTTCCTCTGCAATGAGTCTATAGAAAAGAAAGATATTAAAAATCAGAAAGATTATCTAGTGAAGTAAAAACTGAAAACACTGTAACAAAATAATTTTTAAATGTGTAAATAGTATCGTAGGACCCATTTTTAATATTTTTTAATACATGAACAGTATCACTACAGTGATAAACAGTGACAAAACAGTACATAAACAGTATAATCTGTCTCTCGTGAAAGCAAAAAAAAAAAAAAAAAAAAGGAATAACGTGGACGCGGATTCAGCAAACGCTGAATCCAAACCCACGCATAGAACTTTATATAACTTACCATAATGAAGCCCAGTCGCATTGTCAGATAATCTGTTTTGGTCACGGACCCATAAAATTGCTTGAAAAATGATTGCTGAAAATGATGATGTCATTAAAAAAAATAAATCATTTGTTTGTAATAGTAGAGAAGAACAAATTTGTGTATTTTGTTGTAAGTTGTAACTTCCCAATTCTGATGTCCATTACAAGTCAGGCAAGCATCCCAGAAATGATTTCTATCTTTTATATAAATTATAGCTGTAGAAGCGATATTCTAATGTTGTAACTGAAATATTTCATTCTAGATTATTATTACATAAACTGCACAGGAAAGGCGATCTGCAACATTTAAATTTTCAGAGTGAAATCATTTTTTGTTAATCTCTCTTTTTTTCTTTTTTTTTTTTCCCTTTTTTTTTTCTTTTTTTTATTTCTTGAAACTGACCTTTCCCTAAGCATTTCAGGCTTGTTAACATTTGAGTAGTACATGGGTTTCAAAAAAAATTATGTGTAGTCTGGCATAAAAGAAGAGTTAAAAGATAGTGGTTTTTCCTTTTCCTGATATTTATAAAACAACCATAGTGAATGAATGCTCTCCATCATGAAAAACTATTGATAAGTATGATCATTACATTATCCTTCTTAATAACATTGATGAATCAAATTATTAGCTGTTGTAATCATAGTTGGTATTAGTTGTCAAACAGGTAGATTGATTTGATTATAAAGGGTTCTACAACTTACCACCCATCCAAACAAAGCTGAATCTTTGCCAATACCCAGAAAGCGATTCCTGATAAAATCGTGATCTTGGACTTGTGTAAAGTTTGTTTTCAAAACTGCAAATACAGTATTTCATGAGAAAAGATGTAAACAACAGCAAGTAGTTGTTGGATATTAAAGAAAATGCACACACTTCATGTTGAATGATGAAATTTCAGTCCATAGTGAAAAATTCTGAGCGACTCAATTCTATACCATTCAGTCCAAAAGAATTGAGGTAAGGAATAAATTTATTTTATGATCCAGGATTCAGCAGAAGGAAACATAACACAGGAAAGCATGTAGACTTAAACTTTAATGAGAAATTGAGCATTACCTTCTTCTGGATCGTTTTCCTTTTTCAAGATAGAATCCTCCCAATGTTTCCATTGACTTATCTACACCATTAAAACATATTATAGAAAAATTGACACTAAGGTTAAAGAATAAAAATTCTTGGTTATAATTAAAAAATGAAAAAAATAGACAGATAATTATAAGAATAGGGACAACTAACCTTTGCTCCTCCGAAAAGAATGGTTAGAGCACAGAAAGTCACATGCACAACAGCTAACACAAAGATAAATATGTGAAGATGATGCAGTGCAGTAAGAGATAACAGTGGGACCTTTCCCTGAAAAAATGATGTAAAGAAAGCAAAAAAATAATAAGATATTTCAATTCATAAGCACATGTGCAACCTTAGTTAACAAATTAGATTTTGATTGCATTCCTAGAGCATTCTTTGAAGACCTTAATAACTTTATACGATGCTGAGTTCAGTTATGCATGCTTATAAGTTATAACCCACATGGGTCTCAACTGGGAAAAAAAATTACATAATTCTGTCTACACTAGAAGATGTTGATCTATTCAATTTCAAACAGTGAAGAGTAAAAATATTTTGTTTATATTAACAATTTAACATTAGCTGACAATTTTGTAATACGGGCTTCCTACCAGTAAGATTTAGCTATTGCAGAAGATTGAACAAGAGTCTATAATACACAAAGACAATTCAAAAGAAGGAAAAAGAAGGAGAAGAAAAGAACAGAAAAAGAAAAGAAACTGCTAACAATAAGGAACAGTAATTAATGTCCTATAGCCTCAAAGGGGCATGTATACTCTGCAATTCTTTTTCACTGCTTTGGTGAGAACTCTGCTATTAACAATCACCTCAGGTCATATTGCTCTAAGGCTATCTGGTGTATCATATAAGGGTACTGAAGGTATAACTAGCAATTGCAGGAATTAGTTGAAAAAATAATCACTCCAAAGATTAAACGACCAACTTTTTAGAAAAACCTTTTTGGCTCTTTGGAACACAATAAAAGTCTTCAATTGGAACATATGGGATGCTTATCTAAGGTAATTTAGAATTTACTCTGAAAACGCACCCTGGCTAGTAAGAGTTTGTGAAGTCATATCCAAAATAATCAGTCAAACATATCTGCTTGAAATCTTATCCATGACTAGAACCTCAATATTTTCTGAAAGTTCAATGATTTATTTAAGGAGTTGTATCCTTGCTGTTACATTGGCAATGCCTATCAGAAGAACTTTGGTGCTTCATCAGGTAAGAAAGACTCATATATATAGAAGCTAAGTTCAATTTACTTATGCGCAGTTGTATCTTTCTATTATACAGGAAAAAGAAGGTAATTCAGGACAAGCTATCTAGTGCAATTTACTCTCTTTTAATGATCACTTGATTATTCTCAGCATAAAAAAAATAAAAAAAATGATCACATTGATTATATGTGTCCTTTACCTATAAACAATTGCATTGCTTTATCTTCTGGTGTTTGATTTTTACAGACTTAACTTGAATGTTTTAAAGCTAGAACTCACATGAGCACATTAACCATCCTGCCCCAGGAGGCTGATTTCATAATAGCTGAATCTCCAAGTTCTTAGTCTTTTTACTATGAAATCTGAAGTAAGTGACCAGGAAGACAGGGAAAGCCCTAAAACAGCAAACAAATATGCTTGGGAGTATTTAAAACATGAGCATTAAGAACCTTGGTTCTCAAATCTTCTTATTTATACCAGGTTAAGTTGATTAACCATACTGGGGATTATAACATGTTCTAATTCTGCACCTAATATGAAGATCATTGATGGCAAATGTGATAATAACTTTTTTTTTTCTGTAAAATCATCCAGACCAAAAAGATAATGTAAATTTTGTCTTGCAGAAATGAGAGAGGGAGTAAAGTGTCAATCCAATCAAAGTGATCCTTTATGTTTCAAAATCGGATTGAACTAAGATGATAGAAACAACAACTTATAGAAATCATGAAAGTAGAAAGTCAAAAGTCAAATGTAGGATTCCAAACATGTAACATTTCAAACAATCCACCCTGCACGTTGATTTAACAAATATGTAGATATGAAGAGCACATGCATTTGCAACCTATGCATGTGCTTTGAGAAGTCTGACTGAAAGATTCCACCAATCAATAATATATTTGTTTTTTTAAGACTTCAAAAATTAAATATTATTCCAAGTCAGGTCATGATTAAAATGGTTATCTGTAGTTTGCTTTAAAAAAAAGAATTCATATGGGCCCTTGTCCCCCCCCCCCCCCCCACAATAAACAGTACTCAATACACTACAAACAACAAACTAAAATACAAAAATTGTTTGGTGCGTTGATAAAGTCAATTAACTCCACTAAAAATTGATTCCTTGTGATATATTCGTATCAACTTTGATAAAAATAACTAGAAAACCCCATTAATCAATCACCAATAGCCAAAATAGTAATATGGATAGAAGCACTGATTGCGGTTAAGTTCCAAAATTTAGACGAAGAAAAAGTTTTTTAAGTACCTCCTCAGCACAATAACCGGTGGAAGTAGTTGTTTCCTCGGCGAGGAGGCGACGGGGAATAAAAGAAGTGAACAAGGTTTGGAAATGGGTAGTAGTAGAAGAAGAAGATGCATCTGTTTTACAAGGCAACCACTTATTGGCTAAGTTCTCGGGTATGCAAATTTTGGCAATCCGTGCTTGGAACACTGTGAGTAGCAGTGATATGAACCCCAACAACATCAACTCTGCATTCATTCACACCATAAAATGATATGATCAGGCACACCCAGAATATATCCAACTCTATATGTATGTGTGTGTGTGTATATATATATGCATGTAATAGAGAGAGAGAAAGTGGAGAGTACTGGTGACCTTCTTTGATCTTCTGTAAGGCTTGATAGAGAGGCTTCTGGTTCTTTTTCTTGAGATACTGCAAAAGAGAGAGAGAGTATTCATTATATAAATAATTAATGATGATCAGTACGTTTACCAAGTAGTCTAAGACTAAGACTAATAAGGAAATAGAAATGATACGATGGATGCAGAAAAGAGAAGAGATTGACATGCCTTGCCAGTGTAGTGAAGGAGACGTTCGACGGCGAGAGAGATGGCGACGATAACACTGCACACCACAGCAACAACCCACGTTGGGGTGTACTCCAAAGTTGGACCTTCTTCAGCTGCCATCTTTCTCTGTCTCTGTCTCTGTCTCTATCTCTGCCTAATATCTAATTAACCAAAAATTATGATGTAGTGCAGTACTCTCACTCTTTTCTCTCCTACAAATAATTCTTTTCTTTGTAACAAGAAAATGGTATTAAGAGAATAGAATCATAATCAGAAGAGTGGGATGGAGGAGCTGTAAAGCAGCTGGTGGGATTATCAAGCTGCCACTGCCATTTTAGGAAAACCTTATGGGCCAAAAAGAAAATTAAATGTCAAAATTTATGGGAATAAAGGCTAAAGCTTAAAATATGCTGACCGAGACCGAGCGCTAATCAGTGCGAACATCAACTCCAAATATATGAAAAACTGGGTCGACCCAACACAACAGCACGTGTTATGTTAATATATGTTACCAACTGTGGGGTCCCACACCCACGCCGCTCCTAATAACAAGTAAGCATGAATCTCACCAAACTCTCAAAAGAATTTTTTTTTTCTTTTTTTGACTACTTCTAACATAGAATTTTTTTTTGCAAAAATAACGTAATTTTGCTAACAATTTCGTTAATTAGTAACGTTTTTAAACTATTTAGAAAATTAACATCTCGAGTTTTTTAGATTCATTCACTGTAACACCTTAAGTCTTAGAAACTTAAGTTCCATGTGTTTGCAGAGTTAAGGTGAATTTAAAATCCACGTAAAACTTGAGATCCTAATATTCGAATTCTTGCTTTGAAAAATCCAAGATCAAAACTGGGAAATCCACTCTTCTCTTCCTTCTTCCTTCTTCTTCTCTAACCCAAAAATTATGATCTCAGCAGAGTGGCTCTTAGAATTTTTTTTTTTAAAAAAGTGAGATTTGGAGAAAAAGAGAAAGCAAACACAAACTAACACCAAGAAGAACATCCACCTTCCCAATCGGGAGATCCATCATCGATTCGCCACTGAGATGAGAAGAAGTGGGTGGGTTTGGTTTTTGTAGGTGGCTTCACGGGGTGGGTTTGGTTTTGCCGTGGGTATGGGTCTCCTCTTCTTTTTCTTCTTTCTTCTTTCTTCTTTCTTCTTCTCTGTTTCTCAAAAATGTAAAACTAAAAAAATAGGACTCGAGTTTCTAAGACTCAAGTTCTACGCGTATAAAAATTTCCACATCAACCTTTCAAAGTATCAAAATCGAGTGTGTGAAACTTAAGTTTCTTCATTGAAATTAAGCCTAAGAAACTAGAGATGCTAGTTTACTAAAATGTTTAAGAACATGCTAACTAATGAAATTGTTGCTAAAATAATGCTAAATGGCGAAAAAATCCTCAAATCTAAAGTTACCAATTACCAGCAATGAAACACGGGGAGTGTATGCAAATTGCAAAGGCATTATTAGGCATCATCAGCATTCAGCATCGTGATGATGGGGAAGGAAGGAGAAAGAAATCCCATTAGGATTAGGTTTATATTTTAAATAATAATAAAAAATAAAAAATAAAAAAGACAGAAAAGAACGCGTACCATATTCATTTCATATATTCTTTAACGTAAAAATCTGTACGTTTGTTTGAATAAGGAATAAACAAAATAAATAAATAAAAGGAAAGTGGACACCGGAATGGAAACGCGGAGAAATTATTGTCAATTATCATCAGAAGGATCTGATCTGTTTCCAACTTTTCCGTCTGTCACGTTCTCACCTCTCTCTCTCTCTCTCTCTCTCTCATTCGAAAAAGGAATGCGTATTCATATACGAACATAAACATTAAACACGAACGCCAACATTAATTTAATGATGCCTACACAGTCTACACTTTGTGTTTCCTTTTTACTCGTTTTTCCATTTTCTTTATTATGAAGTAATTGACTTTGTATCCATATGTTTAATTATATTAAAAAATTTATCGGATCGTATGAACGCATCAATGATCTTCCAATTTTTATTTTAATATATAAGAGCATCGTTAAAACAAAAGAGTGCTAGCTAGCTGTTTTAATATATTTAGTGCGAGTATATATATATATATATATATATATATATATGGAATTATATATGATTGTACGACAAAACAACATACACATAGAAACCAGATTCTTCCCGGTTACACTCTAATATTCATTTCAATCTGCAAAAGGACATGTTTCTCAATATAAATAAATAATATTGTAATACACAAGTGTTCTTAATTCACACTTCATTTTTAACTCCCAAAATCTTCCCCTTTTTACACCCCCACAAACATTTTATTTAATGAAAAGCACAAACTTTAGATGTTGTTCGATGCAGTAAATTAAATTCAAATATGCAGTTACATTGACCAATAAATTGTATAGTTGAATTTAATTTTCCTTAAATATAAATAACATCGTTTCTACTTTATTAGCTCAAGTTAAATTCAGTGCATTTGTCCCATTCTTGTCCTTGTTTGCTTTTCTAACGAGTTGTTTCCTAATCTTTGAACACCCTACCTTACCGACCATACATAGATATGAAACCTCCCTACTTTATATATAGACCCAAGGAATCCCTAAAAAATGGAATTACCAAAAACCTTAGGGCTTTTTTAGTAAGTTACTGATTGCAAACGTTACATGATTCTATCCATTGTCTACACCATCCTTTTGAATCCTTCCTCGCTTTAACATGACTTAATTTTTATTTATTTATTTTTTAGATATAATAGAATTTAAATATTTTCTAAAAGTTTAATGATTTATTTAAGTTAAGGAGTTGTATCCTTGTTGTTACATTTGCAACTTATAAAACGTTCGTTTGATGATGATTATTTTTTATCATCAAACTAAAATATCAATTAATTATTTTTAGTGCCAATAGGATTTGGACTAGTGTTGCTAGATGAAAATTCACATAAAATTGAAGCCATGGGTCATGAAGATGCAAGGAAGCATTGGAGAAAGGTATTTGGAATAGATACTTTTTTTAATGATAATTTTTGGCTAAAGTTACCAAATTTAAAATTGATTTTTTTGTGTCAGCATGTTTTAAACTCCAAATCTCTTATTCAATGATAAGAGACTTTACCAATTCAACTAACTAAAAATCACTAATAGGAGTATCAAATACATTTTTTTTTTTTTTTTGTATCTTTCTAAATTTTGTTTCATAAATGAACTTGCACTTTTGCAATAAAAAATTATATAAAAAATAGAAAGATCAACTTACTAAGCACCATCCAATCACCAATGGGCTATATAGCTCACCTCTATCTAGGGCCAAAGCCATTGATTTTAATATTTAATTTTGTCCCCATAAAATTTGTTACTTTTATTTTTCACTAAAATCAAATATTTTTGGTCTTTAAAGATAAAATATCAAAGCATTTAATTGTGGTGGCTCAACCATTAGGAAATTGGGCAATGGAATAAGGCCCCATATAAAATAAAGGCCCTCTATTATTAACAATAAAGTATACTATATCCATCTTACTTACAGCTTAATATAAAAATAAATAAAAATAGTACTGCCTCTCACCTAGCAAAAAAAAAAAAAAAAAAAGAATTAAGGCCTTTTTATTGGCCAATACAGTGAACTGTTTATTTGTTTCTCAGTGCAATAATTTTAATTAAGGTCCAAAACTTTTAGTCAATAAAAATTATATTCCCTTTGAATTGTGTGCACTCTATTAATGTGTTTTACATTATTTGTAGCAATTTAAAAGTGTAAAAATTTTCAATCTCCCAAAAAAAAAATTTAATGAAAGGTAAACAAACTCTTCCCTTTTTTTTTTCTCTATTAAAATTAAAATAAGAATTAATAATTTTCCAATCAAATTCATTACTGAAATCCAACATTGCTAAGAGAGAGGCTGTGACTATCTCTTAAAACAACTACAACCAAAAGAAAAATGAAAAAACCACAGTTTCACGTCTCCTCATTTATGTAGACATCAAAACCTTTTTTTTTTTCCCTAGCTCACTGCTCACCTTGCTACTCTCCAGATTTTTTTTTCTCACTCTTTTTTTTTCTTTGGAGTTGCTTATTAATCAATGTATGGTGTTTGACTGCTCTAGATCTCCTTTCAACTTTAATTATTATTGAAAAATTAAAATCTAGACAATGATAGTTTGAAAAAATATTGTCTTAATCTTGAATGTTTTCTCAACTATGATATTTATTTTGATATTGATTATTTAGATTTATTTACAAAACTAAAAAATTTACCAAAAAAAAAGAGTTTATCAAAAAATGAAAATACTCCAATTAACGTACAAAATATATAAAGGGCTGGATCATTTTTCAGTATTGCTTATCAAAAATTACTCACAATACTTGTTTAAAATGTGCCTACAGAAAGAAATTTTTTAAAATTAAAATTAATGAAATCCTAGTTAATATCAACTGCGTCATAAGAGAAATTAAGTGAAATTTCCATATTATCAATTCAAAAAAGGAATTGTTAGTGGAACTAGCTAGAATACAAAAACTTAGTAATTTTGTATCAAAAAAGGCAATATAACTATAATTAAAATGAAACAAATAAATTAAAAATCATATAAATATTATTTACTTAATATTTAAGTAAAGATCTCTACCTTATGCCCAAATACGTTCAAGTATATCCTGGTGTAAATTTGTTAGCCTTTGTTTAGTTTTCAAACTGTTTGAGAAAATTCTTGTGTAGTTGATACCTCCACCAAAAGAATTTGTTGCAGTTGGTCGTAAACTTAAATAACCGGAGAGAAAAAGACTAAGTCATGATGAATTAAGTGATAAATTGTGTGAAGATCAAAATTCTTGTGTAGTTGATACCTCCACCAAAAGAATTTGTTGCAGTTGGTCGTCAACTTAAATAACCGGAGAGAAAGAGACTAAGTCATGATGAATTAAGTGATAAATTGTGTGAAGATCAACATCACCATGGGCCCAGTAAGTATCATCATTCATCCATGATAATTAGTCTCAAGAAATGTTTGGTATGCCTACGTACGCCATGAAACTCACCTCTGTTTCAATGACCTTATCTTTAGAATCAGTCAAGTTAACTTTATGGCGGAAATACTATTTTCTTTTTTTCTATATTCTCACCTCATTTCTACTTTGGTCTCTATTTTTTTATTTTACTATTTTTAGTTCCTAAAATAAAAAATCGTTCGATTTTGATCTCTATGGTTGGCTCACTAACGAAAAATAGTCTATGTGACAAAGGGAGTGTATTGTTGGCACATAAAAAGTTGATGTGGCTATTAAAATAAGAAAAGTGCTACGTCCATAGTATTTTTACATTTTCACAACAAATCATGGGTGTTAGTTGTTATTAGTTCAAATTTGAATTTAGCACTGAGATTACTTTTTTAACCCAACAATAACAACAAGTAACAACTTGTTACTTGGAATTTGTTATAAAAATATTATAAAAATATATCATTTCTCTTAAAATAATAATAATAATAATAAAAAAATTTATTTGACAGTTAAAATTTCCACGTCAACATAAATTTTTTTTAAAAATAATTTATTAATTTTAACTAAATAAAAGAAAATAAAAAACAGAATTAAACACACCAAAAAAAAAATTTTGAGATCTAGTTTATCTTTAACAATAACACAAACCTAAAAGTTTTTTATTTCTAAGTTTATCTTCCATGAACCTAAAGCTTTTTGAGAAATCAAACACAACCCAAAAACAATGAGAGAATGTGCAAAATAGCTGTTAATAGGGATTCAAAGTAGTAAGTTAGGCAACGTTTCAAAGATTTTAAAAAAAAATAGCATCTTGAGTTTTAGAAACTCGAGATCCATATTAAAACCCGAGTTTTATAAACTCCCTTTGCAAGTGTTTGGCTGGACGATTTGGACTAAAAATACCACATAGATCTCGAGTGTTTAAGACTCGAGTTCCATGCAAAAAAAATTTCCCTTATAGTGGCATTTTTAAGTCCTATAGTGATGTTTTAAAGCCCTATAGCGGCGTCTTCCTGTAAAAAAATTTTATAAGTGTTATCACCCATACTAGTTTCTAAGAGCCCTATAGTGGCGTTTTTAAGCCCTATAGTGTCATTTTTAAGTCCTATAGCGGCGTTTTTCTGCAATTTATAGATATCAAGTCTTTAAAAATCGATTTCCACGTGGATTTTTTTCCACACCAGCCCATCCGCTTACAAATCGAGACTTAAAAACTTGAGTTTTATCTTGGAACTTGAGTTTTAGAAACTCGAGATGCTAGTTTTCAGCATTGTTTTGAAGTGTGACAACTAACTAAATTTTTTGATATTTATTGTTATTTGGAAAGGGTGTTCATACTCAAACCCGGAGACCCAAAAGCTCTCTCGATATATTATCTCATCTCAAACTCTCTCTTCTATCTCAAACTCTCTCTTCGCTCATTCTAAAATTCCAATCATGGAGACCCAATCCCTCTCTCTCTTCTCTCATCTCAAACCCGAGCTCTCTCTCTTCTCTCATGGCCGATCCATCTCATGACTGAAAACCCATGGCCTATCATCTTCTCTAAATCCATAGCTGAAGACCCATGGCCAAATCCCATGGTTGAAGACCCAAAGACCCATGGCTGAAGACCCATGGCCGAATCTCATGGTTGAAGACCCAAAGACCCAGATCGGTAGTGGCTAACCCAAATCGCCTATCATCTCATCTTCTCTCTCTCTCTCTCTCTCTCTCTCTCAGATCGGTAGTGGCTGACCCAGATCACCTATCATCTCATCTTCTCTCTCTCTTTCTCAAATCGGTAGTGGCTGACCAAATCTAAAATTAATGAGAATTGGCTTGTGTTTTGGTGTAGTTTATTGATGAATCGGCTTTGAGTTTTGTGTTTGTGTGTTTGTGTGTTTGGTTTTAAAGCATAAGAAAGTCTTGTTGAATGTCTTAGTGTAATTGTTAAGTGTCTCAATCTGATTCAAATCCAATATAACACCTATGGGTACATAATAAATGTATTGAATCGATTCTTTTTAATGAATAGATCCGATCGCAACTTCGAATATGGAATTCAAAGGGATCAAATAGGAAATGATACTCTGAATCATAGAACTATAATGAAATATACGATCAACCAACATTTATCAAATTTGAAAAAGAGCTAGAAGAAAGGGTTCAATCCTCGTAGTTTTATTTCTCGAACCGAGAGATCCATGAATCGGGATCCTAATGCATATAGATACAAATGGTCCAATGGGAGCAAGAATTTCCAGGAACATTTGGAACATTTCATTTCTAAACAGAAGAGTTGTTTTCATTTTCAAGTAGTGTTCGATCGATTACGTATTAATCAATATTCGATTGATTGGTCTATGTTTTGTAAATTTTTATGGGCATGTCTTTTTATCTTGTAAATCTGAGTGATTTATGGGTTTTGGTTGCTAAGAAAATGCAAGAAAAGAAAAGAAAATATAGAATTTTAATTTTTTGGGCAAGCTTTGTTGGGGAAGAAAATGAACACATGTTTTGGGTTCTTCGTGTTCTTCCAAAAAAATATTTTAATTTAACTATTTTCTTTTTTTTCTTTTTTTTTTTTAATTAAGAAGGTTAGAATTTTTTTAAAATTTTTTTATCTGATGTGGTTTTTTAAAAATTAAATTGCTGACGTGGAATTTTTAAAAAGGCCAATAAATTTTTTAATACTATTTTATGTTAGTAAGCTAATGGTAAGGACCAAAATAGAACGGTTTTTGATTTTGGGGACTAAAAGCAGTAAAATAAAAAAATAAGAATCAAAGTAGAAATTTGGTGAAAATGTAGGGATGAAAATAGTATTTCCGTCTAACTTTATTTAATGGTAATTAACCTTTCTATGTGGTATGGAAAAGGAATATATAATTTTTCAACACTTGATGTTAATAAATTGGATTAGACCATGTGATTAGTGCGTGGTGAAAGCATCATATATTTAAGATATCTCAAGCACAAATTGTTTATCTTATCATGAAAAATGGGACACTATGCTTCGAATGCTTTGGCATTCTTAGAACTTGAATATTAGATGAGAGTAAGGGTTTTTTACACTTTTTCATGTTCTTGCCACAAGGGTTTAGGGAATTGATGAGCTTCCCTTGTTGTCTTGTTTCTCTCTCTTTCTTTCTTATTAAGAGAAGAAAAAAGAAAAAAAAAAAACACGAGATAATCAAAATAATCCTCCCAAAAAAAAAAACAAAAAACAAAAACCCTTACAATCAGGGAAGTTTGGACTTTCCCTCTCTCCATGTGTGTTAAAATACTAAGTATTTAAAAAAAAAAAAAAAAAAAAAAAAAAAAAAAAAAAAAAAAGAAGAAGTAAGTTCAAACTTGAATTGGGCCAATGATCTCTTTTTAGGCCCAAGCTTATGGATTTACCCGCAATTTGTTTGGCACAATGTCAAGCTATCGAAGTAAATGATATCCCAGCTCCTAAGCACTCCAAACCCTAAATTGGACTCGGTTATTCCTTTTTGGACCCCAAATCCGCGGATTTGTGCATAATTTGTTTGGCATGATGCCACAATTTACCAAAAAATAAATTCTCTTGTTCGAGTTCTATAGAGACAATTAAGTTACTTCTAAGACTTTCTCAAAAAAAAAAGAAAGAAAAAAAGAAAAGAAAAAAGAAAAGAAGAAGAGTTACTTATATGAATAAACTAATGAACATTAGGCCTACACAATAAAATAGCCCATATATTCATGCTTAAAATTTCTTAATAGAGAGTGCTATTTATAAAGGAAAAAAAATATAGCATCCTTTTTCATTTTCCAACATGGGACAGAAAAGAAGTCTTTTTCCCAAAACAAGAAGTCTTACTTTAAAAATATAAAATGGTATTAACAAAAGATGTAGCCTATGTGTGCATTTGGCATGACTTAATTTTGCAAACTTTTTTTTACTATTCAGCTTATTTTTACTATTATTCATGAGTCTCACTGCGCATTTTGGTACTATTCATAGGTTCCACTGTACTATTTTAACTAACCTTTACCTTTATCTACAGTACTTTCAGCAAAAAATTTTCAGTTTCAGTAAAATAAGCAAATTCCCAACAGACCCTATGTCTCACACTTATTAGATTTTAATACTGCTCATATGGTATTATTTTATACTAAATACCTTCTCTACTTCTACACTTATAGTTGTAAACCATCCATTTTACTTGTTTCTATGTTGTTGGGTTGAAATGACTTCCAATTTTGTTTTTGAATGATTGGATTTCTTGAAACGAAGCACTTGAATTTGCCTATATATCGGTCTGAATCTTGAAAATTGAAACATCCTATTCCTGTGTGAAAGAACGGTGATGTAGAGATTATAGCCAATAGTTAATGGGGACGTTGTGTTGTCGTATTGTAAACTTTATCTAGATGTAAACACTTGATATCTGGTTGAGTTTTGTTATTAGTCTGTTTGTTTGTTAGCTGAGTATCTTTTTTTGAATGAATAGACTCTTTGAATATAATGGAGAGCGAAAATTTTCACATTAAATAACTAAAATGACTTTCCTTTATAAAATAATTCTACTTGACTTTCCTTTATAAAATATATACTAACTGCCAAGAGTTTTGATTGAGACTATGATGCCTTCAGCTATGTCCATCGTTCAGAGTTGCAGCTGCAATCTCTCCTGCATTGCCTTCTTCCATTGCAGATACTTCACTCATCTGAATTGCCATAGGAGTAGTTTCTTTTGGATTCATTTGGCTAGATGCATGAGTAGTAGAACCCGGAGTCGTAGTAGTAGTAGTCGTCGATGAGCCATTAGAAGCCTTTCTCAAACCCTTGTTCTTTTTGGCCATTCGAGCCCAACCAACAAGCCCTTCATGTATGTGTTCTTCAAATATAGCCTTTTTATATGAACTTCCCATCTACATTAGTTTTAAGGAATTCAGCAATCTTCATCAGCCAAAAACCCCAACATATATGAATTGATCATAAAGAAGGTGAATTCTTAGTGATGATCCAACTCACCTGTGTGACAATTACATACAGTGGTAGGGTACTATAACTGCAGATGAACTGAATGAATACCCTATGAAAAAAAATTGGCATTTAACATCAGATTTTGTTCATCAATAGAAACACGAGGTTTCAAAAATAGAATAATTAATATCATTGTTTTACCCTATAACTAGTCTTGGGATGATATAACCGATTTCTCCCATCATGCATGAGTCAAATCCATATTGAACCTGCAACATATCGAAGCATCGTAGAAATTCAATCCATAGTTTTCATTTCAGATTTCTGTGTCATTAGTATGTAATGAATTTTAAATTTCAATTGTTTTACCCATATCCAAAAGAAGAATGCTATTTCAAATGAATTCTGAAACAGGATGAAATGAATCAGCAAGAGAACAATCCGGGGCCTATGGAACCAGAAATGATTGTCTGAAGGTTGAACTACCAAATCACCTACAATTGCTACATGTTTCTCAGCAACCTCATGGGCCAACTGGATAATTACATGCTCCAACTTAGTGCCCACAGCAAGTAGAAGCTGTAAAAAATAAAATAAATATCAATGCTATGGCCCTTACCCTACAAGTTATCTAGGTCATTTACGAGATGAACATGTCATTTGATGATTTGAGCAGACAAATGCACAATTATTATAAATCATTTATTTTATTGTTATTTACAACTAAAGAGCATGGTAAGTTAAACGAAAGTATGGAAAAGATACTAGAACACATTAATCTTAAGAAGCTGAAAAGCCTGAAATCCATATACTCAATTTGACAGTATAGATAACATGTAGCTGCTAGGTGCATGGTTGACTGATGAGGAACATATCATAAAGCGGTATACAAATTCTATGGCCAATCTTCCTTCTAGTGTAGAAATTGCACACACTCAACATTGAACAATGTAAGTCATTTAAATAGTTCATGCAATCTTCCTTATATTTTTGACACACCACATGCGCGCACATACACACACACAAGCATGTGTCAGGACGATGAAATGGATTGAAACTAAGGGGTACAGAATTTATTCTTGACAACATAGTTGTGCAATTTAATTCATATGGACATAAAAAAATCCCTGACCAATATCTCTAACAGATTTATATTTGTAAATGCTAGTATACCAGTATTATTAATGAAACATGGAATAACATCCTTATTGACATCTTCATTGGCACATGTTCCATTTGTCCTAAACAGTTAGATATAATGAAAACAAGCTTTTGCTTGTGTATAGCAACAGTTTGAAGTCAAATGGATGAAGGATCTCCTTAACATCAATGACATCAATTTTAGGAATTTTCTTGCTTTTTCTCATATAGAATTTTATTTTAAAATAAATATAGTTGACTTCGATAATTAGATAAGGTGGAGATTATGATCTCTATATTTTACTAAGTTTAACATGATAGAAACTAGTAATAAGCATGCAAAAATACAGCTTAATATAATTATTATCTTTCACAGGTTCCTTTTTAGGGAGAATGAGCATGTATAAACCAAATTCTTGACCAAAAATTATCTTATACCACTGAGAGCTCTCTGAATTGCTGCAAGCACTTGCAAGATTGTAAGATTCCTTTTATAGAGCCTAAGCTTGGTTGAAATGTAGCAATGCTTAATTGCAGCTACAAGAGCTGTTTAGGATTAGATCCTAGATAAGCATGTCAAGATTTTGAGGGGACATATGACGGTTTCTATGAACTGACGATCTAGGACTCCATTTTATATTTGGCAACCATAATTTTTCCTTGATCTACACTAGATGAAAAACTGTAACATTCAGCTTTAAAATATTACAATCTCCTTCTGATAGGTTAGAAGTGTTCAAAGGAAGAACTCGATACCAACTGTCAATGACACTGCTTTATTAGGTCATAAACCAAAAGTCACCTTGTATCAAATTTAACTCATAAAATGTAGTTAGCGTAAGACTGGCTAGTTCCTTCTAATCCCACACCTTAATAATAATAATAATAATAATAAAATAAAAATAAAAATAAAATAAACGCACACGCATAATCTGTCATGTGAGCTAGTGGGCATCAAAATTTAAATTCTAGGGTACTAGTGCACAAACAAACTTTGTTGGACTTTCTCTTCCGGTACAAACAGAAAACAAAAAAAGGCAATCCAAATGTTCTTTCATGGTATAATCTTCACAAAATAGTGACTAATCGAATTGCATAAATATATAAGCAATTTAACAAGAAAACTATGACGTAGAACTTACAATGAAGGGTATGAATGAAATCCAAAAGTATGCATGCCGACCTGCAAGAAAAGTCAGAATACATGATGCATTGGAGATAATGATCTTTATATAGCTAAGCCTAGAACAGAGACAAAAAAATATGGCATTATATGTTAGGGTCATATTTTCTATGAAATTGGCTAATTCTTTAACAAAACATACATTACTTGTAATTGAGTAGATCTAGAGTTACTGCGTTTGTAGCTATAAGGTTTTGCAACCAAGTGCTTCATGATCTTCATCGTTTATGAAGTGAAGAACTTTGCAGCCAAGAACTATTATTCAAGTTGCTGGAGTTAGTCACATACTAAGATCCGGGCAAAAGAGTTAGTCACAAATTGGAGATTTGTGCAACAAAAGAAAAAATACTACTACAAGATCAGGTCCAATTGGGTATTGGAACGAAGCTTCAACTGTAGGTTGGTATTTTGGGGTAGGCCAGGGTAGTGGTAAGATTCCTCATATTTGTAACCGCTTGATTATTAATTAGTGAATTCTTGAGAGTAGTGACCTTAAATTAACCTGGTGGGATTTTTGCCTTGTGAAAGGTTTTCTCCCATTTTTCAAAAAATATCGTATCAATTTAATTTCCACTACATTTAGTTTATTTGGTGATTTGTTGGTGCCTCCAGGATTTGCATGTAATTTGACCTAATTAATCAACTTGAGTAATTGAATTAATTAAGTGGGGTCAAGTTATCTTAACGCAACCTTATAGTCATTGGAACTTAGAAATTTTGATGACTGATTCATGGAACATGATGTTACTTTCAATAGAAATTAGATATAGAAATGTGAGCAAAATGGATAAGAATTTGAAACTTCTGCAACAAAAATTTATACACCATTTTCAGAACCTGGGTCAGAATAGAAAATGTGTTGCTAAGGATGGCCTTATGGCCATACATTCAATTATGTGCAAAAAACCTGTTACACTGTTAACAAGAGAGAGACAGAGCACTTACCAGCCACATCCAGCACCAAGAAAATGACCACAAATAACCAAAGATACCAACTGCAATTAATGAAGTTAGAATTTAGTAGGATCTATCAGATTAGAAAGTACTTAGTGCACGGAGAGCTAATACAATATGATACATGGAAAATAGAAGTACTACCATTTTTTAAACAAAAGAGGTTGAGCATAAGCACAAACCTTCTAAGTCAGTACTTTTCTTATTGGTTTAACCTTATAAGATGTACTCCACGTTAGGAATAATAAAGCTCAAAATACAAAAAATAAGATAATGAGTGCACTTGGAATGTCTTTAATAATTGTGACTAACCTTATTCCAACGACTTTCTTGAAATCAGCTTCAAGGGTGCGAATCATGTACTTGTGGAAATTAAACTGTGGGTTTCCTCTGCAATGAGTCTATAGTAAAGAAAGATATATTAAAAATCAGAAAGATTATCTAGCGAAGTAAAAAGTAATGGGGTTTTGAAAAAAAAAAAAAAAGAATAATAAATTGAATAAATATAGAACTTTATATAACTTACCATAATGAAGCCTAGTCGCATTGCCAGATAATCTGTTTTTGTCACAGACCCATAAAATTGCTTGAAAAATGAATGCTGAAAATGATGATGTAAAAAAAAAAAATCATTTGTTTGTAATAGTAGAGAAGAAAACATTAGTGTATATTGTTGTAACTTCCCAATTCTGACGTCCAATAGAAGTCAGGCAAGCACCCAGAAATGATTTCTATCTCATATATATTTTGCCTGTAGAAGTGATTCTAATGTCATAACTGAAATATTTTATTCTAGATTATCAAAGAAACTGCACAGGAAAGCTGATCTGCAACATTTAAAGTTTTAGAGTGAAATCATTTTCTGCTAACCTCTCTTTTTTTTTTTCTTTTTTTGTCTTGAAACTAACCTTTTCCTATGCATTTCAGGCTTGTTGACATTTGAGTAGTACTTGGTTTTTTTTTTTTTTTTTTGAAAAAAAATTACGTGTAGTCTGGCATAAAAGAAGAGGTAAGAGATTGTGGTTTTTCTTTTTTCCTGATATTTATAAAACAAGAAACCTGGGATACAGTTGAAAACTATTAAGTTATGAATCTTATAGTAAGCCAACTTTTAATCAAACAAATTTAATATGGAAATGGTTGGTATGGTCACTTTGTAATTTTTCACAAATTTCATCAATGAAATTTATATTCTGAAGAAGAGAGACCAAGCAACCATAGTGAAATGAATTCTCTCCATCATGAAAAACTATTAGTAAGTATGATCATTACATTATCCTTCTTAATAACATTGATGAACCAAATTATTAGCAGTTGTAATCATAGTAGGTATTAGTTGTCAAACAGGCAGATTGACTTGATTAAAAAGGCTTCCATAACTTACCACCCACCCTGACAAAGCCGAATCTTTGCCAAAACCCAGAAAGCGATTCCGGATAAAATCATGATCTTGGACTTGTGTAAAGTTTGTTTTCAGAACTGCAAATACAGTATTTTCGTGAGAAAAGATGTAAACAACAGCAAGTAGTTGTTGGCTATTAAAGAAAATGCACACACTTTAGGGTGAACGATGAAATTTCAGTCCATTGTGAAAAGTTCTGAATAACTCAATTCTATGCGCCATTCAGTCCAAAAGAAGTGAGGTAAGGAATAAATGTATTTTATGATCAGGGAATCAACATAAGGAAACATAACACAGGAAAGTATGTAGATTTAAACTTGGTGGAAAGCATATTTTAGTCCCTACATTTTCAGACTATTCTCATTTTAGTCTCTACATTTTATTTTTACCGTTTTTTGTCTCTATCCTTAAAAACGCTTCTTGTTTTGATCTCTGTCGTTACATCATAAATGAAGAAAGCTGACGTGACAAACAACAAGAATAAATAATACTAAATTAATGTCTATGTGACCTAAATTAATAATAAAAACTGTTTTTTGCCATTAAAAAATAGCTCAGCATCTAAATTAAAAAATTAATTTTATTAATTTTAACTAAATAAAAAAAATTAAAAATAGAATTAAAAACTATGAATTGACATCTAAGTTTGTCTTGAACAAGAACAACAAGAACACAAACTAGATCCAAGAACACAAACCCAGAAATTTTTAAAAAATATATTAAAAAAAAAAAAAATCTGGGTTACTGAAGAAATCATGGTACCATCTCCGGCTTTCTGTCAGACACCCCAGTCGGGTTCCCACCTGGGACGCCATCGTGCTCACCACTCCTCAGCTAGCAAATCTTCCAGCAATCAGAGACGAACAACCCAGATTTTCCTCTTCTACCAGTACTAAGTTCAATCCGATTCAACCTAACAAGCCAACGACAAGTAGTATGAGTTGTACGGTCGAGTCGTTTAGTGGCCCCAGGGTGTCGTTTCAAATCCGGTCTCAAGGGTCAAGATTGTGAACCCTGTTGCACTCGATGATTGCCGTAGTGATTGTGACTCGTCGTCTTCGGTGGTTGATGATGACAACGATGACTACTGTGTTCTCACCTCCTCGTTTCGTAAGATCCAACCGTTCGATCTGAATCTACCTCCTCCGATGGATGAAGATTTCGGCATCGCTGATGAGCTTCAAGCCACCGCTTTGTGTCTCTAATTGTGGATCTAATGGTCAACTTTTTTCTTTTTTTCTTTTTTTATACTTTCTGTTTTTTCTATCTTATTTTCTCAAGAAAATGATGATAAAAAATAAAATAAAATAAAATAATTCTTTCCAATGGTTGAATGTTGAAGAGAAATTGGTTTTTTTTTTTTTTTTTTTAAATCCTTCTCTGTGTTAGATTATAACTCCTATGGTGTAGAATAGTAGGGTATTTGAGTTGTTATGCGATCTTGGAGTTTCTTCAACTTTCATGGGCTATGAATTGGAATTAGGGGTTGGTGCCTTAGTGGGTTTTTGAGGGAATTTGCAGGCTAACGCAGTAGGGAGCAAGAATATAATAAGTTAACGCATGTTTGTAAGGATTTTGGAAACTAGCATCTCAAGTTTTTAAAACTCGAGATCGATGACGAAAATCAACGCTTACAAACTGGATTTCTACTGCTGCTATGTACCAATTTAGCCACATAGATCTCGAGTCTATAAGACTCGAGTTCTAAAAACCAAAACCGAGTCTTACAAACTCGATTTTTTTGGGACTTGAAGAAAAACAGAAACCTGAAGAACGCAGCAACAATAGAGCAAGAACAAACGAAGAACAAAGCAAGAACAGAGACGAAGAACAAAGCAAGAACTCTGGAGCTCCAATTGGATGCAGCAAAAAACAAAGCAAGAACAGAGACGAAGAGACGAAGAACAGAGCAAGAACGTTGGAGCTCTGATTGGATGTGATCTGGTGCTAGTGAACGATCTAATCTTCAACGACTGGGTGGACGATGGACGATTTGATCTTCAGCGATTCTTCTCCGTGTTTTCTTCTTCTGTTTTTTCTTTTTCTTCTTTTGTTTTTTCTTTTTCTCCGTGGATTTGTTCTTGTATGAGTACCCACTAGAACTCAAGTCTCTAAGACTCGAGTTCCACGTGGAATTTTCGTCCAACTCAGCTACCACCACATGCAAATCGAGACTTAAAAACTCGAGTTTTATATTCAAACTCGAGTTTTAAATACTCGAGATGCTAGTTTTCAACATTGTTTTGAAACGTGATAACTAACTAAATTTTTTTAATATTTATTGTTATTTAGAAAAAAAAATTTGTGGGTTTTCATGTGGAAGGTGTTAATTTATTAATTTATTTTTTTTAATTTCTGGGTTTGGATATGAGTTTGTGTTCTTCTTGTTCTTGTTCAAGACACACTTAGATCTCAATTCATATGATTTTTAGTTTTTAATTCTGTTTTTAATTTTTTTAGTTAAAATTAATAAATTAATTTTTTTTTAATTTAGATACTGACGTGACATTTTTTAATGCCAAAAAACATTTTTTTATTATTAATTTAGGCCACGTGGACATTAATTTAATTTAGTATTATTTATTTTTGCCGTTTGCCACGTTAGCTTTCTCCGATCTGATACAACAGTAGGGACCAAAACGGGAAACATCTTTCAGGATAAGGACTAAAAGTGACAAAAATAAAATATAAGAACTAAAATAAGAATAGCCTAAAAATGTAAGGACTAAAATGTGTTTTTCGCCTTTAAACTTTTAATGAGCAATTGAGCATTACCTTCTTCTGGATCGTTTTCCTTTTTTGAGATAGAATCCTCCCAATGTTTCCATAGACGTATCTACACCATTAAAACATATTATAGAAAAATTGACTTTAAGGTTAAAGAATAAGAACTCTTGGTTATAATTAAAAAGAAAAAGAAAAAATTGACAGATAATTATAAGAATAGGGACAAGTAACCTTCACTCCTCCGAAAAGAATAGTTAGAGCACAGAAAGTCACATGCACAACAGCTAACACAAAGATAAATATGTGAAGATGATGCAGTGCAGTAGGAGATAACACTGGGACCTTTCCCTGTAAAATCGATATAAAGAAAGCAAAAAACTAATAAGATAATCCAATTCATAAATGCGTGCACGTGCAACCTTAGTTAACAAATTAGAATTTAATTGCATTCCTAGAGCATTCTTTGAAGACATTAATAACTTTATATTATGCTGAGTTCAGTTATGCATGCTTATAAGTTATAACCCGGCAACAAAGGTCTCCCGGAAAGAAATTTAAAAAATTACGTAATTCTGTCTACACTAGAGGATGTTGATCTATTCAATTTCAAACAGTGAAGAGTATAAATATTTTGTTTGTATTAACAATTTAACATTAGCTGAAAAATTTTGTAATACAGGCTAGTGTAATTTGCTAACTAAGCAAAGATTAAACGACCAAATTTTTAGAAACATCTTTTTGGCTCTTGGGAACACCAAAAAACTCAATAAGAATATATGGGATGCATTATCTAAGGATATTTAGAATTTAGTCTGAAAATGCACCCTTGCTAGTAAGAATTTGTGAAGTCATATCCAAAGTCATCAGTCAAACATATCTGCTTGAAACCTTATCCATGACTAGAACCTCAATATTTTCTGAAAGTTTAATGATTTATATAAGCTAAGGAGTTGTATCCTTGCTGTTACATTGGCAATGCATTTCAGAAGAAATTTGGTGCTTCCTCAGGTAAGAAATACTCTTATCTATAGAAGCTAAGTTCAATTTACTTATGTGCAGGAAAAAAAAGGTAATTCAGGACAAGCTAACTAGTGCAATTTACCCTCTTTGAATGATCACGTTGGTTATATGTGTGCTATACCTATAAACAATTGCATTGTTATATCTTCTGGAGTTTGATTTTCACAGACTTAATTTGAATGTTTTAAAGCTAGAACTCACATGTGCTCATTAACCATCCTTCTAAGTCTTTATCATAATAGCTGAATCTCCAAGTTCTAAGTCTTTTTACTATGAAACATGCTTGGCAGCATTTAAAACATCAGCATTAATAACCTTGGTTCTCAAATCTTCTTATTTATACCAGGTTAACTTGATTAACAATGCGGGGTATTATGACATGTTCTAATTCTGCACCTAATATCAAGATCACTGATGGTAAATGTGATAATAACTATTTTTTCTGTAAAATCATCCAGATCAAATAGATAATGTAAATTTTGTCTTGCAGAAATGAGAGAGGGAGTAAAGTGTCAATCCAATCAAAATGATCCTTTATGTTTCAAAATCGGATTGAACTAAGATGACAGAAACAACAACTTATGAGGAATCATAAAAGTAGAAAGTGAAAAGTCAAATGTAGGATTCCAAATATGTGAGATTTCAAACAATCCACCCCGCACGTTGATTTAACAAGTCGAAGGGCAAATGCATTTGCAACCTATGCAAGTGCTTGAGAGATCTGACTGAAAGATTCCACCAATCAATAAAATATTTTTTTTTTAAGACTTCAAAAATTAAATATTATTCCAAGTCAAGTCATGTGATAATTAAAAAAATTCTCTGTATTTTTTTATTATAAAAAATATATACGGCCCTTTTTTTCCCCCAGTAATTAAACAGTACTCAATACCCTACAAACTAAAATACAAAAATAGTTTTGGCGCATTGATATGATAAAGTAAACTAAATCCATTAAAATTTGATTTCTTGTGATATATTCGTATCTACTTTGATTAAAATAAACAACAAAATTAATCAATCACCAATAGCCAAAATAGTAACATTGATAGAAGCACTGATTGCGGTCAAGTTCTAAAATTTAGAAAGAGAAAAAGTTTTTTTAAGTACCCCCATCTCAGCACAATATTCTTCGGGAGTAGTTGTTGCCTCGGCGAGGAGGCGACCGGGAATAAAAGAAGTGAACAAGGTTTGGAAATGGGTAGTAGTAGAAGAAGAAGATGCATCTGTTAATTTACAAGGCAACCACTCTTTGGCTGTGTTCTCGGATATGCAAAGTTTTTCAATCCGTGATTGGAACACTGCGAGTAGCAGTGATATGAACCCCAACAACATCAACTCTGCATTCATTCACACCATAAAATGATATTGATCAAGCACACCCAGAATATATCCAACTCTCTAGATATGTATGTATATATAAATGTAAGTAATAGAGAGAGTGGTGACCTTCTTTGATCTTCTGTAAGGCCTGAAAGAGAGGCTTCTGGTTCTTTTTCTTGAGATACTGCAAATTAAAAGAGAGTCATTTATTTTATATGAATAATTAATGATGATCAGTTTAGCAAAGTAGTGTTAATTAGACTAAGAAAATTGAAAATGATATATGGATGCAGAACAGAGATTGACATACCTTGCCAGTGTAGTGAAGGAGACGTTCGGCGACGAGAGAGATGGCAACGATAACAGTGCACAGAGAAGCAACAACCCATGTTGGGGTGTACTCCAAAGTTAGACCTTCTTCAACCATGTCTATATATGTCTCTGTCTCTTAACCAAATTAAAATGATGATATACTGCACTCTCACTCTTTTCTCTCCTTCAAATTCTTGTCTTTAAAACAAGAAAAAGGGAAATTAATAAGAGAATAGAATCACAAGCTAGAAGAGTAGGATGGAGGAGCTGCAAAGCAGCTAACTGGTGGGATTATCAATTGAAATTTTGTACCTGCTAGGCCGCCACTGCCATTTTAGACAAACCTCCTTATTATGGGCCAAAAAGAAAAGTAAATGTGAAAATTTATGGGGTTTGGCCCTCATCCACACCAACACCTTATCTCTTGGCCGGTCCACAAGGGTGTTCTATACTTCACTCCTAACGAGTAAAGTAACCGTGAGTCTCACCAAACTCTCACAAAAGACTTCTTTTTTTACACTGGCAATGGAAACGCGCGTTTTTTGTAGTGCGCGTAGAAATTATTGTGTGGACAATTATCATTAGAAGGATCTGTTCCCAACTTTCCCGTCTGTCAACGTTCTCACCTCTCTCACACGGACTTCGCACGGTTCATTTGAAAAAGAAATGCATATTCATGCATGAACATGAACACTTTGTCTTTCCATTTTACTCGTTTTTCCCATTTTCTTTATTTATTGTTAAGTATTTGACAATTTTGTATCCATATCAATATCATGTTCATACATACCACATGTTACTAGCTAGTACTACAATAACATTTTCTTTTTTGTTTCAAACATATGCCTATAATATTATTTATATTAACAAAACTTATCGGATCGTAAATGAACACATCAATCATCTTCCAATTTTTATGTCTAATTTAAGCGTCCTTAATTAAAACAAAAGAGTGCTAGCTGTTTTAATATATTTATACTACAAAAAAACTAGACCTATAGTGGCGTTTCACAAACGTCACTATAGGTCCTAAAAATGCCTCTATAAACCCATTTGGGTTATAGTTGTAACACCCTGACCAAACTTTATAATTAAACTAAGTGTGAGTGGTTAATTACTATTTTAAGCCACTTTCTTTTTATGATTAATATAAGAGTATTTAATAAGCATATTATTTTATAATGCCATTAAATGAGAATTGTAAAGATTATAAATAATTAATGGCTATTGTATTATAAATATATACTAAGTATGAACAAAATTATATTAAGTGGTTTAAGTTATTAGATGCATAGTTAGTGGTGTTTTAATTAAGTATGATGCATGGGATGTTATAGTTGTAATTCCACCCACACATGCAACCAATGGGAATTCAACACAAGTAATATCAATGTACCATGCATGTTGATAAACCCATAGACCAAGACTTGGCTGGCCATGCAATGAACAAGCTCCAACTCATCCCTTCCTTGACTTTTCAAAGTAACTAGAATTCCAAGAAGCTCTCTCTCCCTCTCTATTCCCACGGGTCCAAGAAAAATCTGAAATTCTCACTTCACTTTTCTCTCTTTTCTCTTAAGGAAAGAGCTAGGAAGCTCTCTTGAGTCTTCTCTCAAGTCCACGGGTCCACACACCAAAAGAAAGTTGAAGCTCTATCTCATTTCTCTTCATATTCTCTCAAAGAAACTAGAAAACTCAAAGAAAACTCTCTCAAGCTCTCTACCTCTCACACTTTCGGGTCTAGCCACTAGGAAAGGGAAATCCTTTCATGCAAGAGTGATTCTATTCCTATTTTCCCCTTAAGAACCTGAAACTTGGTAGGGGTTCTAGCTACTCTCATCCTAGAATACATGATTTCTTCAAGGAATTTTAGTAATGGTATTTGTGGTTCATAAAATTAGGAAATCATGAACTTGTAAGTTTATATATATATATGCTGTTTTAAGAAGCTTTGAAATTGTGTTGATGGTTTGTGGAAGGTAGATTAGGGTTTTTACTAATTAAGGATTATATATGGTTAAAGAAGTAAGAAAAAGTTAGGATGAGTACTTTTGATGCTACTGCTGGGATTTGTTTGTGTGTATTTTTGCTCTAAATGGTTAAATGACTATATATATAAGTGTTTTCTAACATGTCTAATGAGTGTATAAAAATTATCATATGAAAATACCATCGTTTGATAATTGTTACAAGAAAATGTTACAAAGCTGTCACTGTGACAGATTCTGTGTTTACACAAGGTAAATTATGTATTAAATTGTATATAGTGAATTTGGATGCTAGGGATAATTCCTATGAAACCTAAGACACTTGTGGTTGTTATTGAATTGGTCTCACGGCATTTGGATCAATATAAAAATAATGGTTTAATTTCTAAATTACATGAAATTCTGTCATGACAGATTTGAACACGTTTTCTTGTATGACTTTTAATAAATCATGGTTTTATAGTTTGACTCCAAAATTTTTATGGTATATACTAGACATACAGGGGAGTGGTTCTGTAAAATTACATAACATTTGGATGTGTACGGACAGCCCATTTATATTTTACAAATGGGGAATATGCTGCTGAAATGAGCAGTGAACAACATATGATACACCTGACTTTGAGGATTTAATTTTAAAGCTAAGGTGAATGTTTGATCTATAATTTAATATGCTTATCTTTTAGCATGTCTAGATCATAAATTAATTTTATGTAACTTGGTTTGAGGTTTAGTACTCAAAGGAGAGGTTCTAAACCATGCGACGGTTGTATTTATGAAGCTGTTTTGTTCAACATGCTATATGTTGCCTTATGAGTGTATGGTTATGTGACCGTGCTTAAAGGATTTTATGTTTATGCATGCATTAATGCCCTAATTTCAAAGCACCTTTTGAAAGGAAGTTGGCTCTTATAGAGATATGATATTAATATGAGAATGTTGGTTTTTCCTTAGTTTGGTACATCATTTATTGATGTGTGCATTATATGTTTGTGGGAACCTCTTTGAGATGAGATTAGGATTTCATTGATTATGAGAGATAGGCTTTGAGATGAATGTGTAAGTTTATGATAAGGAGTAATGGATAATAATAAGCTTTGATTTTAGTTTAGGTGTTACCAGTACCCAAGTCTAAGCTTCTTCGACTGTAGGCTTTCAGCTCCTCTGCTTTCAGGTAAGGGATAAGTTATATGGGCATTTAGTAAGTCATGAGGTTATTTTAAAGTATACGATGCATTAAAAGGGTTTTTTTTAGAGGTATGGTATATAAGCATGTTTTAGACAAAGATATGTTCGTGAGCTTTCGAAACCCTATGTATATGATTTAAGCATATTGATGCTATTACTAATTCCATGAATATGATGTTTAAAGAAAACAATAGAAATGTTTTTATTATGAAATGTTACGCAAACTATGAATTTCAGAAAGATGTATAAGTATGAAATGTTTTCAGGTCATGTCCTCTGGTGATTTGAACTCTGTCAGTAGGAGTTAACTACTAGCTTTCCATGAAAAATGTTATATGATTGGCCATTAAGTGGGACTAGCTATGTTGTACTCGCCCTTGTAGGTTACGGCCAACTTGTAGAGGAAGCCAACCTACCCTCATGGTTAAAAGATATTTATGATGATGTGATCCTGGGAATACCTGGCATTGTGGGGAATGCTGGATGCCTAGCACCGTGGTGCTAGAAGCCTCCCAAATAAGTACAGACTTATCAGATATGGACTAACCAATAAGTTATTTATGAACAGCTATATTATGTTATTAATCATAAAAGAATGGTTTTGTTTAAATGCATTATGAAAAGTTAAAAGCTCTCATGAAAAGAAGTTTATGATGAAAAGAAAAGTTGTTCTTTAAAGATAAAATTTTTTGAAGTTTTGTTACGCTTTAAAGATAAAGTTTCTGATGAAAGTACAAGTTTATGTTAAAAAGTTATCAGATATTTGTTCTTATGAAACGTTAAGTTTTATGACTATGAAAGTTATAGTATTTTATGAGAAGAAGTTTATAAAGGAAAGTTTTCTTATTCGGCAAGATGTTTCTAGTCTAAGACAAAGTTATCAATTATTTGATTTAAGTTAAAATGATTATTTTATAATGAGAATACATATATATTGATTTTAAACAATCAATATTATATTTGGTGACTTTGTAAGAAATGAAAGAAAATAAAATCTGAAAGGTTTTGGTAATTTTATTATGATAAGAAAAGGGAGAACAATTATTTTCCTATGAAGAGCGTATAAGTTATTATTATGAATAGTATAAAATACTATGCATGAAAAGATGTTCTTTTATTTGAATATTCATAGAATGAAATGATTTGTTTTACATGCATCCTTATTAAAATCTCATATATCTTACCTTTACTGAGCTATGTAGCTCACCTCTTCCACTCTTTCAGTCAACAGGTTTTATTTTGAAGTAGAGGGAGTCTTAGTCGAGTTTTGGAAGGAGATGGTTTTAGTTTTAAAAGTATAGATCCTAAATTAACAATTTTGATGTTTAGCTTTGTAGTATTGTGTATTTTAGGATCTAATGAAAGTGTATACCTTAAAGTATTAACCTTAAAGTATTAAGAGATGTATCATGTGAAATTTCGAATTTGAACAACTGGTAGATTATGTCAATCTTTGAGTACAATGTAGATGCTCTGAATATCAAGTGAAAAATTATATCATTTAAGTAAGGAAACAATGATGAAAAGTAAAAGGGAAGCTTATGGTAAAAGTTTTGTAAAAGTTAAGTTGGTTCTTGTTAATATCAGGTTTAGGCTTGATATTAGCATGCTGGTCATGGTCACAAATCCGAGTATCGGGTTTAGGGCGTGACAATAGTGATGTTTTCTATAGTGGTGGTTACAAACATTACTATTGCACTGTGACTAGGCCTTTTTTTTTTTTTTTTTTAAATTAGGCTATAGCAACATTTTAAAATGCCACAATTGGTTCATACCCTATAGTGGCGTTTTTAAAACACTACTATAGCGGCGTTTCAAAATGTCACTATAGCCAAAAACCAACAACAACAACAAAAAATTTTAATTAAATTAAGAAATACAAACCTAGCAAATTCAAAATCAAACAAAAGCCCAGAAAATTCAAAATCAAACACAACATACTCACAATACAAACATGTCAAAGCAACATAGAAATAGGAAGTAGTTTCTTCCCAGTTAGAGCAAGCATTAGCATCAGTATGTGTAAAATTTTCTGTCTATTTTAGCATAAGAACCTATTTTTTCTATTTTACACAGTCACTTTTACAAAACACTCACATCAAACTATTTATTATACACTACTTTTTATTTAAATAATCATTTTTATTTATTTCTTATTATTATTTTTATATATATTTCTTCTCACGGTCTCTTTCATCTCTCAGACATTCTCTCTCATCTCTCAAATGTTCTCTTTCATCTCTCAGCTCTCTACTTCCATGGCTGGACCTCGTCATGGCTGAAGCTCACATGACCACTACAAAGGGTAACCTCCATGGCTAGACCTACATTTCCTTCATCTATTGCTATTGTTACTTCTTCTTTTGCTATTGTTGACGCTACTTATTCTTCTGTTGTTGCTGCCATTGCTTCTTCTTCTTTTTTCCTGCTACTGCTATAGCAGCTTCTTCTTTGTCTGGATTTGATGATTTGTATGGAGGAGATAGAGATGGAAGAGAGTCAGGGGGATCGAAGAGAGAGAGAATTGATGGAGAAGAGAGAGAAGGGAGAGAAAAAACTATTAAAAAAAGAATATTCAAAGCTATAGTAACCCATGTATATATATATATATATATATATATATATATATACGGTTATTGTAGCAAGTTTGGATATTTACAAACCTTTACAAGCTCTAATGTGCGTCTATTTTATGCTATATTTGAAAATTTTTGTACTTTTTGTATTTTACACCCACTGATGCAATTGCTCTCTGTAATATTTATTTCATTTTGCAAAAGGATTACTTTTGTAATACATGTTCGAGAGAGCGAGGAAGAGACCTGCGTGGCTATGTGTGGAGGTAACTAGGTAAGAAGTGAAAAAGAAAAGAGAAAAGAATATAAGGAAGAAGTGAACAAGTGGATGAGAAAAAGGAGAAGAGAGAAGGAAAAAGAAAAAGTTTTCGGGGTTTAGGATTTATGTAATGTGGAAGACTTGCATCTAGGTAAAAATATATATATATATATATATATATATATATGGAAGACCTGCACTGATGTAAATAGAATTTTAAAGATTATGTAGGGGGCGGTTTCTTAAATCTAAGCCCAACTTGCTAAGATTTGGCAAGGATAGAGGCCCAATACAACTAATTTGTAGACATGGGGAGTTAAGGCCAACACATTGTGTCCTTGCAACTACGACTTGATAACTAAAGGAATGGGATTAGCTAAAATGATAATACTTGATAGAAACTTAGTAGGAAAAGAAAGATTATTATTTATTTCATTCCTCGGGCTAGCCGAGGATCACTTGTTCTTAAGAAATACAATTCTTTTTCTCTCTTTATTTCTCTCTCCAATTTTTTTGATCCCCCCACAAGCATGACCTTCCTTCCTATTTATAGCCATTCAAATTGCATCCCAACCTTCCACTTGGAGGGCTATTAATCTTTCTTTGGATACTTATCCCATCACTACCTTGCTGGTGGTGGTAAAGTAAGTTATAGGCTTTGAGGGCACTGTTCAGGCTGGGGTTATTCTACCATTAATGCGGCAGGCTAAGTTGGTACTATGCATTAAATGCAGAGATGATAGATGCTTTATCTGGAAGTTTCCAATCTCATAGCCTTTATGGCTTATCTCTTGCCTCACAAGAAGTATCTATTCCTCGGCCTCTTCGGGTGGATTGCCCTCCTTGCTTTCCCTGATCCACCTAGCACTTTGATTGTCCTGATTGGGTTGGGCCTAATTTGATGAACAATTGGGTCCAATTATACGTCAGGTGAATCCTGTTGATGGTTTCTTCTCTTCGAGCTCCCACCCCCCACTAATTAAATTTTAAATTACAAAAATTTAAAAGGAAAAAAATATAAGTTTACATACCATTGTATAATTTTTTGCTTTTTTGCCTTAATTGTAGTGTGCTAGTGTGTGAGTGGTAAAGAGTCATTTATTAGTAACATGAAATCTTTAATAATAATAATAATAATAATAATAATTATTATTATTATTATTATTATTATTATTATTATTATGAAGAAGGTAAATCCACAAGTATGAATTCTAAAAAAATAAAATAAAATAATAAAAGAACACAAGTCTAAAGAATTCCTTTATATATATATATATATATATATATCGCAATTTTGATAAGTACTTACCAAACAACCAGTTTTTTCAAAAAGCACTTTTTACCATTTTTACTAAACATTATGCTTTTTTTAAATGGAAACATTAATAAATGTCCTAAGGGTATTGGTTTAAAAAATATTTTTAGAAACTTTTTATGAAAATAAATAAAAACAACAAACTTTATTAACAGTTTTTATATTTCCTATTAAAGTAGTATTAAAACTTTATTAAAATAGTCAATTAACAATTGCTCTAATTGCACCCATTAACATAATTATTTAAAAAAAAAAAAAAACACAATTTCATAATGTACTTTTTAAAACCATAACTTTTTTTAAAAATTACAATTTCAAAAAGTTAAGCCAAACTCACCCTTAAACAGGTAGAAAAAGACAAAGTCAAGTGATAAGGTTGCATATATGCAACCTTAGAGCATTAGAGCACTAGTATCCGGGAATGCAAAAAAAAAAAAAAAAATACTATTTCACATCCTCAGACACTACTTTATCTATTTTACCAACTCATTTCACAACTCATCCAACATTTCAGTTCTTATTTTTACATACAACCCATTAAAATAATATAAACTACCTAATAAAGTAATAATAAATATTTCTCTCTCTCTCTCTCTTTCTCTCTCTCTCTCTCTCTTTTTCTCTTCACCCACAACTACAAGATTAAAAAATTATTTTTTTCTTTACAACCCATGGACAGTAGCACTAGCATTGGGGGTGCAAACCACCCCCCCCCCCCCCTCTCCCTCTCCCCAGTTGCTATTTTACCACCTAAACCCTTAAAAACATGCTACATTTAGGGGTGGGCATCTAAAAATTTATACCATTTGTGAAAAGTAAGGTTGTATATATACAACCCTACTGTTCATGGGTTGTAAAAATAAAAAATTATATTTTAATGGAGCGAGAGAGGAAGAGAGGAAAAGAGGTAAGAGAGAGAAGAGAGAGAATTGATTTGTTTATATTATTTGTTGGTATAATTTATATTATTTTAATGAGTTGTATGTAAAAATAGAAACTGTGATGTTGGATGAGTTGTAAAATGGGATGGTAAAATAGATAAAGTAAGTTTTGAAAATGTATAATAGACATTTTTTTTGCATCTCTGGATGCTAAGCATTAGCATTTAGAGGGTGTAAAAACCCCCTAGTTACTATTTTAGCAACTAAAATAAGCCAAAAATCACACACATCTAGGGGTGGGTTTGTATTTTTTTTATACCAACTGTAGTTTAGGATGTAAAAAGAATATATTATTTTATAGATAAAGTGAGCTTTTAAGATGTAAAGAAGAGAGAGAATTGAATTTTATATATTATTTAATGTTGTAGTTTATATTATTTTAATAAATTGCATGTAAAAATAGAAATTGTGATGTTGGATAAGTTATAAAATGAGATGGTAAAATGGATCAAGTAGGTTTTTAGGGTATAAAATAGACACTGATATGCATCCTCGGATACTAGTACTCCTATAACAAGGTGACAAATTTTTTTAAGAATACAAATTCGGATGAAGTGGGCTTTGGATTGTAAAATAACAACCGGGGGTGTTTACCACACTGTTAGTGCTTAAATTGTATGAAGATCAAGTATTCTACATGGCTCTAACATCAACGTGGACCCAGTATCATCCATGATGGTTAGTCTCAAGAAATGTTGGGTATACCACGAAGCCCAATAGCCCACCTCTTTTTCAGTGACCTTATCTTTATAATTAGTCAAGTTAACTTGTTTATAAAAATTTTAAAAAAATTTTTTTAAAAAAATAGTCAAGTTAACTTGGTCGTGCTTATGAGTGCCCTTAAGGCATTGGTTAACAATCCATTTTAAGAAAGTTTTGATATCACTTTTATGGAAAATGAAAAAAGTTGTCAAAAAATTAATTGCTTTTTTTTTTTCTTTTTCTTTTCCCATTAAAACTTTTGTTAAATGGATTATTAACCAATGTCCTAAGGGCATTCGTTAGCATTTCCCCTTTATTTATTTATTATTATTATTATTACTATTATTAGTACTATTATTATTTGTAAAGACTAAAGAGTCAAGTTAACTATATTTAATGGTAATTAACTCTTCTGTGTGGTATGGAAAAGGAATATATAATTTTTGAACGTATAATGTTAAATTGGATTAGACATGTGATTAATGCGTGGTGAAAGCATAATGGGACGCTATGCTTTTGAATGCTTTGACATTCTTAGAACTTGGACAAGAGAGCAAGGGCTTTTGACACTATTTCATTTTTCCTGTTCTTGCAAAGGTTTAGGGGATTGATGAGCTTCCCTTGTTGTTTTGTTTCTCTTTCTTTCTTTCTTTAGTGTATTAAGAAAAAAAAAAAAAAAAAAAAAAAAAACCCTCACAATCAGAGAAGTCCAAACTTGAATTGGGCTAGTGATCCATTTTTAGGCCCAAGCTTGTGGATTTCTTGTTGAAGCATACTACACAATGTTTAAAGCTTTGGTTGATGAATTGGCAAATTATCAATCTGTTCCAGTTTGCAAGTGTCCTTGTACTTGTGGAGCTCAAAGAATCTCCACAGATCTTAATGATCGTGATCTGGTGATGAGGTTTCTGATGGGATTGAATGATTCTTATTCTACAATCTGTGGACAGATTCTATTATATGAGCCTTTACTTGATATCAATAAGGTTCTCTCTTTGATTTTGCAAGAAGAGAAGCAAAGAAGCTTAAAAAATGGTGAATTCACCAGTTTTGTAGTGGCTCATCCTATTGAAGCCACAACACTCTACTCTAATGTAAGATCTGGTTCCAAGAACAGTTATGGTGGTAAGGGTAATTCTAAGAAGGAAGGACCAATTTGTACTTACTATGGAAAGGTAGGACATATTGCTGATAAATGCTATAAGCTTATTGGTTTCCCACCAGGATTTAAGTTTAAGAACAAATCCATGGCAAATCAAGTTTCTTGCAACTAGATGTCAGGTTTTGGGAATCCTATTTCCATCCAAACCAGTGAAGATACAATTACCTCATCTTCGCAATGTCCAATTTCTAAATCACAATGTGAGCAACTTCTTGCTTTCTTGAATTCACAATCTGTTGGTGAATCTTCTCAACACATGGCTCCTCAGCAGGTAGCTATTGTAATCACTGCTGGAGCAAGTATTTCTCAACCTTTAGCATTGAGTGCTTCTTTATCCAATTATCTAAATAATTTTTCAGGTAAGTCCTTTTGTTCATCCTCTTTCTTGATTCCAAATTCCACTATTTTAATTACAGAAGTGGTAAATAGATCAGCCTTTGAAAACACAGATTGGATCATTGATACAGGAGCCATTGATCATATGGTCCATTATGTTTCAATTTTTAGCTCCATCACTTGTGTGTCTAATTCCAATGTTTACTTACCTAATGGTGAAAAGATTTTAGTGACTCATATTGGAACAGTACATCTCACTGAAACTTTAATTCTCACTAATGTGTTGTGTGTCCCTTCCTTTACTTTCAATCTTAATTATGTTAGTCATCTTAACAAATCAATGACTTGTTGCCTCATTTTTCTTGGTTCATTTTGCATTATTTTGGATCTTGCTCTCAGGAGCACGATTGGTCTGGGTAGAGAGCAAAATGGACTGTATCTGCTAGATAACAAGTTCAAGACATTACATTCTGTTTCGGCTTATTCCATTTGTCAATCTATTTGTACTCAATCTGATCTTTGGCATTTTAGATTAGGGCATCCTTCAAATGGAAAACTTGATCTTTTAAATAAAGTTGAACCTTTTGTATAGTGTAATAAAACTGCTCATTGTGACATTTGTTCAATAGCTAAGCAAAAGAGGTTACCTTTTACTTCTAGCAATCGCATCTCTGAATTTCCTTTTGATCTTGTTCATTGTGATTTATGGGGTCCTTTCTTTGCTCCTACTGTGGATGGTTACAAAAAATTTCTTACAATAGTTGATGATTTTTCTAGATGCACTTGGATCTATTTGTTAAAGGCCAAATCAGAAACTCAGTTGTTGTTATCTTAATTCTATGCTTTGGTTGAAACACAGTTCAACAAAAGGATAAAATGCATAAGAACAGATAATGAGACAGAGTTTTTGATGAGGGATTTCTTTAAGTCCAAGGGTATAATACATCATTTGAGTTGTGTTGCAACTCCTCAACAAAATTCTATTGTAGAAAGGAAACACCAACACATTCTCAATGTGGCTAGAGCACTTAAATTTCAATCAAACATTCCTTTAGAGTACTAGGGTGATTGTGTTCTTACAGTAGTTTATCTCATCAATAGGTTGCCTTCTTCTGTACTTTCTAACAAAACTCCTTATGAGGTTCTTTTTGGTCACCTTTCCTCTTTTTCACATCTTAAAGTGTTTGGATGCCTTTGCTATGTTTCTACTCTAGCACATCACAAAGACAAATTCTCTCCAAGAGCCACCAAGTGTGCATTTGGGATGAGCAAAATTTTTCAGCTAATCTCCACTTTCAGCTTATTTTTACTACTATTCATAGGTCCTACTACACTTTTTGATATTATTCATGGGTCTCACTGCACTTTTTGATACTATTCATGAGTCTCACTGTACTATTCAGCTTATTTTTTAACATTTTTTCTACACGTTCTATAGAAAGTTTTCAATTTCAGCTAGACAAGCTATTCCAAACGGACACCAAATGTGTATTCTTAGGATATCCTTTTGGTGTTAAAGGTTACAAAGTCATGGATATTCACACACATTCAGTGTTTATATCAAGAAATGTATAGTTTCATGAGTCTATATTTCCCTTTCAATCTCAAGTTCCTTCACAGTCCATTGACCCTTGTGGGTTTTTTTTTTTTTACAGCACATGGACCCAAGTAGAAACAAGGATCTTGGGCCCAATGCTTTATGTTTAGGGGACTGGGCTTGGTTCACCACAACTAAGTTGGGCTGATTTTGAACCAAGTTGTGCACAAAGCGTGGATCCTACAATATACATACTGACACATGGAAAATATACATGTATTGTATAGCAAGGGACAGTAAAGAATGATATAAGTAAAATGAAAAGTGAAATAAACGTTAGGGATCCTTAGGATAGTAAGAAATGATTTATTATTTTTTTAAGTTTTTAATACATTGTGCTCTTTTTGCACTAGGATATGTTACAAGGGCCAAATAAGTTCAAAAATCACAGACTTGGATAGCTCCTTAGGCTTCCAAGACTTAAGAAGTTTGAATCCCTTTGAATCAAAGTGTATTCTCTAGTGGCTGTTTTAGGATCTCGGACGGTGTTTTTCCTCTTTTCTCTCCTTTTGAACATCAAAAGAGTTTTCTAAAGAATCTTTTCCCTCTGATTCACTGTTGCTAAATGAATTTCATTGTTGACTCCCACTCCTTTTATAGTGCCACTTTAGGGTTTTTGGTGTACCATCATTTCCCTACATTTGCTACCCTGGATATCAGAACCAATGTTGTGTCAGCAACATTAATGGCTGGACCCTTCCTCATTTTCTCACTATTTCCCTCTTTTGAGATTCCCTCTTCAAAAGCCCCTAGCTGACTTTCTCGTTCTGGGAGGTCCTAAAGGGCTGACTTCTAATCTTTCTTTTCCCAAGACTTCTAAACACCACTTTTTTTTATACCCACCTTTTGGTTGTTTTGCCTTTTGTCCTTTTCCCTAAATGGGCAGATTCCTTTCTATCAAGTTGAAAGATTCCCAACCATCTTCCTTCATGGTGCATCTTCTTGGATTCCCCAAGGTACCAGACCCTTATTCGTGAGTTGTTGGTTCCCAAGTCTTCTACTCCTTTCCTGCATTATTGGGTGGCTAATGGGACACATCTGTTTTTGTTCTTTGTGTTCCTAAGCATGCTCCCTTGAGATGTCTCAATCTCAACCTGGCTCTGTTGCATATCCCGAGGATCCCAGGCTTCTGGGAATCCCCAGGTATCCTGGTTCAGTTTTTCTCCTTGGATTCCCAACAATTTTTTCCCATAAGAGTTGGGTTGAGCTTTTCCTTCTTTGTTTCGTAAGCCCCAAAGCTTGCCCACTTGTGGGCTTAGGTCCCTTCCTATTGACTTTTAATGAATTTGGGCCTTGCCCTTTCCTTGAAAGCCCAAATGGCTCTTAGATTTCACTATTTTTGTATTGTTTTGGGCTTTGATACAATATTGTGATATTTTGGACCTTAACAACCCTTTTGACACTTGTTCTGATTCTGTTTCCTTATTCGTATTACCTACTCCCTTGCTTGATGAACATACTCCTATTCCACTCAACCCTAATTCACCTATAGCAGATACTACCACTGATGCAGATATTGCAACTGCTACAAATACTGCAATTGCTGCAGATTACACTACTGCAGATTGCACTAATTCTGTAGAGTGCATTTCCTCATAGATTCCTCCTTCCACTGATACACACCTTCATTCATAAAATTCTTTTCCTATTCCAATCACTACTGCATCCTCTATTCCACCCAAAAAATCGACTAGAGTTCATAAAACTCCTTCTTACTTACAAGATTATTCTTGTAATTTCCTTGTTAGTAAGCCAATCTCAGGTAGTCCCTAATCCCTATGATATTAATAAACACCTTTCTTATGTCAATATTAGTACTTCACACAAAATTTTTGCTCTTGCTACAAGTGTTGAGATTGAACTAGATTTTTTTCACCAAGCAGTGACTTCTAAAGCTTGGCAAGTAGCTATGGACAAGGAGATATTTGCTTTGGAGCTTAACCACACTTGGGATATTGCTCATTTACCTAATGGTAAGACTCCAATTGGAGGCAAGTGGATCTATAGGATTAAGTATAATCCAGATGGTTCAGTGGAGAGGTACAAAACTAGGTTGGTGGCTAAAGGTTACACTAAACAAGAGGGGCTGGATTATTCAGAGATCTTCTCTCCAGTTGCCAAATTTGTATCAGTGAGGGTGTTGTTATGTATTGCTGTTGTCAAAGGCTGGGATTTGCATCAATTAGATGTGAACAATGCCTTTTTACATGGAGACTTAGATGAGAAAGTTTATATGACCTTGCCATAGGGATTTCATAGCAAGGGGGACTGTGCTAATGTTGCCGCTGGTAATGCTAATGTTGTTGGTACTGATATTACTGTTGGATTCACTAGGCCTCTTGTTTGCAAATTGAGGAAATCCCTTTATGGATTAAAGCAAGCCAGCAGACAATGGCATGCTAAGTTGTCAACAACAATCACTGAGCTTGGTTTTGTGTAGTCCAAGTTAGATTATACTCTTTTTGTTCATTCAAAAGGCTCATGTTTCACAGCTCTTTTAGTTTATGTTGATGATGTTCTCATTACTAGGAATGACTCACAATGTGTGACAAACTTGAAGAAGCTACTTGACAGCAAGTTTGGGATAAAGGACCTGGGAGCTCTAAAGTACTTCCTAGGGCTTGAAATGGCTAGAAGTGAAAAGGGTATCAATCTGAACCAAAGGAAGTATGCCCTGGAAGTGTTGACAGATTCAGGCGTGCTTGGTTGCAAGCCAATGAAGACTCCTATGGAACAGCATCTTAAGTTATCCAATGATGAAGGTGATTTGATTGATGATCCATCTCAGTATAGAAGGTTGATAGGAAGACTGATGTACTTAACTGAAAGCTCGAAAATGTATTAAAAACACAAGAGCTTTTTAGACCCTCAAATCAAAGTTACGACTCGATAGATTTTACACTAACTTAATTCTAAGTGCGGAATAGTGAAAATGTGAGCGGATAAACAAACAAGCTACTTTAACACATATTCATATAAACACAGCAGTAAAATGAAATGTAAAAGAGTAGGGAAGAAGAATGCAAACACAGATAACACGTCGATGTGTTATCGAAGAGGAAACTAAAGAACTAGGCGAAAAACCTCTCCGCCGCCCTCCAAGCGGTAAACGATCCACTAGACAATCAGTTAGGATACATGGGTTAGCAAGAGACCCTCCAAGCCTAATCTACCTGTTGTACCTAAGCCCTCCAAGCTCCTACTCCAACAAGGCTTCTCGGAACCGTGTCTTATCTAGCTCTCTGGATCCTGCAACAAGCTCCATGTTGCATCTGCCATCCTTGGCTTCTTCCAATGCTTCCCAGCAGCACCAAAACTTCACTTGACACTCTGAAAGGGTGTGGTAAGTGTTTGGATTATGAACCTCTCAATGGTATGGAAATGGAGAGGTAGGAGTTAAGGAAATCCACAAGCTTATGTGTAGAAATATATGGGTATGATAATCTCTAACTCTCAAGGTGTTTGGCTAGGGTTTTCTCTCAGAAGCACTCCTCAACATTTGTAGGTAATGTGGGTATATATAAAGTGTGGGTACAGAAAGTGTGTATATATAGTGTGGGTACAAAAAGTGTGCATCAAATAGAACAGTCTGGCAGAACAAAATGTTTCACAGGTGTCTTGCGGGAAGGCCTTACACCGAGATACTCGCAAAACACAGCTGTCTCCATCTATACTGACTCTTTGCATTCCAGTCATGTGCAAGGCACATGCTTCACTTCGCGGGATGCTTAGTCGCGATCTACCCACGAGAAATCTTCCGCCTTCAATTGCTTGAGTCTTCACACTCTCTATCTATCACACAACCCTTACAATCAAATCCCACAATAAATACAGGGTACAAAAGATTGAATATAATTACAATCAAATTTGGCATGGAATAAAAGCCAACAGAATACATATTTGTAAATCACAACTTTACATTAACTTTAACTAAACCTGATATCTGCTATGCAGTTAACAGATTGAGTTAGTTTTTGTGTACGGCTAGACAACCCCACATGTTAGCCGCACAAATGGTTCTGCAATACATCAAAGGTACTCCAAGCCAAGGGATTTACTTTCCAAATTTACTTTCCAACAAACTCAGATTTTTAGTTGAAGGCATTTTGTGATGCAGTCTAGTCTGGATGTCTAGATACAAGGAAATCATTGATTGGATATTGTGTATTTCTTGGAGATAGCCTGATTTCGTGGAGATCAAAGAAACAAACAACGATTTCAAGGTCCTCAGCCGAGGTAGAATATAGATCCATGGCCTCAACTTGCTGTGAAATCACTTGGCTATTCTATTTGCTTGAGGATTTTAGGATCCAACACACTAAGGCAGTACTTTTGTATTGTGATAATAAGGCAGCACTACACATTGTTGCAAACCTTGTGTTTCATGAGAGGACTAAGCACGTAGAGGTAGATTGCCATTTGATAACGGAAAAAATTCAATTTGGGATGATTAAAACTTTTCACATTAGAACTAACTTTCAATTGGCTGACGTTTTTACTAAATCTCTTGGTGTGCCTGCTTTTATGAACTTAGTAAGTAGGCTGGGATTGTTAAATGTCTTCAATGCAAGCATCATCTATCCAAGGCCTTTCCAAGACACAACTGTTGTATCTACTTCGGAGGCAACTTTGGTCTTGAGGGGGACTGTCAAGAAAAAGGGTATGAAGATTGTTGAGAACAAAGGAGTGTTGAAGAAGCCAAAAGTGAAGAAGAAGAACAACAACAAAGTTAAGAAGCCTCAAAACGACAAAGTCAAAGCAAAGAAAAGGCTGACTTCATTTAGTGAAACGCCTGCGTTTTGGATGAAAGTTTTGAAGAAACTACTTGTCGTTTGAAGCTTTAAGTTGAGTATGTGACATTCACGAGCAAGCGGTTACAGTTGGTTAGGATTAGCTTGACAGGTGCCTTAATGTTATTGGGGGAGTGTTATTAGGAAAGTTAGTTATTTTTCCCACCCAATTTTCTTTCTTCTTCCTTTGATCTGCTGTACAGTATATAAACAGATCTTGTACATCAAGTTAGTTACAGTTTTTCATTTACAGAGCTTTAGCAATAAGAAGCTATTCTCTCATCGAGTTTTCTCTGTGTTTCTAGAAATTTTCCTAGTTCATTTTGTGAATCTTCTTTCTTTATTTTTCAAGTTCTTTAATCACCTTGAGATTGAGATTTTAACAGACGACAATGAAAATGTTTGTTTTGGAATCTATCCTCAATTCCTCTACCAAAAGGAAAAGAGCAAAAGCAAACCCAACAAATTTAAAGTGAAATATTGAATCCATAAAATGGTTTTCAAGACAAAAACAATTAAGAAAACAAAATTGAAATTTCATATGTGAACATAAGGATACAGCAAAAATACCCAAATGCAATTATATTGTCATATTTTTGCGACAGTGGAATTCAATTTGGTTCGTGTATGACATGATGAAGGCAGTGATGACTGGTGTGTCTTCTATCTTGTAAGGAGGAAAAGGAGAGGGACTGATGCTGATGCTCTCCGATGAAAATGAAAATTGCTGCAATTAATCTTTCTGGGTTGCAAATTGAAATTGGGCAGGTGCTGGCCCAGGCCTAAAACCAGAACCTTATTTCATTCCATTCCATTATTAGAGGCAAGATTTTATTGTATACTAGTCAAGTCAAGTCAAGTCGCATATATGCTAATTAGAATCATCATGTATTCAAATTGTCAAGGAGCAAGAGTGTATTTTTAAGGAGCCTGCCTATCTTTAAATTAGCAATGAGTGTCAATTGTGAAAGAGTGATAAAATTTAAAATCTTTAAATTAACAAGTTGTCTATGTGCATTGAGTGTTGTGACAGAGAGATGAGATGAGAGATCCCCAAATCAGAGTCGCACTCGCACTGGCACACTCGGACTCGGTCGGTCCCATGTCATCAAATTTTCTGCACGCAACGCAATAGCAATACGGGAAGGCTTCTAGAAGCTGGATTATTATCTTATCTTAATTTAATAAATAATTCTTTGTAACCTTCCGTTTTGGTCCCTACTCCATAGTCACTACAACTATTTAGGCAGCATTCATTAATTAATTATATATTATGAGGGATTCATTTGTGAAATTGACATGAAAGATGGACCCTCCCTCTCCCTCTCCCTCTCCCTCCAACAAATAATCTCCATTTTTAGTTTTCACGTAAGTGTGATACAAAAGAAATATCTCTCAGTTCCCTTTTTATCTTTCATTTCATGAATGATTGAGATTCGCTCCACTTTCTACACACTTTTCTTTTTTCTTTATTCATTCCCTTACTACTACTGCTACTACTTTGGCAAAGTAAAGTAAAGTTACAAAGGTGAGGTGTCGACACCTAACTTTAGTTCTGTCATTGTCACTGTCACTGTCACTATCTCAGAGTGGACTCCTTAATTTCTTGGTAATCCTGCCATATACTTCCACGGTTCCACCTTTTTTTTTAGCACTTATTATCCTCTTCACTACTCTCTAATTTCTATGCTTCTAGAAGTCTTGCACATGATCTATGTCCGCAACTCTCATCATGTTTCCCATCCTATCCTATGAAATGGTTGCGTATACTACACAAACATCTCTCATTTATTATTATTAATCCACCCTATTACTTCCATTTAAAGAACTTTTGAATCTATCACCTGAAGTCTTTTAATTTCTCAAATCAAATGGGTTAAGAAAAAATCTAGTTGTTTCGCATGCCAATAACTCGTGCAACATAACAAAATATTAAATAAAATAAAATGAAAAATTACACATTACCACCCTAAAATATACCCCTTGATTATACTCTACACCCCAAACTTTTCAAATGCATGCACCCTAAATTATGATCCTTGTTACACTTTGCATCCCGATATTAAATTTGTTGTTAACTTGAATGAAAAAATATGACACCACGTGAAAATACCAAATTGTCCATCTTCTCAACCCTTTAAAAACAAAAAATAAATTATATTTTACTACCTTAAACTGTACTCCTGATTAAACTTTACATCCTAAATTTTTAATTTTCATTCAAGTTAACTTCAAACTTAATGTCAGGATGGTCATAGTTTAGGATGCAAAAGTAATATAAGGTATATATAGTTAAAGATAGTAAAGTGTAATTTCTCCAAAATAAAATTTACTATTTGTAAAATGTTGAGACACCTAATGTCTTGATTTTATTTTATTACTATCTTTCACGTTACCTAGACAAAGGTTCAAAGTTTTTTAGGCTAAACCATGATGTGTCAATTACTTTGTTAATAAATCCAATTAATAAATTGTATTTATATATAATAAATTTTCAGATTTGATCAACACAAAACTTGTGGTGCAATGGTTGCCAATTCCTGTGACCCAAAAAAGACCCAAAAGTCGGTTCTTGATTAACCTAGTTAGGCCACATGGTTCAGTCCAGGTTTCAAAACATTGTCTAAACACCTATATATGTATAATGTGATTCTTTCTAGCCTACCTTCTTGCTTTCCATTTTTTCTATACATAAATGTAATTTTTTTTTAAACCAACAAATGCAACAAGAAGTCTTCTTCCATATTTCCAAATAGTGGGTCTTTCAAAGTAAAGAAATAATATATCTCTCCAAGCTTAAGGAAAAAACAAATCTTTATTTCATGGACAATAGAGTTCATGAAAGAGAGAAATAAATAAGAATGTTAGGTGCCAACTTTACAAATAATAATTTTTATTTTTTTTGTTGCGTTGTATGAACCGTCCCTCATGTAAAATTCGTACAAAGACAATTGTTATCAAAACCACATGCCATCATTATCAATGATACGTTGCATTTGTACATATCTACAGCTTTCATTTTTCAGCAAATGGTTGAGGATGGAATAATCTTCCCCATGGCCCATGGTTATCCTTATCCTGGGAGAGGAAAAGAACCATATTCACACTGACACTGTGCCTTCTAGAAGATTTTTTTTTTTTTTTTTAATTTTCCTTTTTATTTATCACCGCTATTTTGGCCATTGTCTTCTAGAAGATTTGATGGATTTCTGTTAGTTTGGTTTTGCATGTGGGCATCACTTTTATAGCCACTTAAAATAATATAAGGTGGACACAGCTTTATTTGCTTACAAAGTTTCCCCATGTGCAATTCTTGTCTTTACTCTTTCTGTGTTTTCTAATAAATCTGTCTTTCTTTTTCTCTTTGCATACAATATGATACATGCTGTTGGATCATGAGAGAGATGTTTCACTTGACATGATAACACTTTGTTTGTCTTCTTTCCTTCTTTTATTATTGAAAAAAGTTCTAGTTAGGGGATGAGCTGACTCCTACTACTGCAGAGTGAGGCAGCATTGATTCATGAACCTCATATTACTTTCAATCCACAGGATTAAAAATCTAGAATCCATAAGAATAAAGTGAGCAATAATCTTAAAAACTTTATTTTTAAAATTTTCCAAATATTAAAAATAAAAAATCTTCATATAACTTGTATGATGTGATGTCATAGGTTAAGAACAATATGGTATAACTCAATAAGAATCCACCAAAAGACAAAAACAGAAGGTCTGATTGATTTTTTTTTTTTTTTTCTTTTCGTTTTGGACATTGTATCATAGAGTTAGATTAATTACACCTTTACATATGAGCTTCAAATGAGAACAAAAATTAAATTATCTCTATTTTATGATGCACATAACTGCATACTAAGACTCATACATAAAGTAAAGGAATCATGATTCATGACTAACATATTAAGGTGCTTTCCCTCAACAAAATAAATAAATAAAAGTGTTAATTGCATAACTTAATGTTCCAGCCAAAAGGAAAAGCATAACATAATGATCGCCTTGAAACTGAGAAGGGTTTAGTAATAAACAGGGGCGAAAAAGGTGAGAACAGGCAAGAACATTGATAGGCTGATTGATCAAATGCCATAATTAGTATTTTTTTTTTTTTTAACTTTATTTAAAGTATCTCTATTTTTTATCACCGGCAAAGTGTGTGTTCTTCATAGTCAAAAGACAAGCCCATACTATATGAGTATATTTCTTTGATGCTAAGATTCCTCTCTGGTCTCCCCCTCTTTATATATTAGAAGACAAGAAATTTTGCAAACAATGGAACTTAATTGAAAGGTACTTAGGGGAATGCAACAATTTAACTATATACTAATAATCTAATGACGCTCTCTGTGTCATCTTATCTCACACACATACCCATGAGGGAGTGCCTATTCTAGTCATTATATATGTCCCAATACTAGTCCTATCCTAGCCCAAACTAAAGGTCCTGTTCGTTGATTTCTTGTCTCACACTTTCTTTAAACCTACAAGTACATCTTCCCCTTCCTTCTACACACACAAACATCATTCATCCTTCAGTCTCACCGAAAGTAACCAGAAATCCTCCACCTTTCCATCTTCTATTTCAACTCACTCATTCAAAGCAAGTTTGCTTGAGTTTTATTCAGCCTAGGGAGAGACTTATTATAGGGTGTGAAAAAGAAAAGATAATGGGACAAGCAGAGAGTAGTACCGAGGATTATGACAAACAACAACAGCAGCATCAGCAAAAGCAGTTGATTCCAGGTCTGCCTGATGAGATAGCCATGGATTGTTTAGTGAGAGTGCCCCACCAATTTCATTCCAACATGAAATTAGTGTGCAGGAGTTGGAGAACCTTAATCACGCATCCTTCCTTCTACAAAGAAAGACGCAGATCTGGCACAGCAGAGCAAATGGTGTGCCTTATTCAACCTCTTCCAATTCCAATTCCATCACCACCACAAAATGAGACAGAGTCATCCAAGAAGACCCCAAGTCCACCTCAATATGGCTTGAGCATCTACAACGCCTCACACCAGACTTGGCATCGGATAATGGGACCCAATGCAAACACCGGACATATCCCCATGTTCTGTCAGTGTGTGCCACTTCCAGCATTTGGGAAGCTCATGCTCTTAGGTGGTTGGGACCCCAAGAGCTTGGAACCAGTGACTGATGTGTATGTCCTGGACTTCATTGGTGGTTTCAAGTGGAAACGTGCAGCGTCCATGTCAGCGGCGCGCTCTTTCTTCGCATGTGGAGTGGTAGGAGATTCAATGGTTTATGTGGCAGGGGGACATGACAATCAGAAGAATGCGCTGCAATCAGCAGAAGTGTATGATGTAAACGCAGATGAGTGGAGGGTGTTGCCACCTATGGCAGAGGAGAGGGACGAGTGTCAAGGGCTTACCTGGGAAGGTGATTCCAGGTTCTGGGTGCTCAGTGGGTACAGCACTGAAGCCCAAGGACTATTTAGATCTGATGCCGAATGTTATGATCCCAAGACAGGATCTTGGTCCATAATTGAAGGGGTTTGGCCCTTTCCAAATGTTAGTCCAAGAGGCCTCACCACCACAATCACCATCAGCAACCAAAACCAACTGTGGTGCTTCTTGGGAGGACAGCAATTTAAGCAATCTAGGGACAACAATGAGATCCTGTGGAATGTGCTCAAGTCCGTTCAGCTTCCTGATGACATAAATGTAACATCACTATGTGTCACAGCTATTGGACAGGGTCAAAATCAATGTTGTATCAATAATCATCCTCAGCAGCAGCAGCGGATTTTCGTAATGAGTAGTAGTGGTGGCAGAGGAGTATTGTCATCATCAAATTGCGGAGAATGTGAATGTGAAGGGAAGGGGGCATATATGTTAGAGAGGGAGATCAAAAGTAAAGGTGGTAGCATCTACAAATGGAATCATGTCCACACTCCTGTTGCATTTGCTAGCTTCCCATATTCGGCTTCATACATTTTTATCTGAAAACTAATAGATTTACAACTGCCATCAGTCTTTTAACTCGTGAACTTTTCAGTTCTTGTTCTTTGGGCTTCTTTTGGTACTTGCTTCTTGTAGTTATGTGGACTTGGTTTAGTTTTAGTTTATCACTTCGATCATAACTTCCGGAATTTATGAGAAGAGAATGAGTCATAGAGATTAAAAGTTGATCTAAGAGTGCTTTTAAAATTCAGTCTAAAATGCGCTAGCTTGAGTTTCTAGTGCCTGTAGTGAAGTAATTGTAGTATTAGCTGCATTTTCAATAGTAGCAGTACTGTCTCGTCTTATTTGTGTGTTTTGTACTTTATACAGTTCAAAAGGCAAATGGTAGTAGTATGAATCAAGAATTGCTGGAAAGGATTCGTTTATCGAACGTTAAATTTCAATTTGTCGACTCACACTGGAATGTGCACCAAAGAACGCATTGGACATTGATCACTTTTTCATTATAATCGGCCTAACAATTTGAAATTTTTGGTTCAGATCTGTGCAATGTGTGAATTTATTTACATTTTAGTGATCATAATGGAAAAAGAGTGTGTATTTGATGTTGTTGCTGTTGAATGTTTATAAGGTGTTTGTTGTTAATACTGAACCAAGACTTCACTTTGGAGCTCAATGTAATGTTAGTGTAGGATCTAGTGGTGGTGATCTGGAGAGCTTGGGACTTTATTTGGATGCAAAAGGGTGTGATCTGTGTGGCTTAGTGGTTGTAATTACGTGGTGATGGTGGGGGGTGGGGGATCAGATTGGCTGTGTTATGCTTATTTGACTATGAAATTTTAGCCAGTTTTGGGGTTTTGCCCAATGTAGGATGTCGTGGCAGCTATTAGGAGAGTTTTGGATTGGTTTTGGAAATGCTGGGTGGTTGGTTGAGCTCTAAAATCTGTGATCTGTGTGATTAGCGGTAGTAATTACATGGTGGGGCTCAGATTGGCTGTGTTAGGATTATTTAACTATGAAACATTATCCAGTTTGGGGTTTTGAACTTTTGATCAATGTAGGCCTTTGTGACAGTTGGTAGGAGACTTTGGAATTGGTTTTGGACATGATGGGGGTTGTTTTAACTCCAAATTGTGTGATCTATGTTGAATAGTTGTAGTATTTAAATGATGGGAATCACATTGGCTGTGTTAGGCATATCCGGAATAAATCTCTCAATATCTTCAAAACAACGACTATTTCTCTCCCTCCAAAGACACCACATTAAGCCATGAGGAATGATGGACCATATATAACTGTTTCAATGACGACCAAAGCTGCCTTGCCAACACCCTAACAGCCCCAAAACAGTATGTGGCATAACCCAAGATACTCCAAATAAACCCAAAACCATAGACCATAGATCCATAACAACGGGACAATGAAGGAAGTGACGGTCAACCGATTCACCATTACTCTTGCACATGTAGCACCAATCCAAAATCCACACCTTCCTTTTTCGCAAATTATCAATCGTCAAGCATTTCCCTAAAGCAGCAGACCATACAAAGAAAGCTACTTTAGAGGGAATCTTCTGCTTCCAAATACTTCTCCAAGGAAAACCAAAGATAGTAGGACCAGCTGAAATTCTATAATAATCTTTCACCAAGAACCCCTTAGCTTTGCTAGGAATCCAACACATCTTATTCTCACCAAACCCCCTTATAGAAGAACCATATATGGTTTCCATGAAGCTTGACAAAGCCTCTAATTCCCGAACATGCACACCCCTAAAGAAACTCACATCCCAAAAAAGGACACCGCTGGGGGATTTCATAAGCTCAGCCACTCTAGCCTCCTTATTCCTGCAAAATCTGAACAGGTCAGGGTAGCTAACTGCAAGAGGTGTCTCTCCACACCAACGGTCTTGCCAAAACTTCACCCTAGACCCATCACCAATATCATACAGAATATGGCGAGAGAAAGAAGGCCAACCCTGACTAATACTCTTCCATAAACCAACACCGTAAGGACCCTTAACAGATCTGATACACCATCCCCCCATAGACAACCATATTTCAACTCTATTACTTGTCTCCAAAGGGCATCCTTCTCAATCCCAAACCTCCATAACCACTTCCCAAGAAGAGCTATATTGAAAAGACTTATCTTCCTTATCCCTAATCCACTCGAAGAAATAGGAGCGCATACAGTAGCCCATTTAACCAAATGCATTTTAGGTTCATCACCAAAACCACCCCATAAGAAATTCAGTTGAAGCTTCTTAATACGGTTAGCCACACTAGCAGGTATAGGAAATAGAGAAAGGAAGTAAGTGGGTAAATTAGAAAGGGTGCTTTCGATTAGAGTTACTCTACCTCCCTTTGATAGATACAAGCGTTTCCAACCCGCCAATTTCCTTTCCATTTTCTCCAAAATCGGATTCCATATAGACTTATCCTTGAAATTAACACCCAAAGGAAGACCCAGATATTTCATTGGCAGAGAGCCTAGCTTGCAACCAAGGACATTTAGCAATAAATCAATATTAAGCACTACTCCAACCGGAACCAATTCAAACTTGCCCAAATTAATCTTAAGCCCCGACACCGCCTCAAACCAAATAAGAATCATATGGAGAATCAAAATCTAGTCTAGATCAACATCACAAAAAATAAGAGTGTCATCTGCAAAAAGGAGATGAGACACTGCCAAGGATCTACCCTCTGAGTTACCCATACTAAATCCTGACAAGCGGCCTTCAAGAACTGCTTTATCCAACATTCTTCCCAAAGCCTCCATCACCAACACAAACAAAAAAGGAGACAACAGGTCACCTTGTCTCAAACCTCTGGAGCTACCAAGAAACCCACAAGGAGAGCCATTAATCAAGATAGAGAAGCGGACAGTAGATAGGTAAAAGAAAATCCATTGTCTCCACTTGGCTGAGAACCCACTTCTTTCTAACATATGCAAAAGAAAACTCCAATTTACATGGTCAAAAGCTTTCTCAACATCCAATTTACAAATCAGCCCTAACACCCCAGACTTCAATCTACTATCAAGACATTCATTAGCAATAAGAACAAGGTCAAGGATCTGTCTATCCCTCACAAAAGCATTCTGAGATGCTGAGATTATATCCCCCATAACCATGTGAAGACGGTTAGCCAAGACTTTAGCAATAATTTTATAGACCCCCCTGACAAGACTAATGGGCTGGAAATCCCTAATCTCACTTGCTGCATGTTTTTTAGGGATGAGAGTAATAAAAGTAGCGTTTAAGATTTTCTCAAACTGACCTTTAGCAAAAAAGTGGTGAAATACAGCCATAAGATCAGGCTTGACAATCCTCCAGCAAGTTTGGAAAAAAGCCATAGGGAAGCCATTTGGACTAGGAGATTTATCACCATGAAAACTCTAAACAACATCAAAGATTTCTGCCTCTTCAAAAGGTCTCTCTAACCAGTCAGCATTAACACCAGATATCATTGGAAAAACTAACACATCTGGAAAAGGCCGAACAACTCGGTGCTCAGAATACAAATTCATGAAGAAATGGGTAATGCAGTTTGCAATCATACTCTGGTTAGAAGAAAAGGTACCATTAACCATTAGGCTTTCAATACCATTATTTTTTCTATTAGAATTAGCCATTCTATGAAAGAATTTGGTATTGGCTTCCCCTTCCTTCAAATGCAACACTCTAGACTTTTGTCTCTAACTAACTTCTCCTCAGCTGTTAATCTATGGGTCTCCTCTTTAGCATCTAAAACATTCAACTTGCTCCAAAGGTCCTACTTTTTAAACGTTACATTGCCAAACTCTGTCTCATTCCACTTTTTTAAATCCAACTTCAAGACAGCCAACTTCTTAGCTAGAATAAAACTAGGGGTTCCTTGGAACAAATAGGAAGCCCACCACGTCTTCACTTTATCTACAAAATTATCCACCCTCAACCACATATTTTCAAAACGGAAAGGAATTCTACCTCTATGCTGACTTCCACCCTCCAACAAAATAGGAAAATGGTTAGAAAGTACTCTAGACATCCTTTTTTGTGTAAACTGAGTGAAGTGGTCTACCAAAAGCGAGGAGAAAAGAAACCGATCTAAACGAGAAGCTGAAGAAGAGTTGGACCAGGTGTAAAGGCCCCCTGCCATGGGAATATCCATCAACCCATGAAGAGAGATAAAGTTAGAGAAACCAAACATAGCCCGAGAAAAGCTAGTAGCCCCCAGCCACTCAGAAGGGAAACAGATGATGTTAAAGTCACCTCCTAAGCACCATGGCAAATGCCATCAACTGATCAGCCCAGTTAGTTCCTCCCACATCAACCTACGCCTTTTGTTTAAATTTGGTCCATATACACCAATAAAAGCCCACTCAAAATGATCACCAACATTTTTAAACTTGCATGAAACCGAAAAATGCCCCACTGCTTCCTCCACCTTTTCCACAACCCGGCTATCCCACATCAATAAAATACCTCTAGAAGCACCATCAAAACTCAGGTACAACCAATCTACATATGGACAACTCCATATACTCCGCACAATACCTCTAGTAATCCATTCTAGTTTGGTCTCCTGCAAACACACAATATCAACCTTCCAAGAACACAACAAATTACGAACCTAAAGCCTCTTATCTACTTCATTCAGCCCTTTTCCAGGAAAGTAACTTCAAATTCATTGAGCCACAGAGAGAACCCAATCCCTATTAGAACCACTACGCCTAGCAGAGGTAGAGCCATAATTAATAGAATTGAACAACCCCTTCAGCTCTCTTAAACCTTTCACCCCTAGGATTTTAAAGCTATGTGTTATCTTGTTCACCTCAGCCCTCCGCTTTAATTCAACTTCAACAGCCAATAAAAATTTTGTTGCTTGATCTTCCAAACCCTTTAGGGACGTGCCAAGGAAACTATCGAAATTATTGGATCTCCTTTGAAACCACTCTGAGTAAGGTACTTGCCTCTCTAAATTATCCACACCCACAAACCTCTCCTCATCCATAATAGACAGATTTGCCAAAGCCGAAGGGAGAGAAGAAGCAAGTGGTTCAACAGCTAGAGGTTGATAAGCAACCTCCAAATAGGAGTCTGAAATCCAGTCCTCCACCAGCACTTCTTCCTCTTCGATAAGAGCCATTGACTGTAAAATGTGCTCCCCCTAGATCGAGGGTTTTACATGGAGTTGCCACTTATTTAATTTAAAAGGAAAAATAAGAAAACTTTTGATGAAAAATACTTCTATTGTATTAATGTATATGACAATTTACATCAAATTTTGTAACAAAAATTTACAATGCTTTTTTGTCCTAGATACAATCTAAGAAAAGTAAATTACATTGCTTAATTTCCTAGTTACATTCTAAAAAAAATGTAAAATTGTATATACAAGAGTATAGTCTAGAACTCTTAATCTTGGTTCGGAGGCTAATTTACGAGATGGGAAAGGATTAAGCACCCATCTCGCCCGATAAAATCGGTCTCCTAGGTTAAGGTGGCCAATGTCATGTCATGTCAAACAAATACAAAGAATATGTCATATAAACATGTGATTTGCACCTTTAAGCATATTTGATCATCCAAGCAATTATGAAGAGAAGTAAAGGAAAAACCCTAGACATGTTTATCTAGAAAAATCAACATACTTTGACATGTTTGTTCAAGCATTTTAAAAAAGTAAAATAATTACCTAGACATGTTCATCTAAGTATTCAAGAGAAATTTGTGCTTTAACCTAGAAGTATTCATCTAAGCATTCAAGAGAAAATTGTGTATTACCTAGAAATGTTCATCTAAGCATGTAAGAGAAAATCAATAAGACATATAAGCATATTCATCCAAGCATAGCATAAAAGAAGTGAATAATGATTTGTAAGCATTTATTCTAGCATGTATAAAGAATTAAAAAAAAAAAAAAAAACACACACACACACACACAATTAACTACTTACCAGCATAAATTAAAAGAGGGGAAGTGATCACTTAAAGGGCTAAGGAGAAAGTAAGGAAGTACTAAACTACAACCAAAGTAAGAACAATGGTTGCTCAACAGCTTTTTTTTTCTGCTTTCTCCCTAGCTCTATAGAGGGAATTCGGGGTTGATGTTTTTTGATAGGAAATTTAATTCTCTACAACTTTTATAGAAATAGAGAAATCCAAATTTCAAAATTTTTCTTGCCAAGAATGTGATTCAAGTTGTTGCTGAAGATAATGACGTTTTTTGAACATTTTTCTGTTTTTTTGAATTTTTCATGGATCATATCTCCAAAATTTTTTTAAAAGAGTAGATAAGATGCCATAAAAAAAACATTTTTTATTATTATTTAAAAAAAATGAAAAAAAATGAAATCCAATCAAAAATCACACTTAATTAATTTTAAATTAGTTCTTGTGAGAACCAATCAAAATTAAGTGTTTAAAATAGGACGTGATCAGGCCCATCGAGTAGGCAAGTCGTGATCATTGAAAATTGTTTGTATGATAACTTTTGATCAGGTGGTCCGATCAAAACCTATGACATACCATTATGATCGTTAGAGTATCAAGATTTGTTTTGTATCACAAATCTAAAGATCTACTAGTTGGTTAAATGCAAGTTGTAAAATTGGGTGTCTACATTGACACATTGACAGCTTCAAAAGACTCCCATGGAACTAAGGCCAGCTGTTTTTGCTCCTCTAATACCTCGATAGCTTCACACCGTGGCCGAGATAATTGAATCAGAACTACAACCCTCCTTCCGTCACGTAGTTTAAGTACCCATTGCTCGAAATTCCCCCATTTCTTGACTACATTGCTGGAATGCTCCTGAAGAATTAGTCGGAGGTCTCGCCCTAAGCCCTCTTCACTATCCATGTCTGTGGTGCAAGTCTACACATTCTTGGGCTCATCAGCCACATCAGAACCAAGAAGCTCAGCCTCGACTACATCAAAGGCATGATTCAAGTCAGATAGCACCGATAACTCATACCTGGCGTAGTCGACCTTATCGAAGAGATGAAACTAAGCAGCGGTGACCATCAATGACAACAACGGTGTTATCGGCACATCCCCCACCCCATCAGAACTCAGAACACCAACCTCTAGGGACGTTGAGACCGATGGAAGCGACGAAAACTTTCCTGGAGGTTGAGACACACTAGTCAGCAAAGACAGGGAGTTAAGCTCTTTTATTTTGGGCCGCCAGACCAAATTGGGCTTGGGCTTGGGCTTAGACATATTAAAAAGAGATGGGTCGAATTGTTTAGCTTTTGAGAGAACAAAGGGCCTAAAGACTTGCGTGGGCTTAACACTTCCCCAGCCCACTTCCTGTACGTTTAAGTGCTTAACTACCCACTTACCATTCAGCCCACACTCCAAACACAAAGAAAATTCTAGCGATAAAGGAGTATTAGTGTCGTTACAAGCATTGGTGTTAATCTCAAGTATGATGTCAGCACCAGGTACCATACTTTCCTTCCCAACACCCTATCCCATGAATCCTGGTACTGACTGCTCAGGCAATCCTGGTACTGATTGCTCAAGCAAGGTATGTTTGAATTTTGAATATTGGGCATTAAATGCTTTCCTTTTTTGCTTCCACCATTGTCTTTTCGATCACCATCCACTGCTGCCGACAAAAAGGATTTTTGTTGCCTAAATTGTTGCCCTATCAAGTTCAAAACATATTGAGATGGTGGTTTGACGGTAAGTGAGTCTGGAGCAATAGCCTTGCGTAGATTAAATCCAAATCCTCTCCATCCACTACCCAGCCTCCCTTCCAGCACAATGATGGAACCCTTCCGAGGCCCATGAAGAAGTTTAGAGATCATAAGAAAGCTTCCGTGCACGTTGGAACCCAGTTGCAAAATAAAAACCTTACTACCATCCCTGAAGGTTCGTGCAAAGTTTCCAGGAGGTATATTAGACATGAGATCCTCCACATAAGTTAGCAAACGTTTAGCACTTTCTTTACCCATGAAAACTGATTGGAGAGAATCCTTGAATCTTTCATATATACGTAGCATATAATAAGTACCATCCTCCTCAACTGAAAATTCAAAGGTTTTGGACTCAATGAAAAAGAAAATGGAACCTCCCATGATAACGTGAATGATCAGTGATAAATTGAAAGCCAAAAATTGATTAACAGAAGATAAAATAGAAACTGAGTTTAGGCTTCATAGCAGTAGTGCCCGAAGAAACCTAAGAATCTCATCAACATTGAGTATGATCCCTTTCAACAATGTTTGTGATGTAAACTCAACTAAAGAGTTAAGCTTATGGAGCTATGAAATGTTAGCCATTTTGGGCTTTGATTAATGTAGGATTTTATGGACTTCTTATTAGATTTTAGGTTTGGTTTTGCAAATGATGGGCTGTTGATTTAAGTCCCAATGTGTGATCTTTGTTCATTAGTAGTACTAATTAAATGGTGGTCCCAATGTGTGATCTATGTTCAATAGCAGTAGTTACTAAATGGAGGAGGATCACATTGGTCGTGTTAGACTTATTTGACTATGGAAAGTTACTATGAAATTTAATCTAATAGCCTTCATTTCTTTCTCTTTTCTAGTTATAAGTCAAGTAGTAGCAGGAGGTGGAAGTTCAAGCTCAAGCAAAGGTATCTCAATTAGTGTTGATGACTAATCACTAACCGGGTAAGTTTCTACCCTTACTGTTATTTCTATTGAGTTTGGTTTTGCCCTATCTATTGTTTTTGGTTATTACTATTATGTATTTTTTGGTCTTGTCCTTATATTTCTATTGTTAAATATCTTTTTGCCTATTTTCTTGTAGGAGGAAGGACACATTTTGTATAGGAGACAGATTTTTGGATACATTTTAGAAGCTCTTTTGGACATATTGCTTTTCTGACTTATAATTTATAAATCAACTCTTGCTTATTAAGAAAGAAAACTTAATAGTTTATAGGTTTTCTTTTCTATAAGTCATAGACTTAACTATAGAGAATAGAGTAGTTGCTCTTTAATGCTTTAGATAAACTATTTTTTGAAAATACTTAGGTATTTCATAATTGTAACTAATTATAACTAGCTACTGCCTTGATAGTTTACTGCCTTAATCACTTGTAATAACTGTCTTTCTGCCTTCTCTAACTCTATGAAAATATTGCAAGATACTCTTATTATCTGTTGTTGCCATACTTGTGGTGTGGTTGTGATTGATTTATATGTTGGAATTTGTTTGCTAGCTTGTGTTACATGTATGGAATGGTTGGCACAACTTGGCAAGTTTAATAGGTTGAGATGGGCTTTTATGCCTATTAGACTTTCTTGATTTGTTTTTGGATTTTTAAGGTACTGCCCAAGTCTTAAGCCTAAGACATTTTGGAAAATATTTCTTTCTTGTGTTGTATTGTGTGGTTTTAATAGGTGGTTAAAAAGTGATATTATGTGTTTTTATGTGCTTGCTAATTGAGCCCAGGTTTTTACGTGTTATTTATTGTATTTGTTATCATTATATGTGAGCTAGAAACATTAAATTTGGACTAATAAGGCTTAGAGGCCCAAAAGATTCAAAGTTGTGTAGTGGCATACAAGCTGAGCTTGAAGGCTAGTTTGAAATAAATGATGTAAAAAAAGGCCCATATGATATATATACATTGTTCAAAAGTATATAAATCTTTGTTAAAAGTAAGCCCATTAATTTGAGCCCAAAAGGCCAGTCAAAAATAGGTTTAAAAAAATTCATGCAAATTCACAAAATTGGCCCAATTCGAAGCCTAAACCCACCTAACCGATGAACCCAATCCGTTCAACCGATGACTCCAACCGCCGGTCTGACCAGTATATTCGGTCGAGTACGGGTCACATTTTTGATAACCCGACCTAGTCAGGTCGAGCTCAAACCCAACCCGACCCGTAGACAGACCTAGTAAAGTATGCCTGTCAATAGTTAAAACTTTATTTTGCATGAGCTTTCAATATAATGCTCTGAAGTCTGATCTGTGTGCAAGAAATACAAGAAATAACCATTTGACCCTTAAGTCCTAATCTCATTCATATTAACACCAGGATAGCCAATAAATTGTTCGTTGGGAGATAAAATATAAAGAATATAAATATAAACTCACTATTATATCACATTTTCAATTCTCCAAAATAGTGCATGTTCAAATTTTCACAAACTTCCTAACAAATTTTAGTTTTTGAAACCCATTTTACCAACAATCAAAGCCACTATGCTCAAAAAAAAAAAACAATCAAAGCCACTAGAGGAAATTACATAATTTAAAAGAATTAGCACTAACTCTCCCTTACCTAGCTTCGGGTTCTTGAATAACTGAGCTAGAAATCAACCTAGCTAGAAGATTTGATGAGATGGATTGAAGGGATTTAACCCTTTGATGTTCCTAACCGTGAGAGAGAGGAAGGGATTTAATCATGTTACTATATCTATTTTAAAGCATAATGAATAGCTGCTATATATAAATTTTACAGATATTCTTAGCTGTTTCAACTCGGGGGTTGGCTAAATATAAAGGTAATTTATCCTAAAACTTATCCTTTTAACTTATCTACTTTGTTGCTACTCCAATTGATATAATCATTTGTCTAAAAGAGTCTTGAGTCTAGGATTTCTAAATTTTTTTCCCCCTACTAATGCTTTGCTTTATTTTTTTAATATAATTTGATAATTGAACTTCGCTAAAAATACGAGAAAAAGTCAATGGAGTTATAAAACTTCTAGCAACTGATATTATTTTTTTTTTTTGATACAATATAGAATTCTACTCTAGCCTAATCTAAGTGTATATGTGTGTGAAACTCCCTCCTGGAGATTTGAACCCCGGCCCTTGCCCCCCACACCCTACAAGCACTTATACCTGTGGAGTGACCATCGCACCAAGGGTGTGAAAACTGATGTTATTAGAGAGCTATAATGTTCATGAAAACTGATGTTATAAGAGAGTGGGAAAATTAAGTGACATGAAATATGAATAGAATATTTGTTAAAAGATTTTCTCAAAATGGTCTTAAATCAATTTAACTTTTTATTATAAAATATGTTGCTACATATTTATTATTATTAAAAAAAAAAAACCTTTTTTATTTATTTATTAATGTTATGGAGCGTAAACTGAATGAAGACGGGTCGGGTGGGTTAGTCGCAAAAGGAGATGGGAAAATGGGCGAAAAAGATGCGGCCGCGCCTAGCCTTAGCCTTAGCCTTAGGTTATGTATCGATGGATTGGGTTGGTCCAGTTGCAAATTCACGTTCTGTTGTCTTGTCGTGGTTTTGGTTTTAGTTTTAGTTCTACCTTTCGTTTTTCTGGCTCACTGTCTCTACTGCGTCTAACTCTCTGCCAGATCTCATTTTCATTCATTCTTCCCTCCCGGTAACCATTTCTTCTTCTTCTTCTTCTTATGCTATGCTACTTTCTTTGTTCATTTGCTTAAAAACCTACTGTCTGTGGTTTCATATTTCCCAAACCACCACTCTCACAAACAAACTGAATCTTTTTTTCTTTAATAATTGCTTCATTTCGTTCGCGTTTTAATTTCTTCTCTGAAATTAGGTATTATTATCCATGCTCTGCTCTTACTCTTATCTTCTTAATTTTCCAAATTTCATACATGCAACTTGTTTCTTTCAGTTATTACCAAATTCCAACATCCCACAAATTTCAAATGTTTTTCTTTTCTTTTCTTTTCTTTTTTTATGAAACCTTACAAGATTCAAATCTTTTCAACTTTTCATTATACATTTCTGAGTCTTGACATCTTCCATTCATTTTTCTTTATACTATAGCCACTACTATGTTATTGTAATGTGAATAATTTCATAATACACCTACTCCTAAATTTAATATGCACAAGTTTTCTTCAATTTTTGTTCTTTTTCCAACTTCTTATCCACCTGAACTTGTTAGTTTGCTTTATTGTACCCTACCCAAACCACAAACTTAACTATTTCTTACCTATGTTTTACTGAATTCGCTGTAAGTCTGTAGCCTGTTTTTTTGGAACGGTAAGCTATTGATTTTTCATTTTCTAATGTTATATACTTTTCTTGATTCGTAGGTTACAGTCGCACTCAGTTTGATTCGAGCTAGAGCTTTATTTTGCTTTGAGATATTGACTTCCCTACTCAATTGAGCAGAGGCCTTTATTTCTCAATATTTTATGTGGTGACTCTACTTGAGTTGAGGCCATGCCTGCTACAAAGAAGGTTGTTTAATCTTTTCTTATACACACTTTGTTGGAATTGAACTTATGTATACTCTGTAATTCTTTATTATATTTTGGATATATGTATATATGTGATAAAGACGGTTTCATTTTCTTTCCTTGCTTGGTAGTAGGAAGTAGGAACTTGATTTTCATGAATTTCATACACTACAAGTGTGTGTGTGTGACTCTCTTTGCTATGTCAACTCAACTACACTCCTCCAAAACCACAATGTGCTTGCCAAAGCTGTGAAACTGCTTTTTTTTTTTTTTAATTGTTCAGTTCCCTTCTTGAAATATTGTTACCGTAGGATTCACTTCACTACAACCCAAATAACTTTTTTTCACCAAACAATGTATAATTGAAGTTCACTTTAGGAGCCTATAGTTTTTTATGCCACAGTATTTATCAGATCAGATAACTAGAGTTTTTTTTTTTTTAAATTATGGTTGATTGTGTGTTAGGCTAGCTCATTTACTTAAAGGTGAATTAAGCCACATTATTGCCTAAAGTTACTTTTTCTCTCACATGTCAACAAATAAGCTGGCAAAACGCACATGTTTGCCTAAATTCTTTTGGTTGGCTCTCTTGTTTATGATATTTTCAAGAAATGATTGTTCTATTGGTTTAAGTCAAATCTGTTTTCAGGCTACTGTATTGTGTATAATGCTAATCAAATTATTGTGATTACTGCTCTTGCTTCTTGCTGTCTTGCATTTAATCAGACTCCTGAGCACAATCGTGTCGGGAATGTTTTTAACAACTTGCTGAAGCAGATTGGGAATCCTGTTGATTTCGAACTTCCAGATTGGTTTAATAAATGGAAGCCAATGCCATACACCTTTATAAGGCGAAGTATCCTTTTAAAATGCAGTTTCAGTTATGTAACCATATTATAGTTGTAAGATATTATGTGAAACTTATTTGAGCTTCTCATAGTAGGTTTGCTGCTGACCCTGATTAGTGGGATCAAGGCTTGATTGAGTTATAGCAAGTTTAGCATTGGTAAAATTTTAGTCATTTTTATTGTCATATCTTTAAACCTTCATTTATTATCTCATATATCTCATTAATTAGACTTGTCTTACATTGATTTAGCTGATTTGAGTCTGTGGTATATTGGCTGACACATCAGTTTTTGATTTATAGTTTAATATACTCTGAAGTGTTTTGTTCTCTCTCCCCCTCCCTCTCTCAAAATCTTTCTGTAGCTTCCTTTGTTGATATTGACAAATTTAAGATATATATCTCACAAAGAGAATTAAAAGACGCCTTGAGGACGATGGAATATTCTGTTCCTGTAGCCCATCACCTGGATCTTCTGGCGTGTGTGGTAGAGATTGCCATTGTGGGTAAGGAATGTCTTTGGAATTATGGTTGCTTTACCTTGTATGTCTTGAAATAGGTCCGTTAACAATTTAAATTGGTCGCCTATCCCTTATCAAGTCACAGTATGCAACTTGCCCTTGGTTGAGTTAGAAACACTTTGATACTAATCCAAATCACTCTAGCAGTGCTATGGTGAATCAACCAAGAAAGCAAGTTATTGTGGCAACAGTATGCTCACCAAGTTTCATTGTAGTCAAAGGTGAGGCAAGGCGCCACTTAGGTGCCTTAAATGCTCTGAGGCGACTTAAAGGCTCTAAGGCAAGGCGCCTTTAGAGCCTAGGCGAGCAAGGCAACTGCCTTAAGCCATGAAAAAGGTGCTAAGGGCGAGAGTCTTGTTTATTTATTTATTTTAATAAATTTATTTATGGAAAAAGTTAACGGATGCCCTAAGGGCATTGGTTTAAGAAATAATTTTAGAAAACTTCCATGGGAAAAGAAAAAAAAAAAAAATTTGCGGCTTTTCATCTTTCCCATGAAAGTGGTGTTAAAAATTTATTAAATTGGTTTATTAACAATTACCCTAAGGGCACCCATTAACATGACCTTTTATTTATTTATAGAGAAGGTTGTTGTAAAACCTAGTATTAGATTATTAATTTAAATTATCATGTTATAAAATCTATTGTTAGATAAATTAATTTACAAGAGTTTGTTGTAAAACTTATTGTTAGATTAATTAATTTATAGTAGAAGCTTGTTGTAAAGCCTATTGTTGGAATAACTAATAGAGCCTAAACTATGTTAATCCTATTTCAAAATCATTTGATAGACTTAATTTCTTAATGCAACACATTTAGAAACACTTCATCATCATATTTCAATACATTAGGTACATATGATTTAAGTTCTATATGTGTGATAAATATATTTAGAATTGGCGCCTTGCTTTACTCAGGCTAGCGCCTTTCTGTTGCCTCATGCCTTGGGCGATACAAGGCCTTGGCACCTTAAGGCTGCCTCTCACCTTTGACTACCTTGCCAAGTTCCCAATTAATGCATAAGCAAATTATTGTTAATGGATTTTACTCATTCACAGGGCATCCCATATTTATCAGTCATACATGTCCTTGACTCCACGTGTAATACAAATACATGTATGACTGCATAATTTGTTGCGTTTTTTTTATTCATTTCGGGCCAAGCAATAGGATTAGATCAAATTAGTGCATATATGAATGTAATTTTTTTAACTGAATATTAAGATTTTTAATCATATCAAAAGCTAATACCAGAAAAAGCTATTGTCCAACGTATTTGAATCAAATCACATCCATGATTTGTTCATTAACTCAAACAATGGTGTCTTGGGTTGTTAAAAAAATGTAATAGGAAAGTAATATTTTTCTTTATCATCTTCGTTATACTCTTGTCTTACAAGTATTTTTAAACCATCTGGATTTGATTACCTGTTTCAAAAGGAGGTGGTTTCTGTAATGGGCAAAATGTGATTTGAAATTTACCTCAACTGTTGTTACATCTGACCACAAGATTCTCAATTAACAAAAAGGATTCCTGTGCATAATTTGACAGTTTATTCCTATAGGATGCTTCTGTCTAGCTGTTCTTCTGGCTGTAAATGTGGGAGTTCATGCCTCAACAAACCATTTCAGCACCGACCTGTGAAGAAGATGAAACTGGTGAAGGTATACTTCTCATTGAGGTTTTTATTTGAATTGACTTGCATCCTGTGCAGCAAGGTTTTTTTTTTCATTCTTACCCTTATTTATTGTTAGATTTTATAATAAAATAAGAAAAATATTACAAAGATGGGGAATGGAGATACTGTAAAGGACAAAAGGAGGTACAAATGCTACAGTCTATGAGTAAAAACAACCAAGCATTAGAAATGGCATACTAATGTGATAGTTTATGCTGTATGTAGTCCCCCCCCCCCCCCCCCCCCCCCCCCACCCACCCACCCCAACCACCACAAATTTTCAACAAAGTTTAGCAACCAGCAGTTAGCAGATTTCATTGAGAGTTCATGCCCCTTTCAATTGATTTTATATTTTGTTTTGGCATTCTCATCTCTTGTACATAGGATCACTTGAAATTTTTTTGTTGCAGCATGTACATGCACATAAAAATAACAATTTATTTTATGATGTTGCTTGCTTGCAGACTGAAAAATGTGGCTCTGGAATTGTGGCGGATGAAGATATCAAGCACGGAGAATTTGTAATAGAGTATGTGGGAGAAGGTGACCTCTTCAATCATTATTTATACCATCTCTATCTGGCTTTTTGTATTGTTTTGGATGCTGATTAAATGATGCTGTTTAATGCAGTTATTGATGACAAGACATGTGAGGAAAGGCTTTGGAATATGAAACACCGTGGAGAGACAAACTTTTACTTGTGTGAAATTAATCGAGATATGGTAATTGATGCCACATACAAGGGAAACAAGTCAAGATATATAAACCATAGCTGTTGTCCCAATACCGAGATGCAGAAATGGTTATCCACTGATCCTTAATGTCAATTTTGTAGTTGTAATGTTTTTTATTTGTTCTTATATTTATTGTTTTGTTCCCTTTTTTTCAAGGATAATTGATGGGGAAACAAGAATTGGCATATTTGCAACTCGTGACATAAAAAAGGGCGAGCATCTGACCTATGATTATCAGTATGAGCCTTTGCATAACTCTTAGATGCGTCCTTTCACTTCAATACATATGCCATAAATTCATGTGATTTTGTGTTCTTGTACTAAAGTCTAACAAATTTAGCAGGTTTGTTCAATTTGGTGCAGATCAAGATTGCCATTGTGGTGCTGCTGGCTGCAGGCGGAAGCTGGGGGTTAGACCTACCAAGCCTAAGATGTCTTCGGATGCTGCATTAAAGCTAGTGGCATACCAGGTGGCTGTGTCATCTCCTAAACTGAAAGCAATTCTGTCTGGAGAAGATGTATGTATAGGTGGCTGTTTGATAATATGATATTTTCAAGATATGACTTAGAAACTTCAATCTCATTTTCCATTTTATCTCGTGTTTTTAGTTTGATCATTCCTAGAGCCTTTTAGCTCAACTGGCACCTCTTTGTGTTTCCAAGAGGGATGTCTAGGGTTCAAATCACCCCTCCCCACATTGCTGTAAATGAGCCAAAAAAAAAACAATAATAATAATTGTCTTGCTTGTTGAGTGTGGCTATATCTCTCTACAAAGAGTATGCAAATATTTTTAACATCCTAAATACTAATCATGGAATTGGTGTTTGGGGAATGCTTAGGGTTGTATTTGAAACACCAAAATTTTTTATTCCTCCATGAAATTGACATTTAGGTTTGTGAGTATCTGGCTTAGTGTATGGATCAGGGATTTGGTTTAGTAACTTTAGTTATGATCAGTAAGAAGTAAAACAGTAAGTACAATTCCAAGTACTTAGTTTTAGGTTTTGATAATCCAGCATTTTTACAACTTAGCCATTAAAAAGCTCTCTCTCTCTCTCTCTCTCTCTCTCTCTCTCTCTCTGTATTTATTTATTTGGTTAGAATACAATGCATTTTGGTTTTATAAGTTTCTAGCAGCATCAATGGCTTATTAAGTTATTTTCTGTGTAATACATGCTTAAATTTGAATTTCTATCAAACATGGACTAATTATTGGGTTTTTGTTTGGAAAGGTTTATCAGAATGGAGGTTTACATGTAGGTAATGAATTTTTTCCTTCATATGTTGTTGTCTTCTAATATATCAACTGCATTTAAAATTGTAATGATTCCTATGATTGTTTTATTCAGAGCTCTTACTTGTTTATCATACTTTTTAACTTTCTCATTCAGGGAGTTCGCATGTTAGTGAGCAACAAAGAACATGCTCCCGTAATTGTATTGGTGAAGTTATCATGATAACTCGCCCCATGAACAAAAGGTATTTGCAGAATGTCTGCTCCTTTCCTAGTATTCTGCATTTTGCAAGTGTTGTTTTAATTACAATGTAAAGAAAACTAAATTTGAAAAACTGCAATAGCCATAATTCTTTTAGTACTTATTTATTTTAAGTGGTGTGCCTGGTATGCCTTTTCTCAGTTTCCCATTTCCCAACTGGAGCCTTTTACTACCCACCCATTCACTTGTGCGCACCTCTCTCTCAGCCTTGGTCATATAGGCTGGTTACACTTTGGCTAGAAAAATTTATAATAATTTGGTCAATTATTGCTTGTGACTCCTTTTGTGCTGCTTATCGCCTATCAATGCATTACTGGACCAACCTAGTTGTAATAGAAGGATTCATTTGTGGCCAAATAGGATACTTAGATGAACTCATCATATCCCAAGCAGATTGCATGATGCTTTCTTTCATCTGAAGTGAGATGAATTTCTGTCTGAATTTTCTGCAACTATTTAAGTGTAATCATAATATGTAGATAACTCATTTAGCTTTTATAATTGATTCATATAAATATTAGTTCATGGTTTCTTTTAAGTGATTCAGCAAAAGCCAGTGGTATTTAATAGGGTTTGTTTTTGTTAAAGTGGCTTGCCTTTCTATGCTTTTTTAATTTTGTGTTAGAACTTGGTCATTTGATAAAAGTTGAGATGCAATACCAGAGGTGTTATCTGTGATTGCAAATGGACTTTGAATAATTATTCAATTCCTGATTTAGGTTTGTTTTTGTTAAATTTAGGTTGGAAGTTATTTATTTATTTTTTTAAATTATTATTATTACTAAAATTTGGCAATGATGCAATCTGTTAATATATTTGGTATAGTTGAGTTGACCTTAATGGATTAATCCCTCTGTTATACTCTTACTTCCCCGTTTACTAATTTATCTAATTTTTATGTTATTAAAATTGTCATTTGCTAGATTTTTTTTCCTTCAATTTTTGAGTTCTAACATACTGACATTTTATGTTATATTATAACTTAGTGTGCTAAAATTATTCCTTGCTTTATATGCTGCAGGTCCTTTGGTATTATTAAACGTTTTGATAAATTTTCCAGAAAACACTCAGTAAGGGATTTTCTCTGTTGGTTTCTGTTGATTTGACGAGTATGATGAGCCCATCTGAATAGATGTATGTTTTGGCAGATCATGTTTGAAGATGGTGCTATTGAATTTCTTGACATGACCAAAGAAGATTGGGAACTTGTAACATTGTGATTTAATTATGAGGTGAGTACAACTTTTGCTTAATATGGCTTATGTTTTTCATCCCTAGACTGTCATATAATGTTATCTGTATCTTTGAATTATATTTGCCAACTCTTTGAGCATTTGTATTAGCAAAACTGAGGGGGGGGAAATTGAGATATTCCAAGAAAAAGTAATATTTGAAGGGGGATCACATGCTCACTCTTAGTGGGGATTTGGAGAAATGGTGAAAGCTTGTTTCTGGTCTGTGTTTTGAGTTTTGACCAAGGGTGTTACTTGAAGGCACTCAATGGGATTTGTCCAAATTGGTAAGGGTAACTTGTTAACCTCCAGTGGGGATTTGGGGAAATGGTGGAAGCTTGCTTGTTGTCTGCATTTTTATTTTGAGCAGGGTGATGGTCAAAGGCACTGAAGGAGGCTTTGTCCATATTGGTAAAGGTAGCATATTTATTGTATAAAAAATTAAGTGCGTTTCAGGTGATAGTGAGGTTTTAACATTGAATATAGGAGAGAGGGAGGGGGGGGGGGGGGTTTTGTTTTCAATTTTTTTTTTCTTTCTTTTCTTTCCACCGTTGTCTTTTTATCCTTAGATGTATGAATGATGATGATGGTTTATACTTATTATTAAAAAAATAAGAAAAAGAAAATAGACGGTCTATGCACTCTTGATGGCACATAATTTTGCTCTCTGTTACTTCTGTATTCAGAGAGCTCCACAATCTAGATGTTTGTACTTGCAAATTAAATATTATTTTATGCTTCTAGTTGTATAGAATAAATGTTTTTCTCTTATAATGTCTGCATTGTCTTACTAGTTTAGCATGCGCAATTTTTGATGATTTTGCTTGTTATTTTTTGTTGTTTTTTCATGGTTGAAGGATTTTGTTGAAGTAAAGATACCACAGATGATAATAAGCATTTCTAACATGTTTCACTGTATGTGCATATTCCTTTTTCAGGCTTGGTTAATGGCTGTGAAATCAATACATAATTAGGTCAAACTCAGATATTTTTATTGTTTGAATTTCAGGTATCACTACTTCATTGACCCGTTGCCTCCTCCATTTCTCATGAAACAAAGATCCTTCTGTCCTGCACCTGACTCACAAGAATGTTATACCAAATGTAGGAACCCTAGCTGTGCTCTCACATAAATAAGGATTTGTCATTCCCTTCACAGGGTTCACAAGAATGCTGTACCAAATGTAATTTGTTCTTAATTCTTCTAATAAGGAGTTCATAAGCTGATTCCATTGAATATATATGATGCTTTTATTTTTTGGTGAAGGGGGGAATACTTGGCTGGTAAAGGCACCCCTCTGGATTAAGTGTAATGCTTGTGACACTACAAATTCCTATGAAGGTGGAGAACATACACGCCTTGGGGAATGCATAGTTATATCCAAGAAAATGAGATCTTGTGCTGGGCACTTGATTTCAAAGTCGACTTGGTTTGTATTCTGTGTCTGATAAATGTCATTTGGATTATATGTTCTTAGAATTAGATTGAGTACAAGTAGTCTCCATTTTTAGTTTTCAACCAATGTCTTGATGTTTCATTTGAATTTTGGCATGAGGAGCTTGTTCTTTAACAATTTGAGAGGCTTGATGCCCAATCAGGTAGTTGAAATTACCAACCATATTTTCCTGTTTCATCGACATCCAACATTTATGAAATACAATAATTTTATGGGGCTGCCCCATATATAATAAAAGCATTGAATAAACAGATGGTTTGTAACTCATTATGCCTGGTTCATTGCATGTTTTATATTGGTATTCTCTCTCTAATCTCTTTGGATTATTATAATTTATAGGGTTGGTATGATTGTAGATATTTTTTGTTTCCCTTGCAGTCGTTGACCTATTTGTGTTTTCAAATGAGTATAGAGATTGGGGAAGGATGGGTGAATTTGATAGAAGTCATTGATGCGTGTGTAAAATATTTGTCATTGTGCGACGAGGATTTGGCGAGGAAATGGAGATGGAGATGGGTGGAAAGGAATGGAGGTTGGTGTGGTGGTCCCACCCACCAACCATACTTTAGGCCAACCATCCTGAATGTCCTGCTTTCTCTGATTTTTCAATTATGCGGGGTGCTGGTGAGAGAGGGTGAGAGAGAGAGAGAGAGTGGAGACTCGCTCGGTAGTAGGAAAGGATGGTGACCCTCGACCAATCAGGATTCAACCCTTAAAGCCTAACTGCGTCTTAACCGAGAATGATTTCTTTTTAGCTACAAAATAATAATAGGAATAAAAGCTAAATCCTTGTTTGAACCTCCCCTAATTTGGTCCATTTTGGATTTGGATCTGAGACTAGTAAGCCTTTTCTCTCGTCACCAACCAAAAGACGTTGAAAGAAACGTATTATGTACAGGAAGAAAGCAACATTAAAAATTAAGGCTCGTGCTATTTTTTGTTTCTTTGCTATTTATAATTCTACACTTGTCTCCACGATGAAACCGGAGTGGTGTTCAAAATTGAAATGTTACTATAACTTATTCCTTTAAATTATATTAAAGAATATCATTGGATTGAGTTTATTATTAAGGGTAAAAAAAAAATTTTATACGATAATATTTCAACTCATGATTTCTTTTTTAATTTTTAATTATAAGGTCAATATATTAATTGGGTTTTTTGTGTAGATGAGCTCAAATTCCAAATTTCTTATTTGACGACATTAGATTTTATTAATTGAGCTAATTAAAACTCATTTAAAGGTAAAACTTAAGTATAGTACTTTAGATGTAATATATTAGATTCTTCAATTAAATTTAAATATATAGTTAAATTGATATATATTTCTTTTGATAGAGTTAAATTGAATTTTATTTGGGAACTTAATGTATTGTAAATAAAATACCATACCTAAACTTTACCCATTATGTTTAGTTTTTAATTGGTGTTCAAGTATTTTTACACATAATTGATAATGTGAAATAGTAATATGATAGTCCAGTTGTTTAATGGATAATACAAATATTAATACAAAAGTGATGTATCATCAATAATAGAAAAAAAAAATTAAACATTCACTTATAACTTACTATAATTTTAAAGTGGCACAAATCAATAATTACTATGTTAGTTGGTAAGGTTTTTTTTTTTTTTTTTAATAGTAAATTTGACAATAGTTTTACTCACATTTTGATTAATATTATGATTCTAACTTCTAAGCAAAAAGATTGATCTAAATGAGGACCATTCATGATTTTTTTTTTTTTTAAGAGGATTAAAGAAAAAAGATTTATTATATTCTATTTTGAAGGGGGTGAGTGGGTAACCAAAGTTTCATTAAGATTTGAGCTGAAGTGTCTATTTGGCAAAGATTATTTTTGTCAACTCATTTTACCATTCAGCTTATTTTTGTTACTATTCATAGATTCCATTGCACTTTTTGGTACTATTTATGAGTCTCATTGTACTATTTCAGCTTACTTTTACTTTTATTTTTATTTATAATACTTTTAGAAAAAAAATTTCAATTTTAACAAAATAAACTGATCTTAAACGGACATAAAGTTAATCAAACTTTTCCTAACAGGTAGTGTAAAATGTGAAGAAAATGTGAGTTGAGAATTTGGTCAAGTTCAACATTTTTCAAATGAATTGACATGCAATTTGTTATGGTATGATCAATGATGCAGCCTGGCCCTGTAGTCATGTGCGTGTCTCTCTCTCCCAAGAGAAGAAAAAGAAAAAAAAAAAAGCAATTTGATTTTAGGTGAGGGAAGTGGGTTGGGATAAGGTGTTGCGCGAACACATGATAAGTATGATAGATCTGCCGTCAACGTGATGATTGATGCTATATACACATGAGATAAAATGCTGTCATTTCCTCGGCTCCTCGACCGCGGGGTTGTTGAGCTGAGAGTTTTGTAATTGTGGGGTTTCTCTCTCTATAAAATGGGAACAGACAATCAATCTCTCTGTGTGTCCTTTTTCTCACTCCTCTCTAATCTCTAATTTCTTTCTTACTTATAATAGAGAGAAATTTAATCTAATTCATCATCTTTATTATTTTTATTTTTATTAGTAGAGTGTCGGTGGTGATTTCACAGATCTGAGTGTGAGTGGGAAAAATGAAGGTAATAGAGAAGATCCGGGAGGCAGGGGAAGAAAAAGTGGTGTTCTCGTTCGAGTTCTTCCCTCCCAAAACTGAAGATGCAGTGGACAACCTGTTCGAGAGGATGGAGCGTATGGTGGCTCACAACCCCACATTCTGCGACATCACTTGGGGAGCCGGTGGTTCCACCGCCGATCTCACTCTCGACATCGCCAACAGGATGCAGAACATGATCTGCGTCGAGTCCATGATGCATCTCACCTGCACCAACATGCCTGTGGAGAAGATCGATCACGCTCTTCAAACCATCAAGGTTAATGGTCTCCAGAACGTCCTCGCTCTCCGTGGTGATCCTCCTAAAGGCCAGGACAAGTTTGTTCAGATCGAGGGTGGCTTTGCTTGTGCTCTTGATCTCGTAATTCTCTTCTCTCTCTTCTCACTCTCTCTCTCATATTCTAATGTATCTCATCTCTTACTGTTACTGTTACTGTTAATGTTGTAGGTGAAACATATCAGAGCCCAATATGGTGACTACTTTGGCATTACCGTTGCTGGTTATCCAGGTTTTTTTTTTCTTCTTTTGTTTTTGTGTTTTTGTTTAATTCTTTCGTTTCTGCTGCTTAATAATAATAATATTTGGTCTCTGCAGAGGCACATCCCGATGCGATCGGAGAAAATGGGTTGGCTACACTCGAAGCTTATCACAAGGATCTTGTTTATCTCAAGCAGAAGGTAACACCAACACCACTCTCTTTATTATTCTGCTTTTTGTTTGTACTACATTCACACTTCTAGTTTATGATGTAGTTAATTAATGGTTGATTCAAGAATTTCTTTTTTTTTAAAAAAAAAAGTGAAATGAATTTATTTATTTTTATTAATAAAATGTTCTCTTGTGCTTATGTTATGGTGTTTAGGTGGATGCCGGAGCAGATGTAATCATCACACAATTGTTTTATGACACTGACATTTACCTCAAATTTGTGAATGATTGTCGCCAAATTGGAATTACTTGCCCCATTGTTCCTGGAATTATGCCTATTAATAACTACAAGGGCTTCATTCGCATGACTGGTTTTTGCAAAACTAAGGTAATTCACACACTACTTCCATCATTTTTTTTTTATTCCTCTAGTATATGCTAGAGTTCTAAACAATAATATTAATGGGTAGAATCTGTTTCCAGTTAATTTTTTCTTTTTTGTTGTTGCCAAACCTTTAAAACTATTGAATTATGTCAAACTTATTATATGCTTCAGTGAAGAAAAATAGCTAGAGGGAGACCTAAAAGGACTTGTTCATTAAGGAGGTTAAAGAGAGTATGATTTTGGATAGGATAGTACGACAAAGAAGAATACATGTAGCTCAAGCCTATTATAGGATCCATGCATGACCCCAAAATTTTGGGACTAAGGATTTATTGGTGATGTTCTTATTGTTGTATTAATAATAATAATTTAAATGGACACAAACTTCATAAATGTAGGAAGTGGAAAAACCTGCCTTGCATGTATTTGCTAAATGGTTACTCGTTATTGTTATGGTGTGTTCTGTTGATAACTTGTGAAATATGGTGGTTCTCTTTCTGCCTCTCTCAGTGCATATCAATGTGATAGAGTGTTTGCATCTATTGGCATATTGTAGATACCTGCTGAAATTATGGCCGCCTTGGAGCCTATCAAGGACAATGAAGAAGCTGTCAAAGCCTATGGAATTCATCTTGGAACTGAAATGTGCAAGAAGATTTTAGCTCATGGGATTAAGACAGTGCATCTTTATACCCTAAACATGGAGAAGTCAGCATTAGCTATATTAATGGTTGTTTCTCATATCCTAGTCAATTGTGTGTGACATATTAGTACTCATACAACATTTAGGTACTGATAATGGATGTACTTGGCAGAATCTTGGTCTGATTGAAGAGACCAAAATTTCAAGGTCCCTGCCTTGGAGACGCCCGACTAATGTTTTCCGTGTGAAGGAAGACGTTCGTCCAATTTTCTGGTATGCAACATTTGAAACTGCTATATTTTGGACCTAAAATCCAGCAATTAATTAGGGATGCACAGAATTTATTGTATGTTTAAATTTCAAGACTTCTTATCTTCTGAGCCATTGATGATAGGGCTAATCGTCCAAAGAGCTACATATCAAGGACTATAGGCTGGGACCAGTACCCACATGGGCGGTGGGGTGATTCTTGCAATCCATCATATGGAGCATTAAGTGACTATCAGGTGGGCACGATCATTTAACTTCTATTTTTTTAATTGTTGTGTACTAAATATTAAAAATTCATCATGTTGAACCTTTCACTATCTTTAAATTCTCTGAGGAAAACATTGAGAATTCCTTTCTTTATTAGCAAATATATTTTCGTATGGCTTGATGACAAGCTTATTTGTTTTATGTTTGCAGTTTGTATCATGTCATTTCATTGATATGAATAATTAATACTTAAAACAATGTTGCATTCATTTCATAAGGCTGATATTTATTGATGGCACCTCCTCCCCTTGTAAAAGCAAGGTGGAGGATAAGGTCATGGGTTCAAGACCCACCGCTTGCATGTGTAAAACTGAACAATTTAAAAATGTTGGTTTGTAATAATAAAGGGTTGTTTCTTTATTGGCATTGCAATCATATCTATTTTTGTTGGTTTTACATACATATAATATCTAAATGTCAATGGTCTTTGGTCTTAGGAACAACAGCATTACATTTTTTGTTTTAAAAAGGTTTACAACAATAGTACCTCATTCCGATGGTGGTAAGGAAATATGCGATCTGGTTTAAGATAAAGTTAACCCTTGTGGAGTTAGTTTGTCAAGGCTCTTGGTGGAATCAATAAATAAAATCATCTGAATGGTAGTATGTTGCCTATATGGGTTCTGGCATAATATGCACACTCTCCAAGTGGTGATTGCCTGGATTGTAACAGAATCTTGATACAAGTAGAGAATACAAAACCTCTTTGGTTCTGTCTCAGTCCTCATAATGAATAATAATACCTTGAATAGCTATTTCATTCTTCTATTTTTTTTCATTTATATGAAGTTCTAGGACCTCATCTCTTTTGTGTATCTGGCAACTGCTTCCTTGTGTAGAAAATATTCATTGAATAATTTAGTTTTAATAAATGGAAGTAACCGTGATTTGGTTAGGCTACATGTACTGTTAAATGTATTTTCTTTAGTCATGGCCATCTCTAACCTAAGTCATAATTTATTGAACAGTTCATGCGGCCACGAGCACGTGACAAGAAACTTCTTGAAGAATGGGCTACACCCTTGACAAATGTTGATGATATTCAGGAGGTACAGTCTCCATTTTGGGCGTAATAGTCTTTCCTCATTGCCAGAGAGTTTCCCATAATTTTACTTTGAATTTTTTCTATATCAGAAATTTAAGAAATACTGCCTTGGAAAATTGAGAAGCAGTCCATGGTCAGAGTTAGATGGGCTTCAGCCAGAGACACGAATCATAAATGAGCAGCTGGGGAAGATTAATATAAAGGGATTCCTCACTGTCAATAGCCAACCAGCAGTCAATGGGGAAAAATCTGATTCCCCATCTGTTGGTGAGTAAAAACTGTTATATTGCATGTGTGGGTTTGTCATCCAAAAAATTATGAAATAACTTCATATCTTATGTCTATGTGAGTGTCTCTAGCACAAGTTAGATGTTAGTAATGATTTAATTTTCTTTTGATTCCTACTGTTGAGAATCTTACTTTGAAGTGTTTAAATTGCTGAAAAATCAAAAGTACATAGAGAACTCTATTGTGCTACAAGCTGATATTGAACTTTGATTCCTGGGATATTATAAAAGAGATTTTGTTTCTATTCCCATTAATGAAGATCAAAATAATACACTTTGTTGTTAGGGGTTCCATAATATTTAGTTCCAAGAGAGAACGTATGACTCCAAATTTAAGCATGTCCTTTTACCAAGAGTATGTTGCTGGATTCATGTTGTGGTTTATTCTGGTTGTTGATCTTCACCTTCTGACTTCAATTTGTACTTGGTAGTTTCATCATCCTTTTCCATTTCTGCCATATGAGTGTTCCCTTTTACTAAATAAATTAGTTATTAAATAAAGACATGTATATATGAATTGACATTGTTCTATCTATTTAATTCTATTAATAAATAAATAAATTATTAATGCATATATTTAAGATGTCTTGTATGCCTGGCACTTATTTTGTTCAAAGATTGTTGTCAAATTAAACAGTATTTTCATATTTTGAAAGGTGATCTGATTTAATATTTGTAGTTGTTTTGTCAAAATAATTTTTAGATCTTTGATTTTTCTGGCTATTTAAATTTTGATGCCTCTTGACTTATTTTGGCACGATTCAGGATGGGGTGGACCTGGAGGGTATGTTTATCAGAAGGCATATGTAGAGTTTTTCTGTTCCAGGGAGAAGTTGGATGCACTTGTTGCCAAAAGCAAGGCTTTCCCATCTCTAACCTACATGGCTGTGAACAAAGAAGGGAATTGGATATCCAATGTCCACCAAACTGCTGTGAATGCTGTGACATGGGGAGTCTTCCCTGCAAAGGAGATAATCCAACCAACTGTTGTGGATCCTACCAGCTTTATGGTGTGGAAGGATGAGGCCTTTGAAATCTGGTCAAGGGGGTGGGCTTCCTTGTTCCCAGAGGGTGATCCATCCAGAAAACTGCTTGAAGAGGTCAGTTCTCATCATATATGTGAAATTCTTATGTTTGACACAATCACATTCACAGACACACGTGACAAAGGCTTCATATATGTAATATTGATGATATTATGATATCCTTTATTTTGCAGGTCCAGAGCAGCTATTACTTGGTCAGCTTGGTGGATAACGATTACATCCATGGTGATCTTTTTGCTGTTTTTGCAGATTTCTGAGATGAACTGTGATCTCGGTCTCTCTTTAATTCTGGGTTCAAGGTGGTTTATATAATTGTTGTTGGAATGTGTCAATTTATAATCTTATTGGTTTGTATTAATAATTCATTGGGATTTTGATAACTCCCCCCTCCTTCATGATGCAAATTTTATATTTGGAATAACAAGTAATCGCGGTTAGGTAATAGAAGTATGCCAGTGTCCCGCTAGTTCAATGGGATTTCACGGAAGCAATCTATATTGAATTTGTGGAAAACACCGATCTTTGTACGGTAATGCTAGGCCCCTGATTCTCTGTCTTGGCTTCCCGTTCAAGTTTTGATGTTATCAGTTTGAACATCACTGCATTCCATTCATGTTGCCAGTTCTAGTCAAATGTGCTGTTGAATAATGGTTTTCTTGTCCTCAGCCTAACACCAATAACTACGAAAAGTAAATATAGGCTGGGAACTGTTTCATCATTCAATGGTCCGTATGCTTACCATTGGGAGGTGGTATGTTGAATTAAAGGATATATGCGTTCCCGCTGCCTCTTGTCATTGAGAAAAGATAAAAGCAAAGCCAACTTTAATTTATATATAACTGAAAGCTCGAAAATGTGTTAAAAACATAAGAACTTGGTTAGACTCTTAATTAAAAATTACGATTAGATAGCTTTTACTCTAATTTATAGCTTTTACTCTAACTTATCTAAGTGCGGAAATAAGAGTAAATGAAACGCAATCAACTGATGCTACTTTAGTGCATAAACATGAACAACAAACAATAAAAGTAAAGCACAAGAGTAAGGGAAAAGAGATGCAAATACAAGAGGGAAGAGAGATGCAAACATAAGATAACACGGCGATATGTTATCGAAGAGGAAACCGAAAAACTCAGCAAAAAATCTCTCCACCACCGTCCAAGCGATAAATCAATCTACTAGACAATAAGTTGAGATACACCAATAACAAGAGACCCTCTAAGTCTAATCTACCCAATATACCTAAACCCTCCAAGCTCTTACTCCAACAAGGTTTCTTGGAACCGTGTCTTGTCTAGTTTTCCAGATTCTACAATACGCCCGATTGCATCCACCAAGCCTTACTGGCTTTTTTTGGCATATCCCCAAAACTTCCCAAGCTCCAAACACTCTTTACACTCTGAATAAGTGTAGGTTGTGTTTGGGTACAAATCTCCTTTCAAGGTATGTCAATGGGACAAGATGAAGAAGAGGCTATAATGATTTCTCACTAAGGATAAGTAGCTCTCTCTCTCTCTCTCTCTAAAAGATGGGTGTGTATGTGTTGTAGAAAACCTATCTAGAGTTTTTCTCTCTGAATTGGCATCCTTTACATTTGTGGATAATAAGGGTATATATAGTATAGGTGAAGGGTAAGAAAGTCACACTTGAAAATCCTCCAAGCAGAGAGTTTCGCGGGTATCTTGCTAGAAGGCCTTACCCGTGAGACATTCGCGAAAACGACAACCTGGCATGACTTTTCAGCTTCCAGTCATCAGCTTCTCACATGCCCTTTTCGCAGGAACCCTTCTCGCGAACTTCTTGCGAGCTAGTCGCGAAATGCACTGATTTTCATTTAAGCTTGAGTTTTCACCAACTTAATACTAAACCCAATACAATAAAATCCCATAAAAAAACAAGGAACAAAATTAAAGCAATTACAACACTTTTTGTCATGGAATAAAGCTAACATAAAACATAGTTGTAAATCACAACTTTACAAGCTCCCCATTTGGTTATTCCGTGACAAAATACCCTATAACAAACTATGGACTTAAACGTAAGTTTGGGAACAATGACAAAACTCACATGAGAAGTGAGACGAAGGTTGGAAGAATGAGAACCGGAAATGCACATAGACAAAGAGTTAAGAGCATTAAATACTTTCTTTAATAACATGCTATTTTCACTCAAATCCGATTTACCCTTTTTAGTACAACTTCCAAGAAGCTCAAGTTTCTCTTTTCTTTTGATTTTTTTAAGAGCATGAAACTTAGAGCAATGAGGTCTTAGATGACCAAATGCACCACAATGGTGACAAAAAAATGTGTTTAGGTCCACTAGGCTTTTTGGGAAGAGATCGAGCAACATGATTTTGTTCTCTCTTCAACTTGGAACATTGAGGTCTTATGTGACCGATCACACTGCAATGGTAGCAAGTTGGAACAAACTTAGATTCATCCAAAACCTTAGATTGAGATCTAAACAGAGGCTTTGGCTTAAGAGCCTTTCTCTCCACCTTTTGATTTCTTTTGTGAGGAGGAATGTACACCGATTTGTCCTTTGAGGAAGAACACACAATAGGCACAAAATTGGAGACCACAACATGATTGCAACAAATATTTTCATCTTTTTTAGCAATAGGTTCAGCAATCAAACACTTGGCATGCATCTTAAGAGATTCATTTTCAGATTTAAGATCATTAACAAGTTTGTTAGACAAAACTAGTTTAGCATCCAAGTCCACATTCAAACATTCAAACTCCTTTAGGTTTTCAAGAGAATGTTCAACAAGTTTCTTATGCTTTTCAACCAATTATTGGATTCATTGTGCTTAGCAATTAAATCATCCTTTTCAGAAATGAACTTACTCAAATTCTCATGAAATTTCTTTGTCTTTTTCTTCAAGAGTTTGACATTTGGAATATTAACAACAACACCTATAGATTCATATAACATGTCATCACAATTTTGAGGATTAACACTCATAGAGGCATTTTCACAAACACATGGCATGTTACACTCAACAACATCCATAGAAGCATACAAAACACAATCCATGGCAAAACACATAAGGGGTCAAGGATCACACTTAGGTAATGAAATCAAATCAAGTGTACCCGCTCTGATACCAATTGAAAGTCACACTTAAAAATCATCCAGGCAGAGAGTTTCACAAGTATCTCGCGAGAAGGCCTTGCCTGCGAGACACTCGCGAAAACGATAGTCTGGCACGACTTTTCAGCTTCCAGTCATGTGCTTCTCACATTCCCTTTTCGCGGGAACCCTTCTCGCGAAATTCTTGTGAGCTAGTTGCGAAATGCACTGATCTTCATTTAAACTTGAGTCTTCACCAACTTAATACAATAAAATCCCACAAAAAAACAAGGAACAAAATTAAAGCAATTACAACACTTTTTGTCATAGAATAAAACCAGCATAAAACGTAGTTGTATATCACAACTTTATAATAATTATATATGTTCATGGACGAAGTTTTAATCCGTTTCACACTTTCACCATTTCAAATTCTCAATTGTCCGTATGCTTTTCGTTGCTCCTTAGACTAAAATAAGATAACAAAGCTTATATTTATGGACTGTTTTCTTCCGAATTAGTGCCCGTTTGTTTCAACTTTTAGGAGCTGAAACGCACGTTTTGAAGAAAGCTGGAGCCCAAAGTGCGTTTGGTTCAATCCAAAACGCAATTTTTTGGAAAAAAGTTGCATTTTGAGCCAAGGCTGAGAACGCACAAAACATTATGGAGCTCTGGAGGTCCATAAAACAAAAAGTCCATGGGCGTTCTGAACTATTCGTTGGGCTCTTCCTTCAATTACCAAATTACCCTTCACATTTTACTAAAAATCTAACTTTACCCTTTGATCTTGGGCAAACCATCTTTCTCTCAAACATTTCTAAACTCAAGCATAATCAAAATACAAATTCAAAAACATAATCTTAAAATTAATCAAACCACAACAATAAAAGCAAAAAAAATTTTGCTCTCATAAAACTGATATAATTTAAACAACAAATCTAAAATCAAAACAACAACAACAGCAGATCAAGAACAAAAAAAAAAAAAAAAAAAAAAAAAATTAGAACAACAATAAATGGTCAAGAAAAAAAATAGAAACCGATTTGACAAATCTAAAATTAGAAACAACAACTAATCAAGAACAAGGAAAAAAATAGAAGCCGATATGACCCCTAGTTGCATGCACTCTGCAGTGAGGAGGAGGAGCTGCGGTGGCGGTGTGGTGGAGTAAAGGCGATTTCTCCTTTCTCTCCATGCGTGTCTGTGTGTGTTTGAAGATAATAACACCAAAAGGCAAGCAAAATTATGTGAGACGTATCACAGAGAGAGCTAGAGCATTTATGGAATCAAGTAGAAAAAAAAAAAAGAGAGAAGAAAATGAGAGAGCTGGAGAAAGAGTGAGGGAGCTTCTGGAATCAGGTAGAAGTAAAGAAAAAAAAAAAAGAGTGAGGGAACTTCTGGAATTAAGTGGAAGTAAAGAAAAAAAAAGGAGAGGATGTACTAATGATGGGTATACGTGTGTGGTGGACAAAATGCAAGAGAAAAAAAAAAAAAAAACGTATGGATGAAAGAAAAGGCAAAGAATAAGAAATCACAATTTAAAAATAATACCACAATATTTTCACAATAAATTTTAAGTAATTAGCTAATATTGGTGGGTAAAAATATAATTTCAATTTTGGGTTCAAATTAGAACTAGTAACAACTTTCCATATAAGATTTTGTTATGATTTTTGTGAAAGTATTGCAAAAAATATTGTGGATGTAATACTTTTTGTTAAAAAATATAATTGTTGAGAATGAATAGAAAAAGAAAAAATAAAATTTGATTAAAAAATAATGATTAAAAAAGTGGGTAGGCAAAAGGTAAATGTCAAACAGTACAAAAATTTGCCTAACTTGCTGGAGATGCTCTTATATATACATTGTCCTTTTTGGTAATTTACAACTCAAACCACTACTTTTATAAGTTCTAGCCAAATACTCAGCTTTTTCAAAAAGCACTTTTTAACAGTTTTTACCAAATGCTTAACTTTTGAAAAAACACTTTTTCAATATGCACTTTTTGAAAACTCCACTTTTATAAAAAAAACACTTTTTCAAAAAGTCCAACCAAACTCACCCTTAGTTTAAGGAAAATTTCATAACCTATTACTTGACGATAGATAAACTATTGTTTTCTATTACTTGACGATAGATAAACTATTGATAAAACAATTTACGTGTGCTTTTCTATCAAAAAGATTTTTTTTTTTTTTTAACTTATATGACTTATTTTTACTACTAACTACCTTTGGCGTGATAATTACTTCACAAATATAAATGTTTGTAAAATGTGTGGAGGGGGAGGGGGCAAGGGCCGAGATTTAAGTTTCTAGAAAGGAGTTTAACACATGCATTTTAATTAGGCTAGAGTAAAATTTTATCTCAAATTAAAAAAATAAAAAATTATATGACTTATTGAATGAATTTGCAAACCAATTTGGTGGTAATTTTTCCTATGCAAATCTACTTTAAACTCCAATATATATCCTTGTTTCCTTAGTATATTCTATGATAGGTGTTGTTATTATCAAATTTGATAGATATCACTCCTCTTATAGGAGACAAGGCCAAAATATAATTTAAAATTTTTATATATAAATAAATTTTATTTCATATGAGCTACAGCATGATAACATTTCGGTCTAGTTCAGTCTACTTTGGTTCATTCAGTTCAATTCGGTCCATTTTGGTCTATTTGGTCCACTTTGATGATGTTTTGGAATGAGCAATTTGTGTAAAAAAAGGAACTTTTTTTTTTTTTTTTTTTTTTTTTTTTGGAGGGGGAAAGAGGAACTGCTTTATTAACAATTATGTCACATTCTCAATGTAATATTGACATGTTCTTGATAAAATTACAATTTTCTTATGTTATTAAACTATTGTATTTTTTTTTCCAACCTAATATAATTGATGAATTTACTTATATATATGCTTTTCTTTAGGCTATACAAGATGAACTATTTGTAAGAAGCACTAAAACCAAATTCAAACTATACATTATATTGTTTACTAAATATCTCACCTTATATAATAATTGAATGTAGAATGTATTATGTTTTCTTTAAAAAATTACAAAATTTAAAACACTTTCAAATAATAAATATAGATAGTTAATCACTTCACAAGTATAAGTGCTTATAGGGTGCGGGAGGTAGGAGCCAGGGTTCAAGTCTCCAGAAGGAAGCTTCACACATATTTACACTTAAATTAAGTTAGAGTAGAATTTTTGTTTTATATAAAAAATTAAAAAAGAAAACTAATATATTGTATTAGCTATACTTTGTTAGAAAATAATCACATCATTTTAGGAAGAAATTGAGACTAATACTAAGTTTCATCTACCATTTTTATTTTTCACCTAACCAAAAAAAAAAAAAATCATCAAATTTCTCCTTGCATCGAGTGAGTCTGCAATTAATCTAAGTAAAGATGTAGCTCTTTTTACTTTACTATTTCAAACAAAAAAATGGAAAATGCCTACTTTTATAATTTTGAGCTTTATTTGACCGATTTAGAATAATAGATTTTCTCATCAGCTTTAACCTTTAATCACCAACAAAGGCAAACATGATTTAAGTAGTAGTTACCAGTTACCAGTTGCCAACATAGATTATAATGAAATCCTTCGGTTTTAGAGGAGTGCGAGAGGGAGGAAAGGAGGTACTTCCAGTTTCTTTAGAACTGCCTTCGAAAAATAAGAAACAAAGATTTCAAACGTAAATGAATTAAAGATATTAGAAATAGGGATCCATTTCAAACAAAATCAAATTTATTTTGTCTAAGAATCATTTCCATTACACAATGCGTGTCAACAAATATAAGATTGTACAACCAAAAATGCAACCACAGTTACTGATAAGCACCAGATACAGAGTATATACCATATAATATTTCCTGTGGGATGATCACGCCATTATCCGAGGTATGAAAAGAGCGCACACAACAAAAAACTTCAAAAAATCTTGATAGTGAAAATAATAATAATAATAATAATAATAATAATAAAAGGCCCTTAGAGCTTTAGATAATAAAGATGCCCTTACACTTACAAGACTTTATATTCTTAAGCAAGCAAAAATTTTATTAATTTGAGAATGGAAAGAATGTACCCAACAATCATCTAAAATTACAGCAGCCAATCACAACCGCATTTCAAGTGTGGGGGAATGAACCCAAGTACAAGACCAACATTTGGGATCTGGATGACAACTGGCCTGGCAGCTGACAGAAACTTAATCCTCAAGATTCTAGCAATGTATTTTTATAAACTAGAAATTACAATGTCACAAAATAGCCAGAAATATATCATATGGCAATCAGGAGATTTAGGTATTAAGAAGCCATGCAAGACTAAGAAGTGTGAAATTGCCATCTGATCATGAGATATTGGCATTCTTTAAAGATGTGGACACGACCGCACCTGCAGATGTCCGCATTACATGCAACCCAAGCATAGCAGTACAAGAAGCATCCGTCTTAAGATGAGGTTGCACTAATTCCCAAATCTTTTTCTTTTGAATCTACAGATTGTCATACAGAAAACAATAAAATGCGGAAAATTAGTCTCTTTCAATGTGTTAAAGAAAGGAATAAATGATGATCATGATATTGCTCAGAAAAGGAGTTGCTAGAAATTCTTAGATACCCGCCATCAGACCATTCATTATTTATTAATGGGAGAGGTGATTACCATGATATGGGAATGTTACAGTGGTCACAGCTGGTAGGGACCCCTCACAAGGGATACCACACCACTTTGAATATTCCACACTCTTCTTCTAGAAGAGTATTACTCATTCGGCACAAGTCTACAGCATAATTTTCTCTATGTTATCTCTCCATTACTCTTCTAACAGAATTGATATAGAGAAATGAAGTATAAACCTCTCTAACAGAACTTACATAAAGAAATGAAGTATAGAGTATAGACCTTATAAACAAGTGATAAACTACTAATTATTGTAAAAGCTTAATGTGGGACTCTCTTACACCCTCGTGTAAAAACAAAGACAGATACAAATGAGTTTAGCATATATTCTAAGAATCTATAAAAGGTATGGGTCATTATCAAACACACCCCTCTTGTACTACAAAATTGACTTTTTAAAACCTTGTGGTATCTAAATAATGCAATTGACCATACTGTTAGACTTCTGTCCCTTTTTTATTGGATAGAAAATGACCATGTGGGCACACGTTCATAGTATCTGATTCCTACCCACCAATCAAAAAAACTGATTCCCGACTAACACATATCTCCTCAAGGATTTGGTATCCTAAGATTGCATCACTTTTCTTACAAGCCAAGGATGCATTTATCTTGATGATACACCTCATCCTAGTCCCAACCTATTTAAAATAAAGAATGCTTGTAAAGGCTACCTAGCAACAAAGGAAGCTCTAAACAGATTTGGAAGCCATGTCTGATAAAAAACTTTAGCACATAGCATACACATTGTCAGTGCAAATTAAACAAGGGAGCACTGAACAAAAAATATCACATAGAGCAGGGGATTATAACTCATGAACAATATCCACTACATGTTTTTTTCAAAGCACTTCCAGCCTAAATCATAGTCTCTCACAAATTATCTTGATAATCATGTAGGCAAGAAAATCCCTCTTAGCTAAGGGGATTCTCAGTAAGCTGAATGAACACATAACATACTGACTCTAGAGGTGTTGGTTGCAACATTGTAACAAGAGAAAAGACCAGATTATAAGGACAAAGAAATTGGAAGACACTGGTTGTAACAATCACAGAGAGCTGGGGACCATAAACTTCAACTAGGTCAGAAAAGGGAATTCAATAAAATGAACAGGCAATTTATGCTTTTCCTTGTTTCAATTTGATGTAACAAAACTATCAAAGAGTCAAAACATGTTTTTTAATTTTACTATATTTGGTGGAGCAAGACCCTTGGAGTTTCAAAGCTATAGCACTTCAGTCTATATAGCTATAGACCGAAGTACTAGTTATCAGGATAGGTCACATTACTATTACTCACAGCAGGGAAAGAGGAGGAGAAAGAAATGCAGGTACATCATTAAACATGGACAAGAATCCACAACAAATGTCTAGAAACAGTAGAAAGGCTTCTGTTTGTAATCAAATTTCAAAGTGATGAATCAACAATTACTCCCTCCCTCTTTCAATAATTACTCCCTTCCTCTTTGGGCTATCTCCAAATAATTGAAACCTTCCAAAAGTAGACGTTCTATTTTCTACACTACAGTCACTTTTTGCCAAAAACTAAATGAGATTCTCATAAAAATTAGTGCCATCTCTATTATAAAGGACATTCTAGGAAGATCACCATACCTACCTTATCATTAAGAATTGAAAAGGAGATAGAAGGAGTAAACAGAAAATTGATTCACAAAAAAAAAAAAAAAAAAAAAAAAAATACAGGACAATAACGCACCGGATATCGGGTTTGACAGGCTACTAGTCTAATAAGCTATATCTAAGACAGGAATATGGTCATTATCATCAAAAACTGGTGTAATATTTTACATAATGATCTCAAATAATTTGATATTAATGCAGCTATTAGCATGTTAACATGTGCCTATTATGCAGATATAAGTACTATCCTCAAACCTCTTAACCTTTTTTTTTTTTTAATAAGTAAACCTCTTAACTATTTTATACAGTAAACATAGATTCCACGCAAATAAAATAATACAAATTATGTGTTATTGACCAAGATATTTGTGCAATGATTGTGCAAACACTGATTGACATGCAAACCAAAAAATTTTGGGGAAATTTTTTTTATTGGTAAGTCACACATGAACTCAGCGAATCTTGGACCATGACTTTACATTCCAGCAATTCTTATAGAGGGAGAGGGTATCATTTGAGATACAGTTGATTCACTTGTTTCTTTTCCTGTGTTAATTGGACATTAAATGCTTGAATGCTTCAAATGAAAGAAGTGGGTACCTGGTTGGGTGTGGCAGCAGCAGGTTGATTTTCTTTTTCGTTTTCTGAACCAAACCAAATTCTTTCACCAGGTAGTGAATCCTCTGGAGGCACTAGAAGCTCAACATTCTCATGGGATGCATCAGAAGCAGCCATAAGCATCCCACATGACTTGACACCACGCATGTTCCTTGGCTTCAAATTAGCAAGAACAACTACTTTTTTATCCTGCATGTAATGTATATCAAATATTTTATGCAGTTTCACAGTGTATACTGAAACAATTAATTTGGACACTGACAAAGAGTGAAAGTCCATTTTATTTTTTTGAGTAAATATCAACATTATGAAAATTCCAAATTAATGAGCAGGTAAAGAAAATGACTTTACTTTTTGTGTTCTCCTTTGGAAATGATTTCATTTGCTTCCAACATTTTTCTCCCAAAGATTGATGGGAAAAAATCAGGTTTAGTCAGATCTCATTGTTTGAATAGATATAACTGTTTCTTTCTTTCTCTGTGTTGAATCATGGAAATGCTAAGATCTGATTAAACACTGATCAAACTATGTATGTATATTTGATCTCTTGAAATCTATTATTCCCTGTATGTCTTTTTCAAACATTTCGGGGAGTGTTTAGTTTAGCTATTAGTATTACTACATGTTACATGGAATAGAGGTTGCATTTGGGAGGCATGAAGCTCAATCTTCTTGTCCCTTAGTAAAGTTTATCATCATGACATAATAAATAAATAGAAGACAAGAGATTGAGATTTAGATTTAGATTTAGATGGAGATATATACAAATTAAATTACGTGGGTTCATATGAAAGAAAGAAATTGGAAATTGAGATAGAGCTGACCTGAAGGAGGTGAAGGGGAACAAAATTGACTAGGCCGCTACAGATAGTTCTGGGTTCAGCTTCTCCAACATCGACCTCTTCGACGTAAAGAGAGTCAGCCTCCTCATGCCTCCACGCCTTAACAACACGCCCAACCCTTATGTCCAGCATCTCCGCCGCTTCTTTTATTATTAGTTCCGGATCCTTTTTCTGCTTCTCTTCTTCTTCTTCTTCTTCTTCTTCTTCATTTCTATTAGTATTACTACCAACCGTCGCCGCATCAGTATCGGCCGCCGCCGTGCAAAATGATAATGATAATGATAATGATGGTACCCACTGTGACTGTGTGCTTCTTCTTCCCCTTGCAAAGGAGGAGAGGGTGAGTGGCGATGGAAGACGACCATTATTATTATTTTGGTTATTGTTATTGCATATTGTTACTGAGACTGATGATGATGGTGATGGTGATAAGGACGAAAGCAGCAACGCTCTGCCTCTGCCTCTCAAAACCTTTGCAATTGCACAATAGGAAGCTGCTGTTATTGTATTCGTTGGCACTGCCATCGCTACCATCATCCTTCAATACACTCACGAATCAATGTCATATGGATATCTATATCTATATATTATTATCCTCACATCATTTCGTTTCCTGCCTTCACCACAAGTCACAAGTCACAACACAAACTCCCTTTTTACAATAAGCATTACCATTATTATTATCATTGTTCTCAAATTTTTTTAATTAAAATTAAAATTATTGTGATTTAAGTGGTGAACATTCTAATTGATTTGACTTTTTTGTGTAAGTGAAATTCAAATTTAGCTTTCGAGAACAAAAAACTTTATTAATTGAGTTAATTGCAATCCATTAAATTATTGAAAAAATGATGGAAAATGACAAAAGAGAAATTGATTGAATTCAGCTAATAACTTCAAGTTTTTTTTTAGTTTTCGTCATGCTCTTTATTTTTGGGCAAAGTTTTTATTTATTTATTTTTATTTCTTTGAGGGAATTGGGCAAAGTATTTAGTTTTAGTTTTGTTCTTCACATTTTAGATTTATAATCATGTGCTATTTTCCTTCTAAAATAATAATAATAATCATGTGCTATTTAGAAATTTTATAATGTGAAGTAACTTCTATTCTCTAATATCAAAATCAGATCAAATCAAAATAGATTTATCTTTCACTACCATCTGATTGGTGGTGTGAAAATGAACAAATAAAACAAAATTTTGAAATTTATTATATGTTGAACATCTCCTAAGTGCAATTATTTTTGTCATTAAAACTATACAAAGTTTTAATGCCATATTTATGTCATATAAAAATAAAATGACACACCTTTAAATAAACTAGTCACAAAGAAAATTTGTTAAAAAATACTTTGTTCTCTCTAAAAATTAAATTATTTCTAAAATTATTTCATCTATTTATCTCTACCAATATATCATTACGGCTAAATCACTTTTAAACTAAACTAACAAATTAGTCCCAGTATAAATGATTAACCAATTTCCATAAAGTAAGAATTAATCTACACAAAGCATATCAAAATATAAAGCAATATGGAAAAAGGGTAAAAGCATGCAAACCACAACTAAATACTAAAGTGTTTAGGAAGAGGATAACTCGAAACTCGGGCGGAAAAACCTCTCGCCGAACCACACCGTCAAAAATCTCAACTAGACAAGATAGTTGCAATACAATAGAACACTATAAACCCTCCAAGCCCAGAAGCCTAGGTGCATTAAGCCCTCCAAGCTTTAGCTAGTAACCTGCTTCTCCAAGCCCTTTCTCCTTCTAGCTTACCGAAGACCCTCCATTAAAGCGCCAATGTAAACTCCACAAGATAGATTGGATTTTGAATGTAGCTTCCTAAATTTCCAATAACCTCACTCACTACTCACAAGGGTCTATGTATAGGTGAGATGAAAGAAATACAAATCTCAATCAAGGATTGAAAGAAATGGAAAAAAAATGTATAAAGTGTTTTTGCTCAACAACCATGAAAGCTCACTTAGTGTGTAAAACACTAGTGAATGTTTAGACCCCCAATTACAAAAATACCAACACAAACTTATATTCAAACAATATATGTGTAGAATGATAAATATAAGCTATACCCAAATATTGCAAACTACTCTAAACCATAATTTAATCACAACACAGCAGTAATTAAAAGGAAAGATTAAGGATTAGAGAGAAGCAAACACAAGATAACACCAGCACGTGTTATTGAAGAGGAAACCGAAGTACTCGGCGAAAAGCCTCTCTGCCGCCTTCCAAGCGGTAAAATGATCCACTAGAAAATCAGTTGAGATACATGAATAGCAATAGACCCTCCAAGCCTAATCTACCCAATGCACCTAATCCCTACAAGCTTCTTGCTCCAACAGGGTTACGCCTAACCTTGTCTTCTCTAACTTACCGAATCCTGCAATAAGCCCATTGCATCAACCAATATGAATTGGTTCTCTCTTGAACTACTTCCCAATACACCAAGAACCTTCTCACTGATATGAATATGGTGAGGTAAGGATTTGGCTTAAGATCCTTTCAAGAGTTTGACAATTGAGAGGATGAGAGTAGAGAAATTTGGAGATTCAAAGGCATAAGATTGTGGATAAATCAATCTTGTTTTTCTCTAGGGTTTTTCTCTCAAAACTCTCTCTAGAAGCTCTCTACATTTCGTGGGTATAAGGGTATTTATAGTAGGGTATGAGAAGGAATGTGAAAAGTCATTTTTCAGCAAAACATGGTGTACTGGCGAGTCACTTGTGATTGGGACAAGTCCCAAGTTCCAGTCACCAGAAAACAGAATGGTCAGACTGTACTTTTTATCCTGTAGTGATCTAGCTGTCCTAACCCTTCAACTTCCTGCATGCTCCACTCGTGTGACAAATTCTGGCGAGTCACCACTCGCAAGTCAGTCACGAGATCTAGTCACGAGTTGCCTCTTGATTGCACACACTTGATCAATTCTTTACACTCTTTTACATACAACCCTTACATTATTTCCACTTAAATTCAAGGTTTCTAAATGCTGAATTACAAGCAAATTTGACACGGAATAAAGCCAACACATAGTTAAATAAATTCAACTTTACAAACCAAAAGCTCTCTCTTTACTTACAAGGGCTTCCTAATACACCAAGAACCTTCTCATTGATATGAATATGGTGAGGTTAGGATTTGGCTTAAGATCCTCTCAAGGGTTTGACAATGGAGAGGATGAGAGTAGAGAAATTTGGAGATTCAAAGGCATAAGATTATGGATGAATCAATCTTGTTTTTCTCTAAGGTTTTTCTCTCAAAATTTTCTCTGGAAGCTCTTTATATTTCGTGGGTATAAAAGTATTTATAGTAGAGTATGAGAAGGAATGTGGAAAGTCATTTTTCAGTAAAACATGTTGTACTGGTGAGTCACTTGTGACTGGGACAAGTCACAAGTTCCAGTCGCCAGAAAACAGAATGGCCAAACTATACTTTTTATCTTGTAGTGATCCAGCTGTTCTAACCCTTCAACTTCCTGCATGCTCCACTCGTGTGACAAATTCTGGCAAGTCACCACTCGAGAGTCAGTCACGAGATCTAGTCGCAAATTGCCTCTTAATTGCACACACTTGATCAATTCTTCACACTCTCTCACACACAACCCTCACATTATTCCCACCTAAATACAAGGTTTCTAAATGCTGAATTACAAGCAAATTTGGCACAAAATAAAGCCAACACATAGTTAAATAAATTCAACTTTACAAACCAAAAACCCTCTCTTTACTTACAAGGGGTGGCCTCTTCGATATTCAACTTATGTTCTAGGGTTTGCAATGACCCTTATCTGAAGGCTTAGTCACGTACAACAGCTGTGAGGGCGTGTGCTAGCATCATCATAGTAGCCAAAAAATAGAATACATTGATCGTGCAACTTGCAACCTTGTAACAAGTCACCTGAGGTCACGAGATGACTCTGAATGTAGCTTTCCAAATAGCAAATGAGGCTCAAGTACATTTACCCAAATACAATTAAGTTTAGGAAAGATAATTGTGGACCCCAAACCTATTGTGCCTGTGAAGCTAGGTGAAGGATTTGGGCCCTCAATCTATTTATTTGTGAGCTTTCTAGCAATCCTACGGGTAGGGCTCCAAGCACCAACCAGATAGTCCAGGTTGTATACTTCCTGATAACCTCTAAACCTATAAACCTCGCCCTCTAGCTGATCTTCTTCCTCTCTTTTTGCTCACAATCCCTTCCCTTTGTGTGTTTTCCCTCTTTTCCCAGTGCCAATTGTAGACCTCAAACCTACTGTTTCTGTGAAGCTGGGTGAAGGAGTTGGGCCCCCAATTTATTTATTTGTGGGCTTTCTAGCAATCCTACAGGTAGGGCTCCAAGCACCAACCAAATAGTCAAGACTATATCCTTCCTGATAACCTCTAAACCTACAAACCTCACCCTCTAGTAGTTCTTCTTCCTCTCTTTTTGCTCACAATCTCTTCCCTTTGTGTGTTTTCCCTCTTTTCCCTGCGTTTCCCAATGTATCCCAATGTTTTTCCCAAGTCTTTTTCCTAATGCTTTTCCAACCCCCTTCTTGTTTGTCTTCCCACCACTTATATAGTACCTCTTTAGTGGGATACAAATCATTATTATTTTACCAATTCACATGCATTTCCACTTTCGTCAGAATCCCAAGGAATCATCATTCCTTCTGAAGATTCTCTTGAAACTTGTTCCAAACACCAAATAGTGTTTAGTAGCGAGTTCCCTAAAGGTACTAACAACTCTCGACTACTAACTTTAGTTTGGTCAATTCTTCATCAGTTCCTCACCATCTCATCAATCGATGTTAGGCCGAGCACTATAGGATTTCCCCTGAATGATAATTTCTTTGTCCCAATACATGTCTTATTGGGCTAAGCTCACTCCAATCGAGTTTAAGGTCCATTACCCTCTTATGGGCTGGACTTGGCTACTTGGGCCGATTTTGGGCCTTAGCTAAATCGGTAGGTACTGATTTTCTGGGCCCAAACCCCCCACAGATACATTAAAATAAAAATAAAATACATACAAATTTGTCACTAAATAAAGCTAATTAACATAAACTTTTCAAAATATATATATATATATATATATATATATAAACTACTTAAAAGTAACCAAACAATCAGTTTGAATCAATTTTCAAAATTCAAGTCACATATTACAATTCATAAGAAAAATTGTACACAAAAAGAGGGGATAAGTAGAACAAAAATGAATAATTTTTTAAATGAAAAAATATATTTTTATTCATTTTAGGCAGGAGCAATACGTTACTCATTAGTTTCAAAATTTTAACTAAGAATTTAAAAGTTTTATTTGACTTGGAATAGCACCGTCATATTGAGAAATATTTTGTTTAATGGCATTCAATCACAGAATTCATTACATATGCATAAATGACTAACATATAAAAAATGGCATATGGAAGCCACAATAAATAGTAATAATAATTTTATTTTTATTATTATTATTTTTGATGAACCAATTTTATTATCATTAGAAAACTTCTAACTATGTGCATATGAATGAAAAGTCAACTATAAGAAGAACTTAGGCCCTGTTTGATAAGCTAGCTTAAATATATTCTTTCATATTTTAAACAATCTTACACAAATTTCATCACACTTTTTTACCCACATGTATATCAAAAATATCCAAACAATATTACTTAAACTCCTCTACCAAACATGCCGTAACTAGAAAGTAGGATGGTGTAAGGGATTTTTTTTTTTTGGTTCAAAAGTACACGCGTCAGGATATTTGCGAACACTTCTTTGGACAAAAGCTGGCTGGGTTGGGTATTGCGCCTGGTTCGTTCTGCAGGATGGACATGATATGTCCTAAAAAAATAAGCTCCGCTGAAGTAGTCTATACACAAAACAAACACTCCAAACAAATAAGGCAGGTGTTTAATATTTTTTTTAAAAAGAAAAGATATTTAAGAAATAGTATGTAAAGTACTGTATACAAATTTTGTCCATAATAAAATATAGCCCTATAATTTGTTACCTACGACAAAATTAGTATATTAATAATAAGTATTTAATGACTGTATTCTACGAAATGGGGCTGTCCTTCACCAAGCTTTTCAGCCGGCTTTTTGCTAAGAAAGAGATGCGTATTCTTATGGTTGGTCTCTCTCGACGCTGCTTGCAAAACTACAATATTGTATAAGCTCAAGTTAGGAGAAATGGTTACCACCATCCCTACCATTGGATTTAATGTGGAAACTGTGGAATATAAAAATATTAGCTTCACTGTGTGGGATGTTGGTGGTCAGGACAAGATTCGGCCTTTATGGAGGCACTACTTCCAAAACACACAAGGGCTAATATTTGTGGTAGATAGTAATGACCGAGACCGTGTTGTTGAGGCTAGAGATGAGCTGCACAGGAAGCCAAAAAAAAAAAAAGAGATGAGCTGCACAGGGTGTAGAATGAGGATGAATTAAGAGAGGCTGTGTTGCTTGTGTTCGCAAACAAGCAAGATCTTCCTAATGCAATGAATGCTGCTGAGATCACTGATAAGCTTGGCCTTCATTCTCTCCGGCAACGCCATTGGTACATCCAGAGCACATGTGCACTTCTGGTGAAGGATTGAATGAGGGACTGGATTGGCTCTCAAACAACATGGCTAACAAGGTTTAGAGGATTGCGGGCTGGTCTCTCTATACTTTTCTTAAGCGATTGTGGCACGAAAAGAGGATTTCTCGTTTTTGTTTAATTCTTTTGCATCCTACTACCCCTTAATGTGTAGTTTGGTTGCGATCAAAATTAAATTTTCTGTAAGCTATTGGCATTTGCTTTAAAAAAAAATGACTGTATTCTACAACATATATATACAGACACAGGATGGTTCCCTGCAGAATAGAACTTAGACAAGAAAAATGTTAATAACGTCTTAAAATGTATATTTATTATATATCTATTCGGGCATTATATCCTTATTACTATGCTTAATTTGTATAATTAAATTATGATTTGCATTAGTCCTTATTATTTATCTTTACATAATTTCTTGAATAAAATACCATTTATTGTGTGTAATTATATATTTTCAAAGATCATGTGAAAAATAAGTTTATAAGAGTTTGTGGGAGAATGGTGGTCAAACTAGAATTAAAGAAGAACTAAAGGACCATGCTTAAATGTCTAAGAAGGTGCTATTGGAGTGCTTGAGACGTGCACGATGTTTGAAAAATGGAAAATACTAGGATCACAACTTTTGCTACAACTTGCTCACATGGCAAGTCATGAGTAGTGGAGTAAAAGCATGGGTCCACAACACCACCACTCATAACTTGCCATCTGAGCAAGTCTTGGCAAAAATTGTGACAAAAGTTGTGGTCCTAGCATTACTTTTGAAAAATTTATATTTAAAAAAGAAATCATGAAGGTATAATCTGAAAAGGAAAAATTAGAATACTGATCAATATTTTGGACTTACCTCTTTCCCCAAAATCCAATCAACACAAGGTCAGACGGGCTGTGACTTCAAGCCCTACAATTTTGTAGTTTTGAGTTTTCCGAATTTCACACTTTTTGAAGGCTTAAAGTTACCGGCAAGTTGCTATTGAAAATCTAGACAGAAATTAAATAGTTGAGTTTTATTTTCTTTGATTTCTTTTTGGTTAGGTTTTAATGTGGGCTGTGGGAAACAAATTGGGAGAACACAAAGCTTGTATTTTCTTGTTCTCTCATGGCAGCCTAAGCTTTCAACTAGGGCTAGGAGTTATGTTTCTTTTATAATGTATGATAATTCATTGTGATTCATCCTAAGCTTTGAGATGACAACATATTTGATTGTTCAATAAGATTTCTCTTTATGTATAAGTTCTTCCATGCTTTTAATAAGTTCAATCATATTTTCTCATTGTTTAAATGAATTTCTCATAGTTTTAAATAGAAATTAGGTTTTAAAGTGAATGTGTTTTTCTAGAAACTATTCTACTTGTATTGTCAATCTAGGTTACAATGTGTTCTTGAATTGTCTCAATTCAACTTAATCATAGGTTTTTCATTGTCTAAAAAAATCAATTATGAAATTTATTTCTTTTTAGATTATAAAGAATTTTATATCGATATAGGGAAACACCTCAATGTCCTTGTATTTATATTACTGATTTAAATAAGTTATTATTATTATTCTTGTTTACAATCACAAAGAAAAATTACTCTTTTTCTACATCCAACTTTTGTTTGATTACATTGTCTTTGAATCACCTTATTCCTTGTGGTTCGACCTAGGTATTCTAAGAATTATATTGCTACAATTTCTTACACTTGAGCAAGCAATTTTGGCACCATTGCCGGAAAGCTGCCGTGTATTCAAAGACAATAACCTCATCCTAAGGTATTCTACAGTGAGACCTTTTCTTTGGTTACTTAGCCGACTCGGTCAGGACGTTGGCCGGATAGGCACTTCATGACCTTTTTTCCTTGCTCTTTTTGGACTTTCTCTACTGGGCTTGGGACTTTATTTGTTGACCTGATAACATTAAAATATAGGTATCAACATATGGAAGGCAGACAATTGTGTAATATAACGTGGTAAGCTAAAACACTTTCTCATTCACCCTTCTTCCTATCGTTATTGTTTATTATTTGAGAATTTTAAGGCATTGCACAACCTATATGGATTATCTGGGAGAATCTGCTCTAACTGTGTTTAGATGTAGCTTTCCACTGAAAGTTTATTTGTTAAATTATAATCTTACATAGAACAAAAAATGAGACTTGAACAATTGTAAATAAAAATGTTAGTTAGAAAAAAAAAAAAAAAAAACTATTGCCCCGGACATAGTCAAGTTAGTCAGAAATAGTTTTGTACCTCTCAAAATAACTAGTGTTAATGCTCATGGCAATGTTGAAAAAATCTAGACTTTAACAGGCATTATTTTCGCATAGGTTTAACCTTCCCTTATAAGACATTGACTGGAGAAATGAGAAAAAGAACGGGTGCAAGTCAAGAGTGAGAAAGAAAGTGAGAATCAGATGGTTGCAAATTCCAATCAGCAACATTTATATATTGCATCTGTTCTTTTTCTTTTGTGAAAACATTAATATAAGGCACTACCTATATATCGAATCTCAGGGAGAATTTCCTAAGCCAATAATGAGTAGTTACTTTTGCTTGTTAATGCTCATTGCAATGTTACAAAGTCGTGAATGTATTGTTATGGGTAAGTGCTTCGTGTGTACAACGTTGAATGTGCATTATTATACAACTACTAAAATAAATTTAACTTTGCTGAATATATCTAACCTAGAGTAGAATCTCATTCAAGGTTGTTGTCACAACTTGGAGCAATCAGCCAACGAGATTTATAGAATCTTCATCTTCGGAAATGAATATTCACAACTGATGGCTGTGAGGACGAAGTATACTGAAAAGAGAGAGCAAGGGGTAAAAATGGATGGAACAGGAATGAAGAAATCTTTTTTGTCCGACCATCCGCGCTACCAGCTTCGGGACCTAATTAAAAAAACCAGAGCATAGTTATCATGCATGCTTCAAAACTCAACTGAGCAAAGGAATTAAAGGTCAACCTTAATAACACAAGCAGAAGCTCATGTTGGAAGAAACAACGTGTGAATTAATGATCATGGAATTCAACCATCGCTGAGACCATTTTGTTTTGTTTTGTTTTTTGAAGATACTAAAAGGTAAAGACATATACCTAGTTTGATCTTAAATTTGAGGGAACATGGGGGTCTTCTTAAAATGAACTTGATGGGATGGTCTGTTGACGGTCTATGCCGGTCGGTTGCAGATATCAGCTGCAACAGTGGACCAAAAAACATGAGATAATGGTAAGAGTTTCAGATGGCATAATGACAAATTGCACAGTAGCAACTGAGGGTGAGAAAATAACAAAAGAAGTTGGTTAGTTTGATGGTCAGCTTTCAGTCACTTTCTGGCTTGTCATTCAAAAGAGCATTCACAGCATGCCATTAAAAAACAAGTACTGGGTATGTAATAGCACAGAGAAAGGAAAGAAAACAACAGTTTTTGAATCAAACCTTTTCATCAAACCGAAAGAGGGATTGGTCAAAATAGGGAGAAGGACTCTGCGACTGACAACTGAAAGGTAAAGAGCCCAGCATCTTCTTTACAAACTGCAGAATTCATTGGCTGATGAGATATGAGGTTAATACAACAAAGTTACATGGAGTATGCAATGACGGAGCCATACATCAACCTTCTTATCATGCCTAATAAACATACAATAACAACAACAAAGCCTTAATCTTGGACAACCTTATAAACATAAAATATAAAAATATTTACGTGTAACAAGAGCTGCATATGAAAATTTCACCTGTGAAGAGCTGGTTGCTTTATTTTTTATGGATCTTAGTTGCTCCAGAGCATGAATATTATTTGAGTGAGATGATATGAAATTCATATACAAAGAATTTCTTGATGTTGAGTGGAAGTGGTCGCAATACTGCTCAAACAAATGATATAGGTCCTCTGCAGAATTCTACAAAATGTATAAATACAACAACAAAGCCTTAGTCCCAAAATTTGGAGTACAAAACATAAGAGACAGCCACTGAAGTTACCTGATAAAATGCAACAATTTCAGTGGTCTCCATGTTATATACAGCGAAAAAAGCAGGGTGCTGATCGGCATTTCGTGATACCTGAAGGAGGTTCAAAGAAGTAAAACCATTAGACATATTTTGAACATTTTCCAATAATGAGCACAATGCATATTCTAACCAAGAAAGTAAAAGTTAAATATAAATAACCCATATTCATTTATAAGAATCTACAACTACTTAATAAGCTTCGCCATTCTGTTAACCGGAGTGGCCACCACTTGAAAGCTCCAAGAGCCATCATGAACATTATAAGCTAAACTAGCCAGTGTTTAGGCTAGAGACTAGATGACATGAGAACAAAAAGGAACCGACTGGAATTCATGGGATCAATATTGACATTTTCACAAAATCCAAAAAATTCTTTTGGAGAGGTGCTACAAATTTATCAATTTAAGATTTATTTTTCAGCACTAAGAAACATGAAATAAAAAAATGTCTTGCATATATAAGCAGCAGCTAAATCATCAAAGGATCTCTTACTAATCAACCTATTCTCAAAAATGATTTACCCAAAAGACTAAGAAAAGAAGGCTAGAACTAAGATGTTTCAAGCCAAAATTTCAATGGAAGTCAAAATACCCATTCATTATGGAGGTAGTTCTCTTCTTAAATAGTTTATTTGTGACGTAACAAAAAGGTTGGTTGAAGGTTAATATAGTTGCTGATTTTTTTTTTTTATAGGTAACATAAAAATTTTATTTAAAAAAAAAAAAAAAAAAAAAAAGCCAACCTGAGTACATTAGGGATGTACTACGAGGGCAAAAATCAAAAACCAAAATTACATCGCTCAAGTAAAACAGGAAGGGAAAAACAAGAAAAATGAGACAAAGTGACTCCAATTAGGGAGAGTTTGCAAGAAGAAAGACTTAGTCTCTAGCATAGAACGTTCACATCCCTCAAAACCTTGAGCATTTCTCTCGTGCCAAATACACCACATCAAACAATGTAGCACAAGTCTGCAAAAGTCTATGTTGCAATGCTGTCCAAACTTACCTTACCAAGACTTAAACAACTCAATGACCTTGTGCGGCATAACCCAGTGAATTCCAAACAGGCAGAACACCAAAGACCACAACTCACAAGCTATGGGGCAATGAAGAAGAAGGTAATCCACTGATTCCCCACAACTCTTACACATATAACACCAATCAAACAAAAGAATATGCCTTTTGAGAAGGTTGTTGGTAGTTAAAATCTTACCTAAGGAGGCAGGCCAAGAAAAGAAAGCTACCCTTGAAGGAACCTTCAATTGCCACATCATTCTCCAAGGAAATGAAAAGATAAGAGGGTAGGAGGGTAAAAAGAAAGATAAAATCCTCTAACCGCAAAACCACTATTCCTTGCTAGCTTCCAACAAAACTGGTCAAGACCAATACCCCACACAGTTGAAGAATAGACCATATTTATAAACAGATCAAAAACTTCTCGCTCCCAATCTTGTGGTGGATGACGAAATTGAACATCCATATGAAACCTCCCATCAGACCAACAAATAACCTCCACCTCTAAAGATTCCCTTGCCCTACTAATACAATAGAGTTCCAGAAAAGCCTCTTGAAGGGTACAATCCCCACACCACACATGCTTCCAAAATTCACCCACATCATACCTAAGGAGTTTTGAAAAGTTCAACCAGCCACTTCTAATAAATCTCCATAGGCTAACACCATAAGCACTTGACACCTTTTTAGTGCACCAACCACCCCAAACATTCTCATATTTCGCCTCTATAACCCTCCTCCACAGAGCATCTGTCTCCATGTCATACCTCCACAACCATTTTCCCAACAAGGTAGAGTTAAAATTCCTCAATCGTCTTATACCAAGCCCCCCAACCTACATAGGCTTACAAATCTTAGCCCATTTTACCAGGTGTAATTTAGATTCGCCACTAATTCCACTCCAAAGAAAATCTTTCTGCAATTTCTCCATACAATTAGCCACCTTCCCAAGAATAAGAAGAATGGAAAGATAATAAGTAGGTAAAGAGGAGAGAGAGCTTTTAATAAGAGTTACCTTAACCCCCTTAGATAAATATAGCCTCTTCCAACCTGCTAATCTTCGTTCCATCTTCTCCAATATAGGATTCCAAATAGTCAATTCCTTAAATTTAGCACCTAGGGGAAGGCCCAAATATTTCAAAGGAAGGGAAGATTGCTTACACCTTAACAGCCCCACCTAAACATCCATATTATGCACCACTCCAACCGGAACCAACTCAGATTTCCCCAAATTAATTCTTAGACCTGATACCTCCTCAAATTTGGTCAGAATTGCCCTCAAGATAACTAACTGATTAGGGTCAGCATGACAAAAAATAAGAGTGTCATCCGCAAATAACAAATGAGACACCATCATCGAAGAACTAGCTGTATTGCCTACAGAGAAACCCAAAAGCTGTCCAGCAGTTGCAGCCACATCTAACATATGACTCAACGCCTCCATAACAATATAAAAAAGCAACGGAAATAAGGGGTCCCCTTGTCGAATCCCCCTAGAACTTCCAAAGAAATCAGATGGGCTACCATTAAGCAAAATGGAAAATTTGACAGTTGAAATGCAACACATTATTACTTTTCTCCATTTTTCTAAAAAACCACACCACTGAAGCATATACATTAAAAAACCCCAATTCACATGATCATATGCCTTCTCCACATCCAACTTACACAACACCTCTGGAATCCCTCACCTCAATCTACTATCAATACATTTTGAAGCAATTAAAACATAATCCAAAATTTGTCTACCCTTCACAAAAGCATTATGAGAATCTGAAATAAAGCCCATATGCCACCCTTTGAAACTGATTAGCCAACACCTTAGAAATAATCTTGTAGATCCCACCAAGTAGACTAATTGGCCTAAAATCCTTGACCTCCATAGCAACAACTTTTTGAGGAATAAGGGCAAGAAAAGAAGCATTAAGACTCTTCTCAAACACAGCCTAAGAATGAAAATTCTGAAACACTACCATAATTTCTGCCTTCAAAACACTCCAACAAGACTGGAAGAAAGCCATGGAAAAACCATTCAGGCCAAATGGCCTCTCTAGCCACAGTGCATCTACCTTAGAGATGATAGAGAAGTCCACATCATCTAGAACAGGTCTATGAGCCACAGTTTCAGAATAGAGCTGCCTATAAAAGCAAGAAATACACTCCACTATAGCTTCCGGATCCAAAGTCAATTCTCCATCCACCATAATTCGATCAATGGAATTAAGGTAATACCAACAATAAAATTCTACAGATGAAAAATTCGATGAATTCAAATCATAAAGAATGAGATAAATAACCATCATAAACACATCTCTTAAGTAATATCAAGCTGTGGTCTTATCTAGGGAGACCAAAGTAAAGTCCAACTACAGTGATTCGAAGGCTCATTCCCTAGAGCAGTCCTGTTATATTATCCCTGAATTATTTGGAAGCATGTGAAGAAAGGCAGTAGGTTTAAGTCATTGTAAACCAAAATGCCAAAAAGGAGAAGAAAGCCTCACCACTCCCTCTACACTACCAAATTTGATTAGCAGGTGGTGCCGGTCCAAGAATTGTACCTGTCCAAGAGTTGTGTATAAACAACTTGTTATTAGCCAAATTTGATGTGCACAATAAAACTTGTTCAACATATTTGAGAAAGATGGTATAAGGAAGATATGCAGGTAATGCTCACTTTTAAGTAATTTTCCAAAACAGTCACACAAACATGTATACAATGAGAGCCAATAACCTACCTTCCATATAATCAAGTCTACATAATCTTGAAAGTGGAAATAAAATTTCTTCTTCAAGCACTGGACCCTCTGCAGAAGCCAAAAGATGGTGTAAGAGCAATGGAATAGATATTAAATTAGCCATCTCCAGCTGTAGGCCCCATAAACTCAATGGGCCTATGCGACTAAAAAGGATATATAACTAGGTGCGGAACTTTGAAACAGTAATAAATCTTGATGCATCAAAGCTAATGACAATTGAAAAGCAATATAGGTCCACCACTTCTTTTTTGGTAATTACATGCAACCAATGGGACATGTACCCATGACCTTACTTTCTACCTTGGTGCTATAAGAGGAGAAGATACCATTGAGATAGAGCTTGTTGGAAGTCCACCACAAATTATTTGAATAACATCTAAGAGATTTAAAAATGAAAGATTATCACAGAACCAAAAAGATATGCCCAATCTAACCCATGGTTTTACTTTATACCATGCTCCTATAAAAGAAGATACCATTTGAAATAGAGCTTGTTGGAAGTCCACCACAAATTATTTAAATAGCATCTAAGAGATTTAGAACAATGAAAGATTATCACAACCAACCAATCTAAGCATAGGGCAAGGACTATTCACTAAAGCAATCAAATTGGAAGACACATCCTAGGAGACTTCTAAGATCCTGACTCTTTACTATTTGACTAATTTATACTACTAGAATAACTACTTACCAAAAAAAAAAAAAAAAAAATACTAGAATAACACATTAATAGACCTTGAACAGCACATTGTACCCTTATCTTCCCTTGAATGAATTTTCGCTTAGATCTTTTAAACTATTGTCATGATGTTCTACATGCAGCCCCCTTTTTCCCCTGTGGGGAATTTGGTGAAAACTCATTCTTGAGTTTCAGCACTAGTCTGCACATCAAAAACCGAATTGGCTATTGTTCCCTTGGAAACTATAATTGTTTAGTTATTGACATGCTTAAACCTTTGTATTCTCTTTTATTTTATTTTTTTTTTTTGGGTTTCAGTGCTGCATCCTAGCTTGTTTTTTGTTATTGCATTGTAAAATAGGCCTCCACATCTGATTGAACCAGCTGAATTTCTTCTTATTTTCTCAAATTTATAGATATGTCCTCTTTCTTCGTGTAACTTGGTGAATTGGTCTAAGGTATGCTCTCCTTCCCATTCTGGGGGTCTAGCAATTAGAAATCTGAGATATATTAATGAAGCGCTATTGGGAAAATGGTTGTAGAGCTTTGGGTCTGGGAGAGAAGCATTATGGAGAAGGGTTAAATATGGATGTGAGGAGGGAGGTTGGTGCTCTAATTTTGCTCCAGGCTCCTATGGGGTGAGTTTATGGAAGACTATTAGTAGTGGGTCTACTTTTTCTAGTTACATTCAGTTTGAAATTGGAGATGGGACTAGAGTGAGATTCTGGCATGATGACTGGTGTGGGGATAATCCTTTGAGTGTGTGTTTTCCAAAATTATTTGGAACCAGTAGTGGTAAGGAGGTTTATGTGGCTGATCTCATGTAGTTCCCTAGTGGGGTTCTTTACTAGGACTTGGAATTGTTGCAAGCAATTAAGGATTGGGGCTTAGAATGTTTGCCTATTTTTTGGATGTTATATATGGAGTCTCGTTGAGGGGTATTGGTGAGGATAAGATTTGTTGGATGCTTGCTAAGAGTAGGGGCTTTGAGGTGAGCCGTTATTATCAGGCTTTGTTGGGTATATTTATTCATTCCTTCCCTTGGAGTATCCGTTCCAAAGTCATGTTTTTTGTTTGGATTGCAGCTTTGTAAACTATTTTAACTATTGATAAATTATGCAAGAGGAAGATGTGAATTCTGGATTGGTGTTCTATGTGCAAAAGTAATGGAGAATCGGTAGATCATCTTTTATTACATTGTCCTATTGTTTTTGAGTTGAGGTCTATGGTATTCACTTTGTTTGGTATAAACTAGGCAATGCCAAAGATTGTGGTTGAGCTCCTAGCACGTTGGCAAGAAAAATTTGGCCACCATCATAAAGTGTTATTTGGATGGTTGTATTGTTTGATGTGGTGTATTTGGCAAAGAGGAATAACCGATGTTTTCAAAACTTTGAAAAAGACAATAGCCGACTTAAAACTTTTCTTCTTTATAACACTATCGGATTGGATGTCTATCATAGGAAGTCATTCCATTTTTTCAGTTTATTATTTGATGGATGCTTATAATTTGTGTATTTGATTATTTTGGTCCCCTACTGTATACTTGGGTGACTCCTTTTCATGACTTTGAATAAAAATTTTATTACTTATAAACAATTTAAAAAAAAAAAATCCCTTTGACTCTCAGAGCAAGGCCATCACATGGTATGCATTTCAAGAAGGCTAAAATGCAAAACCCACCCTCTATGTTTTACCAAAAGTCATTTTAGTCCTCTAACTTTACTTTCATTCATTTCAGTTCTCTAACTTTTAAGTTTGTTGGTTTTTCCATTAATTTTTTTTATATGTTGTGGTTAATTTTCTAATTTTTTAAAATTTCTTCAAATTTTTTAAATTAAAAAAAAATCAATTAATGATTGAAAAGTATTTTCCATTTTTTTTTTTTTTTCAAAACATTTTAACAAAAGTTGACGGAAAGGCCTTAATTGAATAAATTTGAAACTTAAGTGCTAAAATGAACGAAAATAAGGTTAGAGAACTGAAATGAATTCTTAAGAAACTTAGAAAGTGGGTTTTGCATTTTAGCCTTCAAAGAACCTAGCATCAGACTTTGAAATTATAATTTTTTCCAACATTAATGTTTAGAAGGGCTTTTCCCTCTGAGTTGGATACCAACTGATGAGAAACAAATTCACATCCACTTCCAAAATCATAGATGATGGAGAAATGGTTGAATTTGCTAGTAGGCTACTATTACTAGTAAGGAATAGATTACAGATGACTTAGTGGTTTTTGCCTTTCACCTTTCCTTGAGATTTTATGTTGTGATGGACAATGAGCTTTGGATCAAATGGCACCTCCTCCTCCCACAAGGGGACTGAGTGTGTGTGGAGCTTAACAATTAACATCAATCAAGTCCAACAAAATCAATCGGTATTAATAGGTCAAATTTGGCGTCTACAGTCTAAACCAACTCTCTTGTGGTGGGAGAGACTCAGCCCAGTGAAGTGTAGCTCTTGGCAGCGAGGAAGACTAGATTGGTCTGGAAAACATGTGAACTATTTTTCAGTGGGCTAAGATGGGCATGAAACAATGGATTGAATAACAGACCTGATTTATCAATTACTGATGACACCAAATTTGACCCATTAATACTAATTGATTTTGATGGACTTTATTGCTCGTGATTAATGCTATTAGAGATATTTGGTTTTTATTTCTATATATCATGTCATCTCATTTAAAGTTTTTTCCCCTCACATTATTCACTATTGTAGATAGTGTTTGATAATTCAATAGTTGGGGTGGGGGGGATTTGAACCCTAGACGCCTTTGTTGGAGACTGTTGGAAATTACAATTGAGCTACAAGGATCTTAGCATTCACTATTATAGATAGTTGATCATGGATTATGAGATTTGGGTTTGAAGTTTTCTTCCGACAGTGATGTTTCTTGGGTTCTTATCTCCAAGTGTTTCTTGAGTTCCTTTCTTTATCTTATGCTTGTTGTTGATTCCAAGCAACCCTAGGTGGTGATCCCTACATTCTATTTTTCTATTTTCATCACTTAGTGGTGATTCCTAGGTTCTATCTTTCTTGTTCTTCTTTGTTTCTTCACACCCCTATTTTGAGAGTTCATTGTCCTGCATCATATCCAACTTATAAATTCATCAAGGATAGAGCTATGATTATTTCACAATGCTTCGTGAAATGCAAGAAAATAGAGAGAGAGAGAGAGAGAGAGAGATGAGAACAGCCAAAGTTGCTCACAGATAACTGAAACAATACTTATATTCAGGAAACTGGAAAAAAATAAATAAATAAGGAACGAAAATTATATAACCAACCAAGGTCCGATCTTTTTCTTCATTCCATATTCTGCGGAATATGAATGAAAGCAAGCGTTGTTTGATGCCACTCAGAAAAGGCTCTTCTAGATTAGGCTGGCTGTGATGTAACCCATTCTGAACATGATTCTGAGGTAACTGATGCATTTTACTTTTGTCAGGAAATGCCATGCACTGCCATCAATGGCTGAAGGGTCAGTTCAGAGCTCCAAAAACCAAGACATTAGAATAAGTTTTTATTAATCAAACTTTGTTTGATTTGAATAATAAGGATATAGAGGAGAATGCAAGGTAATTATTGAAATCTGCAGATGCTCATGCAATCCATAACAGAAAGCATATAGATCAAACCAACCCAGAAGGGAAGGCTATTAAACAAGAAAAAAATACTAAGGCCACCACACCAAACAAAAGAACTAGAAAAAGAACAGTCAAGACTAAAGATATACTCAAGAGTTGAGAAAGTAAAAATGCTGTACCTCCAAATAGCCACATAGTTAGCACAAACCAAGAATTTATCATAAGTACAGGAGCCATTAGATGATAACATTTTGATGGTGGAGAGGGAGAGAGAGAGAGAGAGATAATATAGATAGAACTTTGTGGTTCTGCTGGTGCATCCTAATAGATGAAACTCTCAAAATATTTTTCTGTTCTTTTTTATCCCATTGTTAAGCAGGCAACTGCAAGTAGAGATTCAACCCTTTTTACCCTACCCAAGGGCATTATTCTTTTCCACTATTCTAGGAAATCTTAAGTGTAAAGCCTGTTGAACTTAAGTGAATATCAAAAGCTTAAAAAGAAATGCCACTTGCCTGAGCATTTGAATTGAGAAAAAGTTCATCATCTTCATGACAATATGCCCCAATAGCTCGTACGTTCACAAGGTTCCCAGAGTCCCTAATTTGGAGAATGTGTACTGTTTGATAGCGAAGTGACACAATAGCCAATAGATCATCATACAAGAAGACACCCATGTTATGAGGCAGATTAACAAAATCATTGTGGAAGACTTTCTCATCTAGTATAACTCCATCTTCCAATCTAATTGCACAAGAAGATTGTTAGATAGGCATAAGCAATCTCTACAAATAAATTAAACCTTCAGTGTGTAAATTTCTTGATAATTGTAAAACCACTGATACGAAAACAAGAGCACGTACCTCAATAGATGAAAGGTCATCTTTTCTATTGACGGGAATCCTGGAATAGCTCCTCCAGTAGCAGGTGCATCTTGGCTTGGTACAGTAGAAGTAGCAAATATTCCATATTGGTTACTATCCATGTAAAGGAAGAAATCTTTGCATATAAGTTCATTGCAGGAGGCAAGTGATACACTATATAACTGTGTAAAGAAGCTTTCAAATCTCCTTGCTTTTGAAGGTAGATCATGAGCATCACAATCTTCTTCTTTGCATGAAAATGAAAGCCAGGTTGGCCTGTAAACAATCAGATCCTGATTATTTCTGCTGAAACTTATAAGGTATTGACCATCATCTGTAAATTTTCGAAATGAATGGTCTGGGCATTCAACATCATATATGGTAAAACTTGGAACTAAATTCTCATAAAATCTTCTAGCGCAATGAACCTGCAAGCAAAAAAGTTTATTTGGTTTCTTGTTAAAATTTTTTAATTTATTTTCTACCAAGCTGTTTCTTTTATCCAATCAAAAATGAAAAATCTTAAAATGACAACATATAAGTTCCTACCTAAAGTTCCCGGGCTATAAGAAAAATATTTTCTTTGATAACAATATTATAGTTTCTTCTTCAATCATAAAATAGTTTTACTATGATCAACAAATGTATAATAAGAGAAGGAGATGGCAAATAAAAGAAAAGAAATGAATGTTCCAAAAGAAAAATGTTTTAACATTCTTCATACATACATACATACATATATATATGTAGGGGTCGGCTTTGGTTCTTAGGTCCAAAAGATGAATGGATTAAGGCCCAAAGAGTCTAATACAATAAATTTGTAGAGAGTGGGTTAGAAAGCTAGGCTTCAACGAAGTAGACAACGACCTCAATGGGCTAAAGATGGTAAGAGAGTAAGGAAAAACAATGGATAGACAAACGTGGTGCACAGAAATTCTTCCTCGGCAATGTCCAAGGAGAGTAGTTCTTAAATATATTTCTCTTAGACTTGATTACAGTTGCTGTTCTTAATGCTACGATGTTTTCTCTATAAATTTTCTACCCCTCCTCTAGAGGTTCTCTTACATTATATAGCTCCTTTTAAATGATCTTGGCCCTCCATTTGTTAATCATCCAGGCCACTACTTAAGTGCTTGTCCCATCAGACACCTTCCCAAGCTCCTGGTGAGTTGGGCCAGCCAAGACAGCACTGTTCAAGGGTCTTCTCCACATAAATGCAGCCAGGAGGTTTGATGAGATACATTAAATGTGGTGGCAACCACCATCCCTCTAGTTATGTCAGGGCTAGCCCCCTTCCCGAAACTTTTTCTCTACTATATGACCTCCTCTGGTAACATGCCACTGACGTGGCCTTACTAGTCGAACGTGTGGCCTCCTCGGCCATGGATACGACACGTGGCACAGGTACTTTATTTAAATTCTTGTGCCCCACAATATATATATATATATATATATATATATCTGTGAACTTGATACACATTGTCAGTCCACTTCCTAATGTAGTATTAGAGCCTGGTTTAACCGTTCTTGGACTCTCCATGTGCTTGGCCCATTTTTCTCTATTTCAGATGAATTAGATGGGTCTATGCCTCTGTTAGTTTGTCTTTTTCATTCCTTGTTTTTATTGGTAACTATACACAAACCTAGTAGGTCTTGAATCCATAAATCTCACCCTCCACCTTGTTCTTACAAGGAGAAGAGATTCCATTTGAGCTAGAGATCATTGGCCAGTTTGTCTGCATTCCAGGTAGGTCATTAATTTTGTTGGGCCAGGACAGGAGAGGGTAATTATCATAGCAAGTGTTATGCATGGAATCCTTAGTGCAAGCTTCTGTAACCCTATAATTAGTTTCTTCTGTTCTGCACATGCAAGTCCTTTGGTTGGTTCAATGCATCTAAGCATGCCTAAACACAAGGGGAAGCATTAATGCTAATGTGTCTATGAGCTTGACACACTTTTTTTTATAGGTAATCAAAGATTTATTACATAAAAAAGGACATCATGTTAACGATGATGAACACTCTAAACTTAAAACGAATACAAGTAATTCAAGAAGAGACACAAATAGAAGGAAGAAATTTAGAAATGGAAATACATTGCGTAAAACTCCAAATTCTACCCCACAGAAATAAGGTCCCAACTAGTATAGGCTTCAAAAGAACTACTGATCTCAAAATATCTTCAAAAGTAGGATTATTACACTCCCGCCAAATTAACCACATCAGAAAAGCTTGAACCATATTCCAAATATTAGAGGAATGCTTCCCCAGCCAATTCCACCAACCAAAAAGAAGGGAGGCTACTGTTGACCCACTTCCTCATAGATTAAGCTTTTGAGACTAATGGTCACCATCAAATAAGATATAGAAAGGTCCAAATTACCAAAATACAAGACAAGCAAAAGACTTCAATCCAAAGCAAACCAAGAAAAACCTAAGTGAGTGGAAAACACACATCTAGAGGAAAAGGCAAATCCAAGTTCACGGAAAACCATGTTCAATCCTCCATTATGCAGCCCAATCATGAAGCAGTGATTTCAGCTAGTCAATAATAGTAAGGATACATAAAGAATCAAGATCTTTCAAGTTGCACAAGTCCACAAATGGAATCATACGAATTGAAAAATGACAAGATTAAGAAGAAGATACACTAGTTCCGGGAGCAGGAGTGCAGATTTGTCGCTGAAAAATCCTTGCAACGATGTTGTTACTTCTAAACATTACTACTGATGCCCAAACTCAATCGATATCCCCCCTGGAAAGCAGTATATGAAAATTGATATAAGTTAACCATCTATTAGAAGCACCATTTCAATGTAGCCATGCATGCCGAGACCTATTGCAGATAGATTTTTTTTTTTTTGGTAAGAATAGAACTCAAATTTGCAGTCCAATTATAATATTAGATAAGAAGCAATGGTTCTAATAAATTTTAACAACTATGAGAAGATAGTTGGGTGCAGCATGATATGAATCATGAAACTAAAATTGGTTGATACATTGCATGATAGAAGTAAACATGGGTAGTTCACTTCTAGTATTAATCAATTAACAACACCCCCCCCACCCCCCCCCCCCCCAAAAAAAAAAAAAAAAGAAAGAAAAAGAAAAAGAAGTGCTTATATAGAAAATTAGAAGTCATTATTTTACAAAAATTATAAATATAAAAAAAAAAATAAAATAAAATAAAAAAAAAATAAAAAAACAAACAAACAAACAAACAAACTCTCTCATCTACAAATAATAGTTGTAGGAATTCCATTAAACAAATAATGATGATGCTCCAAATGGTAAAGGGAAGAAACAGATTGGTCAACTATTCATAACTACTTCTGAGGACTTCTACAATGGCTATGGATTTTAGATATTCAATGTAGCTGTTTTGTGCATAAATGCAATAGCAACACCAAGGTTTTTTTTTTTTTTATCATCCTAAATTGATCTATACAGCCTCAAACAACGTGCATACAGACAGCTCTGTAAAAGTAAAAGGCAGGCAATCAAAAATTTAAGCAAGAGCAAGAATGCGTGGTCATATAAATGACAACAGAATTGAGGCGATGAGCGGCTGAGAAAAAGGCTTGTTTTTATGGGAATAAAAGTACAATAGTATACGATGATGACCCATAAGATAAATTTTATATACTAAAAGGATGAAGAGGTAGAAATAAAAAGTAAAACCATAGAGAAGGCACTATGGATGTCTTTTTTTTTTTTTTGATACGTGAGAGGGGACTAGAAAAATCCTTTGAATACAGATTATAGAGAGGGAAAATTATTAAACAAAAAAAGAGGGAGTAAAAAACTGATGCGGTAAGAGCAAATACAAAATCTCAGTAGAAGCTACTTTCACTAGAAAGAACACACATGCTCTAAAGAATCCTAAAAAGAGCAATTACAATTGCAAGGCTACGTGTTAGATTGATGAGAAAAGGAAAGATGAAAGAGGTAAGGGAAATCAACAAGATGCGTGTCCCCTTAGAGATATAATCAAGCCAGAAATAAAATTTTTATCCAAATTAGGCCCAAGTTCTATTTTTCTCCTTGACATTTAAAAGTTTCAAATTTACCCCTGAATTTAAAAGGTCACAATGTTTTTTTTTTTTGGTGATAAATATGGTAGCAATGTTATCCTTCCATCACTTAGCTATGAACTGAATTGCACATGTGGAAGACAGAAGGTTGATGTTGCATAACTACAATCTGACATGGTGGGAATTTTGAGATAAATGGTTGCCCCACCCCACACAACACCCCCCCCCCCCCTCCCTCCCCCACCCCCCAAAAAAAAACACAGCCCACTCTTAAACACAACTCATGCTGCCACCACAAACAGCCATTTGATATGGAAAACAGGCTAAATTGCAAAGATTTAATTCGTTTATGGACTAAATTGAAACCTTTAAGGGACAAAAATTGGACCTACGCATTGATTTTAACACCAGAAGTTTATTTATCTATAGTTTTAGTAGATGCAACTAGATGTATAGCTAATTTCAAGATAGAAATTTGGAGAGATGCTTTAGAATCTAAAAGCTTTCAAAGTATAGACAAAGATGAAGGGATTGTAAGATTTGATAGTCAAGGGATACCAAAGAGTGAATGCTTTCAAAATCTTGGATGATTTATTCATAAGGATGGGGAGATTGAAGAGGATATGAATCATAGGATAAAAATAGGGTAGATGAAGTGGAGAAGCACATAAGGAGTATTGTGTGATTGTAGAATATTCATTAAGTTAGGAAGAGGAAAATTTGTATGATCAGCTACGCTCTACAGTACAGAATGTTGGGAAATGGAGACACAACACGTTCACAAGATGAGTATAGCCAATCCTGATTAGTTGGTTGAGGATCTATAACGAACCCTAAAGTTTTGGGAGTAAGGCTTGTTTGTTGATGTATGAGTTCATCCATGTGCGAAGGACGTTGGAAACAAGGACAAAAATTGTACTTTATCCTATTATTATTATTTATGTAAATTTAAACCAAAAAAAAAAAAAAAAGGTGCTCACTTATTAGCATAGACACATTATTCATAAAAACAAATTAGAGTGGCCTAAAATGAGGATTTTTTTTTTTTTTTTTGATATATAAATTGAGGATTGTTAAAATAAAAGTTGATGCTATTACAGGTATTACCTGTATGAAATATAGCAGCTAGATATGGCAAAAGGCAATGAATGTACATTGAAAAACAACATCAATTCCACCAACTTTTCTTTCCAAGACAACCTCTAGCTTGAGAATTCTAAGACTGCCCTGCATCAGAAAAAGTTTAGGGAAGAAAAGGTGGGGGGGACTAGGCTCCAGATAAAGCCCAATTTCAGAAGGAAGTTTACTACTACTTCAAAAGTAATGACCTTCTCAAAGAAGTAAGTATGATAATTAACCATTAAAAAATTAAGATTAGCCACTACTGGAAAAATGCCAAAAAAAAAAAAAAAAATGCAGGAATCCAATTCCAAGAAAAGTAAAAAAGAAACATACCAAATGGTTTTTGGAGTGCAAAAGAGAAGTTGTTGATTGGTGCTGCCATCTGGATCAAAAATAATATAAATTCAATAGCGGCCTACTGATACTAATACTAGTATTACAAATCATGAAGAAGTAGTAAAGTGTATCAGGATTTACCCATCAATGAATCCCAAAAATAATAATAATATGTGGTATCTATGAGAGAGAGAGAGAGAGAAAGAGTTGGTTACCCGTGGGAGGCAGCGAGAGAGGAAGCGTTTGATAATTGAGCAGAAGCAGCAGGAGAGAACTTTACAAAGCACGAGAGAGAGAAAGCCACAGAAGGCTTGCCGAGCAAGTGAGTTAGCGGGTGACGTGGGACTGTTAGAGCCCTTCCCTTCTCTTCTTCTTCTAAAAATCTAAACAAACAAACCCGATATTTCAAATTAGAAAATAGAAAATACTATCACTTTTCTTTTCCAATATACCCTTACATTTTTCTTTTCCAATATACCCTTACATAATAAATAAATCCTCTTTCCTATTACCCCAAATATTAACATTTTTTTTTTTCATTAAATTAATACTTAATAATTTTTCATCTTTCAAATCTCTCTCTCTATCTCTCTCTCTCTCTCTCTCTCTCTCTCTCTCTCTCTATATATATATATATATATATATATTAATTTTTAACATACCAACCAAATTTCCTATTAATAGTAATTTATTTATTATTTATTTGTAAAGTTATATTTTTTATATAATTTTAAAATTTGAGATGAGATGAGATTGTTATTAATCATTTTTCATGTTTTGCAAATATAAAGGAGATGAGGAAACAATGCAATTCAACATTGAACTTATCAAAAAGCTATAAAATAAAAGACTTTATATGGTAAAAGGTCCAAGCACCATATGTAGTGGGTAGAGGTGGCAAAATAAGTTCAAACTCATTTGACTACCCAAACCCACTCACTCTAATTGAACCCAAACCCACTCAATTATTATTCAAGTTAAATGGGCATCAACCTAATTAGACCCAATAATTATTGGGTTTTAACTAAAAACCTATTGAGACTCATTTAACCCAAAAACAATAAACCCAAATTCAACCTAGCCCTTCCCATAAATAAATAAAACCCAGCCCTGCCCCTCTCTCAACCTCTCAACTCTCTCTCCTTAATCCTCAGACACTACTAGTGGGTGACTAAGCCTTCGTTTTGATACCAATGAAAAATGAAAATTATTTCACTATTCAGCTTATTTTTGCTACTATTCATGACCCTACTACACTTTTTGATACTATTCATGGGCCCCACTATATTATTTCAGCTAACTTTTACTTTTATCTACAGTACTTTTAGTAATAAGTTTTCAATTTCAGCAAAATAAACAATATCCAAACAGACCCTAAATGTAAGAGGTGATTTGTAAATTTTTCTCCTTACTTTCATTTGCCAAAGAAGACATTTGAAGCCTTAGTTATGGCCGAAACATAAGGAAAGGCCTTACATGAAATAGCATTTGAATTAGACATTGTAAAATAAATAGCATACATGCCAAATTTTGCCCAATTAATCTCAAAAAATGCTTACATCAACTTATGCAATTATTGTGCAAAATGCATACACAAGCACTGTTGTTATGCATTTTGCTTTTTTTTTTTTTTTTCTTTCTTTGTGTTTCTCAAGTATAAATGAAAAAAGTGGATGATAGTTATGGAATGTGTAGAGAGAGAAACAATTAAAAAAAATCAAGAAAATTTGATATTTAATGAAATAGATTTTTAAATAAATAATCTGATAGAGGTGTTTTGAAAAGTTGTTACTCAAAAAAAAAAAAAAAAAAAAATCTTATGATAAAATAGACATGAGTTTTTTGCATAAGTTGATATGAATAATCTACGAGTTTCTTATTTCATATCTCAATGAATTGTTTTCAAATCCATATTTCTCAATAATAAATATATAAATAAGGACAAACTTAGGCTACAAACTTCTACTAAAAAATTAACATGACTACATATTTTGAAATAATTGTTAAATTACATGTTCTTTATATTCGTAACACGTGTCAAATTTCATGCCAATTGAATGCTATTTACCATTCGATCTATAAACTTATTTTTAATATATAATTTAGACTACAAAAACTTGAAATTTAAATATTTTATTGATAAGATAGTTATTGATTTCTGATCTACTGTAAATTTAACAAGTACAAATGATATAAGAAAAAAAAAATGTAATCCAATAATAGATTTGTGAAAATTCACATCCAATAAAAATTATATTAAGGGTTTGTTTGGGAACCATTTATTTTGCTGAAACTGAAAACTTTTTGTTGAAAGTATTGTAGATAAAAGTAAAAGTTAGTTGAAATATTACAGTAAGACCCATGAATAGTATCAAAAAGTGCAGTAAGGCCTATGAATAGTAACAAAAATAAACTGAATAGTAAAATAATTTTCATTTATAATCTGTATTCAAACGGAGGCTAAGGGAAGTTTTTTACTTTGTCCTATAAAAATACTGGGGGAAAATTCACATTTACTTCTTATGCTATAATGACAAATCCGTTTCAAGTAGGTTGTTGATCACAAGCATTAATCTTTTCATTCTAGGTTTCACTTCCAAATGCTGAGTGGAAATAGATAATCGAGACAATTCAAGCATATAAAGATTGCCAAATGTATTTATTCTTATACATATTACATTAGCTTTAAAATTCCAATCTCCAGGTAACTGATTAAAAGCCAGAACATCTTCATTCTAGGTGCAATGTTCAAAAAATGGTAGCATCCACATAAGTATTTCAAATACAAATTTGAATAAATTTATTACCTTATAAGGTCAATAAACCCACTTGAAAAAAATTATTACAGTGCATTTCTTTGTTGTGGAACGTATTCTATTTCCCCCACCCCACAAAAACCACCTCAGGATAAGCAAAAGCTAAAAGTAAATGCCCATTAAGCAAGTTCATCTAATCTATCAATATTCAACACCCAGACGAAAAAAAAGGGTGGAATGAAGACCGTTCAAACAAGAGAAACCCATGCATCGCATAGGTTTATGACTATTACAAATTAAACCCTAAATTAAATCAGTAGTCTAAATTTAAGGATGAGGAATTAGCAAATATACACAATAAATATTAAGTTTTACTCACTGACCACTTGATTTGTTATATTATTAACGTGTATTTGATTGCTTGATAACGAATTAGATAATAAGACATATACATTATTAGGTAGCTTAGGTTAAAGCCCAAATAAAAATATTCGTACATTGGTAAACTGGGAACTTAAAAATCATTCCAATATCTGAATCACATCTCATATAAGACTATCCATGAGAAACAATAGCAAACTTTAAAAAGGTAGCAAACTATTTTTCTTATACAAGAAGAGGGAGGGAAGGGGAGGGGGAGGACAAGAGAGACTAGGAAAAGAAAGCTGCCAAGAGTCCAGCATAATTGACTCCAGGTTACCAATTGCAAGACGGTTGGTCTCCAAACATCCAACACAAAAAGCCCACATATTTGCTTTTGTTGGCCACCATTCGTTTCGCCCCCCACCAGTCCTCAAAACATACAGAATTGTAATCAAAATGCATAGCCCCAGAAGTAGATATTTTCCTCATTGCAGTGTTTATCTCCAACGTATGGGGTATCGATGTCCTCAACTAATCTACAAAATGCTTCTAGCGGGCTGTTTCTAATGATTCTGCAACCAGGCCCAACAAATAAGCCAACGCCATCATTATTTTCTATGATGGAAACTCATGCAATTTATGCACTCAGTTAAGGCACTTCTTTGTCCTTTACTAAGTATGGTAAGTATCAGTCGATCCTGCCACTAGCGCCCAATTTTGAGTGTGTCAAGCATGTTACAAAATTTTCTGGAAGTACTTAATGGACAGCAGAAGGCACATCATCTGAATCCACCCTAAGCTGAAAAAACGTACAAAAAAAATAAGGAAAATCACAGTGGCAAAGTTGATCAGATCAAAAGCTGTTTATTGAGTATACCAGCTGAAGGTGCCTCAGTAAAGCTTCATGCAATAACTTTTTGAGCTTCTCACAATGGTCTACCATGCGACCGGAACTGATTGATTCCTCAAGTTGGCGCCATAGGCGCTCAATTGTTGTGTATGGAAACCAAACTGCAAATGGTCTTTTCCGATTGATTATGTCTACCGGCCTCTGCAGAAGGGTAAAAGGTTGTTAATAGCTACATGTTTCAGTATGCACCCAGCAGAAGTATATGAACTTGAAAGAACAAATTTACCAGCAATTTAAGTAACTGATTTGAGCTAAAGAATGAAAGGAAAAAGTAATTGAACTAGTTTGGAGGAAATTCCCCCAGCCCACTATATGATAATTGATAAATTGAAAAAACCATTCATGTGTACTTTTAGTTAGATGACCTATTTAATGAGTCATAACTTATTTAAATAATACACATGAATGGTTTTATGAGTCGCCATGTAATGGGTTTGAGGAGATTCTTCCAAAACAAGTTGGAGGAAAACTTGGTCCAAAATGAAATTAATGAATTTGCATATTGAAAAGAAACTGCATTTTACCGCTGATGCCAATGATTCTATACAATCAAGTAACAGATTAGTAGCCTCTGTATATCGACCATAATCAACATATAGCCGAAATAATGATGAAGGATTTGATTCTTGACCAGTCATCCCCCAGGTCCTTTCCCTTCGATTATCCTGTCACAACTCGTGTGAAAATGGTTAAGGAGGTGAAGCATAGCATAGGTTCATATCAATGCAAGAATGAGATTTAATATCCAATCTACCCATGGGAACCCATCAATCTGATTGAAAAAATTCAAGAAAATAGCACTAACAAGGAAGGAATAAACCACGTGGCAACATGTGTCCAAAAAGGTGAGTCAAATCAGGGAAAATAGAGGTTCAGAATACTCTCCCAACATGTGTCCAAGAACCCATAAAGGCAAATTGACATGGGAACAATAATCTGAGGTTCAGAATAATCTGCCAAGAATGATGCTGAGCAAGAAGAGTCTGTAAAAAACAATAAGGATGGAATATGAACAATAATTGAAATTCAGAATACTCTACCCAACCCTTATGTGATGCTGATGCAACGCATAGAATAGAACTGTTTGTAAAGACAATAACTGGCATAGGAACAATAATCTCAGCACTGAACAGAGTCCGTAAACTACTAGGAAAACCACCAAAAAAAAAAAAAAAAAAAACCCTAAGGAAACAGAATATTGAGATGAAATGTAGCACATATATTCATCAAACAAACAGAAAAAAAACATATTTTGATGGAAAAACAACATTTCTGCAACTCAAAGAAGGTTTCCAATAGCGAGTATGGCTAATACCCTGAAGCATAGATAGACTAACAAGCTGAGACTAAAAAGTCAAAACATTTGGACTTAAGCAATGACTTCCCTGGAATTAGTCAATAATTGAAGAAAAAGAAAGGAAACACCAAACTCAATGAAAGATATACATTAGTGTAGTTTTGACAGTAGTCCTGTTTTCCTTTTCTTTTTGGCAGTTTATCTTGTATAATGTTGCTTTTTCTTCTTATATTTGCTCATTTAACCCTTAGGGCCATCTAACCATGCTTTTTAGCTTGCTCTTATAACTTCGGTCCCATTTCCAAAATCAGAAACGAGAAAGAGAGAGAGAGAGACTAAAGATGCCCCTATGTTAATTGTTTGATAGAAAAGGTATATCAAGTTTAAAGCTATAACGCAGTTCATCACATATTTAAAACCCCACCCAGATATTCCAATTTCTAGCTAGAGAAAGTACCTTAAACATCTGAACCAGCCAAAGAGGCAATTCAATCTGAGGATCCATAGAAAGGAGGGTTTCAGCAACAATAACTGGTAATTTGGCATGAAATCCCCTATATTTTACCTGCAATTTAAAGGAGGTAAAAATAAGGTGGAGAAATAAAGGGAATAATGGTTGAGGGGTGGGGACAACTTTCATGGTTTCTTTTCACTGAGAAATTATAGACATCATCAAAGTGCTTGGGGGTTTAGGGGAGAGGGGTTTGAGTTTCAGTGTCAATAGCATACACACACACACACATATATAATTTCTAACCATCTCCACACACAAAAAAATAAACCCATCAAACAGTTATGACAAAACTTGACCCCGAGAACGGAGAGAAGCTGCAGTAAAGGCACTCTTTCAAATTCATTCAGACTTTGAGCAGAAAAACTCTTAACAAGTTTCTGACCATGAACATAGATAAACTCATTAAGTGAAAACCCATTTGTCATTTATTTATTTATTTTAAATTGAGAGCTTTAAACAAAGCTATCATTTGAGCTCTGGAATCACAATTTGATGACCTACCCACACCCAAATAGAAATATTTGCAGGACATACAATTACCTGATCCTCAGGAGCTAAAATCAAGATTCATGAAGTCCTAGTGGAGGAAATTACCAACCTGGACCCACCAACTTGCTTAAATCAATACGTGCAGGTTGACATCACCCACTGCAAACCCCACCTTTTCTACCCACCCTGTCACTAACCAAACCCATACCAAGGATTTAAATACATGACTTATCATAAGACACTAAAATTTTCCACCCACCAACCTCATCCTAACATATCAGAGATCTACACCTTCTTCCATATAAAGCCTCATAAAGTGTCATCCCAAGACTTGCTTAATAGCTATTGTTAAATGCAAATTTCACCAAGGTTGAATGATCAATCTAGCTACCTTTGAAGTCTAGGACTTAGGCTCTCAACATGTCTTCAAATATTGAATCAAACCTAAAGTTCAAATAATACTACCAAAAATTTCCTAAAAGTCAACATGTTTTCAATCTCCAAAAAGAAAACAAAATAAAAGATTACACTAACAAATTTCCTATAACACAATTGTGGGCTCTGAAACACTACCCCCACAAAGTGGGCCTTGATGAGGAAGTCAAGGATTTCAGTGGGTGAGATTGTGATACTCCAAATTTGATTGGATATTGATTGTGTGTTGTGTGGGTGTGATGAGTCCTACAAAGGTTATTTACTAGGTTTTTTTTTTGATAAGTTACAAAGGTTATATACTAGGTTGATCGGGCTTTTATTAACAACTATAAGAAACCTCAATTGAACCTAGTTCCAAAAAAATTCTCTTACAAGGTTGGCAAGTTGAAATTTCTGGCTCATGAACAAAGACAGTGCTAGGCACATGTAAGGGGCTTCAAATATCTCGTTCGAAAATATTACCCATCAACCACTAAAATCAGGGTTACTTCAAACACCCATTTTATGAATTCAAAATGTAAGAACGTCAAGTAAATGATAACAAACACTGTAAACATTTTCATAATATCCAGAACAACTAAAAGAATTAACCTCTGGAACAACTTAAACACCACCGGAACTTGTACTGTTTAGAGTAAGATTGCAAATAAAAAGAGAAATAAAAAAGAAAGGTAGGGAAAAAGGACATGTTCAGAACACAGAACTTCACTGCTTTTGTTGGCATCAGATTATCAGATTGTCTGGTTCCTAGGTTAAGCCAACCAGCAATAGCAAACAAACAATAACAAGTCAATAGCAAACAAAACACATAAATATAGTATAACTCTACATGCAAAAGATTGACAGGTATATGAAATCTAGAGCTTTTTTAAAATTTATTACAAATAAAAGAGAAATCTTTGAAGGTTTAGGTGAAACTCGAAAGGCAAATTAAACTATTATAGAACGCAGAAGATACTAACAAGATAAAGCTCAAGAGTTTCCCATTGAGTATTCCGCTTAAATTGTTGAGTTGCAGGACACACATCTTGTGAAACATGAACAGCCATTTCATTCTTTGATGATGTCAACAAAAGACCATGTGTCCTGAGATCATCCCTGAAAGTCATAACTCGCCCAATGTTACTACATTGCAGATGTGTAATTCAATAGCAAATAAAGCCCATGGATAACAAGGACAAGTCTGTTTTTACCGAACACATGAAGAATCTACTTTATTTGGACAGCATTTCAGTGACATAGCACAGAAAATTCTTTCCAGTTCCCTGAGCAAGAAAGGACCCAAGTCACATTTACAGGCATGCAAAAGGAATTAGTAATTGTAATGAAATTATGCTGCAACATAAGCACAAAACGCACCTTTTCAATCTTGAACCCTTGTAGAACCTTAAAAGAACTGTAAATGCCATATCATACAAACTTTTCTGGACCAGAAGATCAACCAAATCTGTTGAGGCATTGTGAATTTCTGCAAGAAAATAGGAAATAGTACAAATAAAAATTGATTAAAATTAGGGGAAGAAAAAGATCACTGAGAATTACTTTAAAAAAAAAAAAAAAAAAAGAACATTGAGAATTTACTCCATGGTATAACCATTTTTTTTCTTATTAGTATAACCTACTTACAGTTTTCCAACTTGATTTTTCGAAGGTGTCACTAAATCTCCCTGAACTTTGTAGTGAATTAAAAAATAATAATTTTTCAATCCAAAGTAATGGAAAAAATACATGTGACAAGCACATGACTGAATGAATAAAGAAAATGAAGACACTTCCTTATCTATATTTCAACACACTACATTATATTTTCCTTCTTTTTCTTCTATATTTTACTGATAAAGAAGGGAAAAATAAAGGATAACGAAAAAAATAATAAAAATTCAGACACATCTAGCTATTCCTGAAATTAGAGAGAGAGAGAGAGAGAGAGAGAGAGAGAGAGAGATAGAGAGAGAAGCGGATTAAAAAAAAACTCTAGATCCTTTTCTTTTAATGGTTTTGTTTCGATATTAACAATTTTAGTCTTCTATGTTTGCTAGTGTTTGAGAAGAATTCCAAGAGAAGAACAAATACAAAAATAAGTGGAAGACAAAGACAACAAGTAAAGCTAAAGACTCCACCTCTCTCTAAACACAAAGAATTAAATAAATCTTAGATCCATTGTATTGGTGGCATTAACATGGTTAAAATTCCAGGTCCAAATCTATTTTTCTTCTACCATCTAAATAGCTCCAACACTGACACCGCTTGATCTGCCTCAGATGAAAGTGAAATAAGCAGGATTCTACGTACATGGCCACCAATACCATCATCATTGACAACACCAAGGCCATCTTTGTCAACATATGTTTTCCCTCTCTCCCCATCATCAAATAGCAGAGCCATTAAGCTTCCACTGATGCCACTGTGGCCTACTTCACCATGGCTGGTCAGTATGGTGGCTGAACCAAACTCTCTCTCTCACGCACACACATACATATACACAGAGGCAGATCACATATATTCAATTCTCTGTATTTTATATTTAGGAGAAATTATACTTTTCCACCCTAAAGTTTCACCCCGATTACACTTCACCAGCTGAACTATCAAAACGCACGATCAACCCCCAAGTTTCAAAAATATATTACACTTAAGCCCTTGCCATATGTTTTGATGTTAACTCTAATAGAGTTTAGCATTGGAAGACCAATTTATCTTCAGCCGTATGTTTTGTAGAGAGGGGTAAATTGGTTTTTTAATACTAAATACTGTCAGAGTTAACACCATAACAAATGGTAAGGGGGACATTGAAACAGAGTTACAACTTTGGGAGGTCAATTGTGCATTTAATAGTTCAGGGAGTTAAGTGTAATCAGGGTAATAGTACAAGGTGGAAAGGTGTAATTTACCCTATTATTTATTAATTTTATATCTATGAAAGAAAACATTCTATATGTTAAGGTGCAATTTCTGGAAAGGCATTGTTTGATTGGCTTAACAAGATATCTGACTTTCAAATGTCAATTTCCATTTATCTTTGACAGAAAAATTGATATTTCATTTTAGTCCATGACCATAAGGAGAGAGAGAGAGAGAGAGAGGAATACTTAAAGTGGATATTCCAAAATGCATGATCATTTAACATGAAGGTATATTTTTAAAATAATAGTTTTTGACATTGTATGAACTTTTGGCCAATGATTAGGCAAAGTAAATGAATACAAGGAACAGGATTATCTGGTGATATTTATCCACAGGCAATTTCTCAATGAGAATATATAAACGAGATATCCTACGGTTTTACCAGAAAATATTCATTTGACAAAAGATGTTAAAGACTTTTACCAGTAAACGTCCATTTGACATTTGCCATTGAAAGAAAATATTCTGCTGAAGTAAGCACAAACTCATTCTCAAGTTTCTCGATATCAATATAAGACTGCCATCTTTGAGACTGAACATCATTGCTCACTGCTGTAGCAAAAAGAAGAAATATTATTGACTCAAACGAAGAAGTATAAAGCACATACTAAAACCCTATAAATCTCACGGAAAGTCTACCATGAAGGATGCAAGAAAACCCATGGCAGTTATTTTGATACATCTAAGTGTATGTGTGTGATGTGGATTGAGAGGGGATTCAAATAATTGACATCTCTGTTGGAAACATCAGGAAGTACCAATTGAACAAGAGATCAAAACATGTGGTAGTTATGAGAACAAAGATGTAAATATAAAACAAAAACTAAACAAAAAAAAAAAAAAAAACTCTCTTTTCAGTTGCTCTATTTACCCTGTTCCTCCACTTTTCTAGCCTTTTTACGAGGATAATGCTCATTGTGAAGAGAATTTCCTTCAGGCAGAGGATCAATCCAAGCATATGCAGGATGAACAAGATGCAGTGCATTGATAGCAGCAGAGAGCCCATTCAGTCTCTCTTGCAGCACAAGAGCAGTGTTCTGGTAGTCTTTCAGAGTTGCTTCACTTCTCAAACGAGCTGAATATAGGTACATGTAACCTGCTGCTCTTCGCCAGTTATGTCGATGAATTTCGAATGTGTACAGCAACTTATATAAGTTTGGCTTTGCCAATATATCAGAACGCTCTGCCTAAATATTTCAGAGCAGGAATGTCATTAACATTGATATGCAGGAACCTGAATAAGAAAGCAGAGAGTTTGTTTTGCAACTAAGGGACACACCTTACGGGCAAGCTCTTGTTCTACCTTATCATTTAAGCCAATAAAGGGTAGTTGACCACCACAAAGAATCTGCCATCAATATAAAATGCATCAAACTCTCTGGTAACAGGTGGATTGGAAAATTAGTCTAATAGTGTCAAATGATGAAAATAACTAACACGGCATGGAGTGTATAAAGCCTCCTGCACCAAAGGTTGACAAATGTTGATGGAATAAGCAGAAACTGAGGTGGTATGAAGCATCAATACAGATATGGGATATGGAAACAATGCCATATGGATGTGGTGTTATGTCAATTCTTGAATATTTAGGATATGATGTGGCGGCCATACATTAATTAATTAATATATAATCACATATTTCTAAACATATATATGCAGATCTGATTTTTAGTTAAAATTTGAATACTAATAATGAAGCTATAAACAACAACAACAATCAAAGCCTTAGTCCCAAATTCATGTTTTACATTCATAGAGATTTGAAATTTTGAAGGTCTCCAACTTTCTGAAATACCAGACCTTTTGTTTCAATCCATTCTCCCACCCCCACACCCCCAAAGGAAAAAAAATTTGTATCCATGCTATATACATGCTCTATCCCAAAAAAAAAAAAAAAAAAAAAAACATTTTTTATTAGTATTCTCTATCCAAAAAAAAAAAACTATTTTTTTATATGGATATGTAAGAGACAGATATCCCACCACATCCCTATGTAGCCACATCGAATATGTATCAATAATAAGCTACAGTTTAACAGGTGTTTTGAGGTATTCATGCTTCCTAGTTGAGGAGTTTCCATATTAAATTTGTACCAAGGCATTTGGCATGTTGCAAAAAGTATTCTACCCTCCTTTCAGGCTTGCCAAAGCTTTATAGACAATTCTTTTAGCACTTTTTGAGAGACAAAACCAAGCCAATTTGTAATGCTGTTTGTCTCTCCTAAATGGATTTTGAAAATCACATCAAAGACTCTCTCTCTCTCATGAAGTAAAAAGAATATTGGATACAACAGCAAAACAATAATGGAAATTTTATGATTTCGTAGAGAACCTTCATGGCGCCGCATTCATAAAGAACAATTATGAAACGCCTCAAGCAGATGTATTTGCTCTCCTCATCTGGATTTGTAATTATTGCACAATATGCATCATAATAGTGATTAAGATCTAATGTAAACTTGAAGACATTTGCCCAAAGTCTTCCTTTGGTAGTGGCAGTTGATTCACTCAATGGATCTCCACCTGAGTTTTCACCATTAGGACTTAGAGCTTCATCAACTTGCTCGAGAGCAGCAAGTGCAAACTGGTAAGCACCTTCACTAATATTATGTTGCTCAAAAATCTGCATTGCCCACTGATAGTAATGTAATCTCCATGCAGCATCTGATACACAACCAGCTGGGATGGGGAAAAAAGAAAATAACAAATACTTAAAAATAAATAACATAAAAAAAAAATATCGTCAATATGTTATAAAATATAACTAATAATTGCAATCTTTTCTGAATAAGCTCACTGAAATTAAGATGCTCAAATCCTGCTTTGTGAGACAAACTCTGCAAAGCTTGGGAAGCTCCTTTTCCTGACGATGCTCTGAACAAAAAATTCCCAATGGCAATCCAAACCATCAAGACAGGTGAGCATTTAAAACCATGAAATTAATGCAATATTTAAATTGAAGATTTGCAACCAAAACTAGTAAGACCAAAAACACAGAGAGACTGTGATAGAATATACATTTATTCCTTTATAATGTGATATACTAGTTCTTCAAAATTCAAATATTTTGCTTTTCATTTATTTTTTCTGATCTTTTTTTTTTTATAGGTAATAAGAATATTATTAAAACAAACTAAAAAACAGATGAAAGCCAATACAAGGTGTTCATGATGTGGACACCTTGTTTTTTCTGATCTTAGAAGTGAACAGTATTTGCTTTTTATAAATCATCAAGAAAATACAAATTTAAGATTAGCTCTAATTGAATGTGGAACGGTCCGTCAAAAGGGTAATAGGCCCTTTAGAGTACGAGGCAAAATATAGGCGATCCTTACAAACTAAGCAGCTGCATTAATTACCTTAGGTGATCACTATTCTGCTCTGTACCAAATAACAATGAACTAATGACACACCCATAGCAAATAATGATTCCATCTTGGAATCCCCACAACTTTTTATGATGGGGATATATTCCTCTTTGTTTTCTTACATATTTTCATGCACAATTCTTAAGACTCCATAATTCATTCCCCCAAAAAAAAAGTTTGGTTTAGATCCGTATGTATTACATAAACTCTTGTAGTTATATCATTGTATACAAACAGTACACAATTCATTTCTACCTTTCTTTTTTTATTTATAGAAGTGGATTTTTAAGTTTTTGGATAAAGCAAGCTGTGGAATGTAAAAAGACATTGGTAGGGAAACATTCTGCCTTAGGGTGAAGCACTCTAGAGAACAATGTTGGACGAAGTGTAGGCGAAATGTCAGCTTGAGTAATGCATACATTGGTACGATGCCCCAAAAGCCTAATGCTATGTTTGGAAGTTTGGAGGGAGAGGAGAGTTGTGGGGAGGAAAGTAGAGGGGAGGAGAATTGTTTGGATGTTTTTAAAATTAAGTAAGGGGGAGGAGAATAATTAACATTTTCATAAGTTGTAATTTTGTTGATATGATAAGGGTAAATTTGGTAATTCATTTGGTCAAACATTTCTATACTCTACTCTCCCTCCAAATCTCTCCAATTTGGGGGATAAAAATGAGGAGTTAAAAGTAGTTAGAACCCCTCCCTTAAAAAACATCCAAGTAAGGCAATTTAACTTACTCTCCCTCCTTCTACCCTACTCCCCTCTATTCCCCCTCCATCCAAACAAGCTATAAGGGTTCTTTTATAAGGTTTTCCCATGGAGAGTGAGTCAAGGTCTAAGTTCAGGCCGAAAGACATAGTCAATGGACAAGAGGTAAATATTTTTGCACTACCCTTGATCCTAAAGGCCGAGGGATGAAGGAGGCTAGGTTATTGGTTGAGGATCCATAGTCAACACCAAGTGTGGTAGAGCTTATGAAGTCCACTAATGGAGTCCTTCTCTGGGATGTAAGTTTCATTAGGGGTGTTCATGCTCAGGAATTAAAGGCTGTGTCGAGCTTCATGGATACCATATATGGTGCTATAGTGAAGGGGTTTGGTGAGAATAAGATGTGTTGGAAACCAAATAGAAATAAGGGGTTCATAGTTAATAATTATTATAGTCTTTTAGTGGCTCTAATGACTGTTGTTTTCCATGGAAAATTATTTGGAAGCAGAAGATCCCTTCTCGAGTGGCATTCTTTGTTTGGACTGTTGCTTTAGGGAAATGCTTGACGATTGAAAATTTACGTAAAAGGAAGGTTTGGATATTGGATTGGTGTTATATGTGCAAGTGTAACGGTAAATCAGTTGACCTTCTATTTCTTCATTATCTAGTTGCTATGGATTTGTGGTCTATGGTTTTGGGTTTATTTGGAGTAAGCAGGGTTATGCCGCAGTTTGTTGTGGAGCTTCTAGCTTGCTAGCAAGGCAGATTTGATCGTTGTAGAAATGGTTATATATGATTAATTGTTCCCCTTTGCTTAATGTGGTGTCTTTGGAAGGAAATGAATAGTGGGTGTTTTGAAGATAATGAGAGATCCATACCAAACCTCAAGCTTTTTTTCTTTAGGACTTTATTAGATTGGTTGGCTACTTTGCAAAATCAATCATTCTCTTCTTCCTTTCTTGATTTTCTTGATTCTTGTAATTTTTGTTGACCCCTTGTACACTCCCTGTGTACTAGGGTGTCCCTTTTTTGATGTCAATAAAATTTATTATTTATCCAAAAAAAAAAACCAAAGTTTTGGGACTCAAGTTTTGTCGTTATTATTTTTTTTTTATGAGAACAATTTATTAGAAAGAAGTATGGCTCAAATGTAAGTGCCCTTAAAGATTTAAAATCAAACACTCATGAGGTGCAAAAAAATCAACAATAGAACTACAAGACACCCCCCCAATCAAAGTACAATATTAAAATTTAAAAAAAAAAAAAAAAAAAAGATCTCAAAAAGCTATTCTTAATATCTTGCATAGATTACTCTTTGTTCTTTAAAATTCCAGCGAGTCCTCTCTCTCTCCACATAACCTTGTTTTGGTGATGTCTAAACACCCCCTCTACAAATAGTCAACAGTCTATTACCTGACCTGTCATTACCTAAAGTACCCCAAAAGCCCTAAGTGCAATAGACCACAACTCTCTAGCTATGGCACAAACAAGAGCTCAACTGTTTTGCTACTTCCCTTACAAATTACACATCTATTAAAACCACTATCTTCCGTTTAACAAGGCTATTTACGGCCATTATGAAATTCAAAGCTGCTGTCCATACGAAGAAAGCTACCTTACATGGAAACTTACCAACCCAAATACTTTTCCCAGGAAACACAAAGTGAGGCACACATCTCAAAAACATGCATAATGGACCGAACATTAAATTTCCCTTTTCCCATTTGGATTGCAAAGCAAACAATCCTCATTCCTATCTACAACTTGTATAGAGTAAAGTAAATCCATCAACACATTCACACCTTCTAGCTACATTAAAAGTGCAAAAAGGGCACAACTCTAGGGCATGGGAGTATACAAAGAAAGAGACAAAAGATTACAAAAAAATTACAAGAGGATCATCTAAAGTTCAACTTAGCTATAAAATCCACAAGGTTCCATACGGGAAAAGTAGAGATTGATGTCCACTCATAAGGAGATTTAAGGAGCAATAATTTCAGTTGTACTAACGAATACCATAGCATCTTTTCTTCAAAAGTGTGTCAATCCACCTCTCCAAATAGTCCAAATTAGGCATAGAGGAATTGGCCTCCAAATCTCTTATTAGTATGCTTACAAATTTCCCTTTCCAACATGCTAAAAGATCAATTAGGGAGACTAATATCACCCAACTTATGATGAAGAGGCTTAGTGCTAATGGCTAGAGAGCTGCAGAATTGAACATTGAAGAAATAGGTGGCTCACAGATTCCCCATAAATACTATTCTTCTTTTTGTTAGGGGAAATACTTGTCCAATATTTGGAATTTGATTCCGTTATGTTTAATGTGGTGTCTTTCGAGGGAGCGTAATAGTCACACTTTTGAGGATGTGAAGAGCTCAAACAATCAGCTGCTTGCCTCCTTTGTTGGCACCTTGTTCGATTGGTCCCGGGTTTGGGGACTCACATCTAGTAAATCTCTCACTATGTTTATAGATTCACTTCTTTCTTGTATATAGCTGTTGTTTTTTTGTAACCTTTGGCTGCTTATGTTTTTTAGCAGACCTTTTATTATACTTTTTCTTACCTATCAAAAATAAATAAATAAAAAAATTCCCCAAAGCGTTGGTCGAAGTTAACAGAGCAACCCAAGGTGAAGCTCTCACTCTCCATACGTTATTCCAAGGGAAAGATACATCCCCCATGTTCTCAACACCTTGTAATAGCTTTTAACCTGGCCATAGAGTCAGCACATTGGTGTTGACAGTCAACACCTATGTTTGCTTGGAGTCTGCACCTATGGTGGGCTGGAGTCGGCACCGGACTACAGAGACAATTTCAATCGAAATCTTTGTTCATCAAAATAATCTCCCCTTTGTTAGTTATTTACATAGGAGTACTTTTTTTTTTTTTTTTTTGATAAGTAGTTATTTACATAGGAGTACTAAACCCAAATTCTAATTGGAATGGGAGACCTTAATTGCCTTAGTACAAAAATAACCTTACTTCTAGAAATTATATTAATAATAACCTAATAAACTATTACAGCCTAAAATAAAATATAGACTTGCAAAATTAAATAATACTAAATTAAAATATATAGCTCTTTAACTTTCCAGCATCAAATAACCTAGGGGTTAACAACTAGTCTTGCTTGAAGTTAGCACTAAGCAAAAGAGAACAAACCTAGGAGTCAAAACACTTGAAAGTTGGCTGGAGTAAGCACAAGACCATTGGAAGACTTCTAAAAGAAGTTTTATTAATCAAGCTGTAAACTGCCTATATAGGAATACAATAGCATACTTTCATATAGAAAACTACAAAAATAACTTTGACTCAAGGAAATTAAACAAAATTACTAATAACCTAATCAATTCTAAAGACTGAAATTAAAATCCAATTGACCTATAAAAATATTAAAAAAAAACTCATAAAATTAAATAAGACTAAATTAGAATTAGGGTTGGGGAATTTGAACCTTGATGTGTCCATTGGAAATACCAGAAAGTGTCAGTTGAACAACAAGGCTCTTGGCTAACTTTAAATAAAATTTCATTTGCATTTCCACATCACCCTAATGTCTGAAATTGATGGAGTATAGCTCCTCCAAAAATCATGAATGAAACTTGCCTTTGATACTTTTTTTTTCTTTTAGGTAATAAAATTCATTGAAAGGAAAACTCCTTTGTACTAAAGTATTAGTCACATAATAATACATACTTAAAAAAAGAGTAAAAGAAAGTAAAGTTTCAAATTTTTGAATCCTGAAGAGGTCTAATTCCAATCCATTCCCATGTCCTTTCTATGAAGTCTTAGAGAATATTGAATACCTGAAGAAGCAGCAAACAGCTTCATTGACTTTCTTCTCTTTCATCAGTCCATGTGATGCATATTGTGCCTGAGCAAGGAAGCAACATCCTAGAAGATGATGAAGTATGCACCATTGACTATCACTATCTTGAATACTTTGAGATGTCTTCTCCTTCCGTAAATGTGCCTCCACCATTGTGAGTAGGTACTTTACAAAGAATTAGAGGGACAAAAAGAGAAAAAAACAAAAACAGAAGGTTTCAGAGAAATTTCTTAAAATATAATATAAAGGTTCTCATCATAGGGAAGGCAGAATAATCACCTCGGCAGCATCATACTGGCCATGTCTAAGAAGTATCAGTGCAAGCTCTCTTGAGTGGCTCAAGAATGAAGAGGGCTCTCTAGACTTGCCCCAAATGATCCAGCTGGTAAAGTCTTGAATCGAATTACTAATATCATGTGGATTAGGGAGACATCTTGAAGAAAGGAGGGTATGACCTCCAGGGAGACTTTGCATGTTTAGTAAAAGTATAAAAGCCAATGTGAAGTGACATTTGCCAAGCTTCTCATTCCATGACCTTTTACCCATATTGCTGTCTGGACCAAGGAAAAAACAGGATGATTACCAAGTCTGTAGTACATCATGCAATATAACCCACATAAGATCCAACTCCCTGAACCCTAAGGCACATATTGGCTATTGCTATATAGAATGGCAGAGTATGCATCTGGCACCCAACTTTCAACAAGTATCAATAACCCAAAGATGGCTAAGGTAACTGTAGCATGTTTCACGTTACAAAATTGCCTGCCTTGCTAGAGAATATTCCAATTTAACATCACATGTTATGCAGATATTACAACTAAATGTTATTTATTAAAATAAGCAATTTTATGTAACAAAAGACTCTTTATCTTAAAATATCATAGTGTTATTCCATGTGTTGAGAAACCTGGACAGCAATAGCAAATGCATAGAAAACCATAGCATAAACTTACCAATTTGTAATGATGAAAGCTGCAAACTGAAATCCTCAATTGCAGCCGGTTGAGATGGTGTGGTGGCAAAGAAATGAATGATAAGCCACTCAGAAACGATTTCTTCAATCATTGGGACCATTTCAAGTTGTATTCTGGATATATCATCATGGCACATATGGATCTGCATGCAAAATTTAAAGGATTTTCTACCCGTATTAAAATAGTTAATCTATGTATCTGATATTCTTAAAGAGAATAAAAAACCATCATGATGAGAATAACATTGAAAGACGAGCATGTGCAAAAAAAGTAAAGCAAACAGAAACATGACGGGTAAAATTAAATACATGAGTATTGGCACATATGGATCTGCATGCAAAATTTAAAGGATTTTCTACACGTATTAAAATAGTTAATCTATGTATCTGATATTCTTAAAGAGAATAAAAAACCATCATGATGAGAATAACGTTGAAAGACTAGTGTGAGCATGTGCAAAAAAAGTAAAGCAAACAGAAACATGACAGGTAAAATTAAATACATGAGTATCAGAGTAGTCAGTTCATGTTTGCAACCCTAAACAGTTATCCCAAATTTTCAATAATATGTTATAAGCAACTCTTTTCATTCATACATACATAAGAACTATATATACCATTGATCATGCTTTATAAATGAACAAATTTTGATCAAAGCAACACTACTGACAGGAGACAAATGAACTTTGCTTCTGGGATTTCAAGCAGATAAGCATGCAAGAAAAATATATCTGCATTATGAGGCATATCTATATCATAGAACTGGAAAATTTTCATACTTGCTTGCTAAAAATATAAATAGATAACAAATGAAGAAATATCAAATAGAACAATCACTGACAACAAAAATTGTAAAATAAGGAAAAAGTACCTGCCCACTTATGTTCACCAGATAGGTTAGAAACAGAAGAATATCCATTGCAGTTTCAAACATCACCTGTGAAATTTGAGAAGTAGCCTGGACCAAGGTGACAGCATTGATACTTGATGGTGTTTCAGCATCAAGATCGTGTATGATTTTGCGAGGTACAATAAATTTTAAAAAATTCTCAATTACATTTAAAACTATTCCCCATGTGTCAGCTCTTTTGCACAATGCATGAAGAGATACAAGCATGTCAATAGAGAATTTCCGAAGATTTTTATGATCTGCCATTTTCTTCTCCCAAGCAATATCAGCTCCAATATCGGATATATGGAGCATTGCTGCTGATGAACTATATCCAGTTCCTAGAATCTTTGATACGCAAGGAAGAATTTCTTCAGATGAAATAATTGGCGCGCTAACAAGTGATTCATAAAATATGGCAGAAGCTGTTTTGCCTAATTGTTGACTGATCCTAATAACACACCTGAACACTTCAAGAAGAATCTCACACTCAAGATCATCATCAAATAAATCTAACCCAGAGCTTACAAGATCACCAAGTTCATCAGAAGAACCTAGCAGAATACAAATATGAAACAGAATTATTAGAAACAGTTCGAGAAGAGAGAAAGGGGGCAGTGGGTGACAATGAATAACAATTGAAAATTGTCCAAAAACAATGGAACATAGGATTAAATCAACTTCAGAAAAAGCAAGGATCTCCAATATACCACTGATAAGCCGCTCAATATCCTCCATACAGCGAAAAAGAGAGAATGAATTCTTTCTGATTAAACCAATAGCACCTGAAGAGGAGTCAACAAACAAACCACATGGAGCATTGTTCTTGCACCAGTTATGGTAGTATCGCGTACAGAAATTTTTCCAGCAATAAAATACTGATGAATTTTCAGTGGACCCCTAGCAAAAGATACATAGTTTATCAGTTTAATTACAACCTCCAGAATATCACCCTCTCCTCCAAAGAAAAGAAAAAATTCAGAGTGAGAGAGAGAGAGATTACTTCCAAAATAAAATAAAAAAACAAAAAACAAAACAAAACAAAAAGTAGAGAGAATTATTAGAATCTGAAACAACAAAACAACAAGAACCTCATGTTCAATCAGTGAAAGGATTTCCTTTTTCAGTCCATCAGCAGTTAAGGACTGGAATTCTGAATCAGACCAGTGCCTATTGTAATCCAGCAAAGTTGCACGCAAAGACATATTATGATGAATACCAGGACAAAGCAGCCTGCGTAAGAAAATTGAGGATACAAATGGCACAATATGATCCTGCAAATGCATAGAGCAAAGCACTGTGAAAACTTTCTGAAAGGCAATGATGAGCATTTCATACATAAAATACAGGGCAGAGCTGGAATTTTTTTTTTTTTTTTTTAAGTCATTGCAACATAAATTAAGAACTTGGTTTCTTTTTTAAAGTGCAAGTAACACCATAAGTGGAATCATCTGTCTTAGGCTCAGGAATTGCTCTATTAACATAGCCTATTTTCCTCCTCCTTTTAAGAAGGTGATCAAGCCAGGTGATTATGTCCACTCAATTTAACAGTGGTAATTTGAAAAGTGGGGTTATCGGTGGGAATAGTCGACTGTCCCACAACTTCTATTTGTCTAGTTTCTGATGTTACTTCGGACCTTTTTCCCCTCAAAACAGTGGTCAAAAATTGGTCAATAAGCAAAGAAGGGGAATAACAATTGCTGAAATATCACGTTCAACATGATTGTTACTCCATGAAAGGTAGGATTGGTCACTGGAGGCCTGGCTACCTCGGATTAGTCACAAAATTTTTAGTTTTTTCTTGTCATCATGGGAGCTTCCATTTTCTTTTTCATTGAGTCAAAAACCTTCAAATTCTTGGTTAAAGAGGGAGGTACTCTTTACATGTAACATATTTATCAGAGATGTAGGGACTCACTTTGTTCAGTGTTCATGGGTAAAGAGAGTGCAAAGCGTTTGCTAGCAAGTGTCTCCCACATTTCATCAATCGACCCTAAGCCATGTGTCTCGATGAGCACTAAGATGGGTCCTTTGGTGTTTTTGAGTTCCGATGAAGCAAAGGCTTGAGCCAATTCAGTCTCAATTTGAACCGACACACACCACAACGCTATCCCTAGTGGTCAAATGTTCTGATGGTGCTGCAGCTGAGCTTCTTGGCATCGATGAGTCCGTAGAGACTCAGAATGGGTTGACATCCACACTTGACTGTGATAAGACCTTGCAGTATTTGAAGGGCTGATATTGTTTGTTTGCAGGGGACTAATCTAGAGTTGATTACTAGAGGAATTGTTCAAAGTATCTGGAGTAGTTCTTATATAGATTGGTTGTATTTGGGTTTTGAAGGTGCTTCTGACGACATTTTGCTCATGTGGGATTGAAGGGTTGTGGAAAATGTCAAGGAAGCGGTGGGATATTTTTTAGTCTCTTGCAAATTTAAAAATGTTGGTGATCAATTTGAGTGGGCTTTCACGGGTGTCTATGGTCCAAATTTGAACAGGAAGCGTAGAGAAATGTGGGAGGAACTGGCAGGACTTATCTACTGGTGGAATTTGCTATGGTGTCTAGGAGGCGACTTTAATGTAATCTGTTTTCCATCAGAGAGATTAAGGGCTATAAGTTATACCCAGTCTATGTATGAATTTTCTAACTTCATCTCTTTTCATGGGCTAGAGGTTCTGAGACAAAGTGAAGGTTTGGTGGGCATCTTATCTATATCAAGGAACTCCTAGCTATATATTGGCTAAGAAGTCGACAACTTTGAAACTGGATCCAAAAAAGAGGAATTATGCAGAGTTTGGAAATGTCACTATTAATAAGTAGCGCTTATGGAGTAATTTAAATGCTTTAGGTGTTAGAGGGGAGACTCACCCTAACAACTAAGGAAAAATTAGAACAGATAAATCTCCATATAGAAATTGAGAAGATCGCTTTATTAGAAGAGATTAGTGGGAGACAAAAGTCTAGGGTGCTGCACCTGAGGGAGGAGGATTCCAATACGAGATTTTTTTACAAGATGGCCAATTCTAATAGAAGAAATAATGGTATCAAGAATCTTATGATTAATGGGAGTTTGTCTTCCAATTAGGATATGATTGTGGATTGTCTTACTCAATTTTTCATGAATTTATACTCTGAGCAGCAAGTTGATCGACCATTTCCAAATGAGCTGGAATTTCCAACAATATCCAAAGAATATGTGGACTAGTTAGAGAGACCTTTTAAGGAGGCAGAGATATTTGAAGTCATTAAGGATTTTAATGGCGATAAAACGTCTAGGACAGATGGTTTTCCCATGGCATTTTGTCAATTTGAAAAAAGATTGAGTACAACCTTCATTACTCTCATTCCCAAAATAAAAAAAACAAACAAACAAACAAACAAACTAGAACAGTAGAAGTCAGGGACTTTCGCCCTATTTTTTGGGGGGGGGGGGGGGGGGGTTATAAAATTATTGCTAAATTTTTGGCTACAACACTACACAATCATGGGAGATATCATTTCAGCTTCAAGAAAATTCTCAAACTTGTACTTGTTACTAATGAATGCCTTGACAGTAGATTGAAGACTAGTCAGGGTTATTCTGTAAACTAGATGTTAAGAAGGCTTTTGATAATGTGAATTGGGGCTTTCTTATGAATTTGCTAGAGTGTAGTGTTTTTTCTGATAAGTGGAGGCGGTGGATTTTCTTTTTTCTATCTACTATTCGTTTTTATATTCTTATTAATTGTTCTCCTTGTGGTTTTTTCAAGAGCTCCAAAGGGTGAGACAAGGCGATCCTTTGGCTCCTTTTTTTTATTTGCTTTGGTCATGGATGCTCTTGGAAGAATGTTGGATAAAGCTGTCCATAAAGGTCACATGTCAGGTTTTCATGTGGGTGATTTAGAAGGAAGACCTTTGGTGGTGTCTGATCTCCTCTTTGCAGATGACATGCTTATTTTCTGTGATGCCGACCTTGATCAGATTCCGATTCTCCGTATAGTGCTCATTTGGTTTGAGGTTGTTTCAGACCTAAAAATAAATCTGGGGTAAGTCAGAATTTGTTCCTGTGGGAGTGGTTCATAATATTGAGTTATTATTGAATGTCTTTGGCTATAAGCAAGGTACTCTCCCAATGAAATATTTGGGTCTTCCTTTGGGTGCAAAATTCAAGGATAAGACAATATGAACCCCAATTTTGGAGAAGGTGGAAAGGAGATTAGCAGGATGAAAACGTTTGTACTTATCCAGGGGAGGTAGAGTCACTTTAATTAAAAGTACTCTATCAAATTACCTACTTATTTTCTCTCTTTATTTCCTATCCTTGCTTCCGTGGCTAACCGAATTGCAAAACTTCAATGGAATTTCTTACGAGGTGGTCTAGGGGATGAACCCAAATTTCACCTAGTTAAATGGGTCACTATTTGTACTCTTCTTTCTTTAGGTGGTTTGGGGATAAGGAATTTGAGACTTTTTAATGAAGCATTGCTTGGGTAGTGGTTGTGGAGATTTGGGCTTAAAAGGGATGCTCTTTGATGACAAGTGATAGAAGTGAAATATGGATGTGTATAAGGTAAATGACATATGGATGTGCTTGAGGTGGTTGGTGTACCAGTTCAGTTGCTGGTCCCTATGGTGTTAGTTTGTGGAAAAATATTAGCCAAGGATGGCCTTCTTTGTCCCGTTAAATATTGTATGAAATTGGTCATGGATTGTGGGTGAAGTTTTGGCTAGACCGGTGGTGTAGGGAGACTCCTCTTGTTGTTCGCTATCTTGAACTATTTAGAATTTGCCGAGATAAGGAGGCAAGTGTGGCTGACCTTATGAAGTTCAATAATGGGGTCCTTCATTGGGATGTAAGTTTTTTTTGGGCTATCCATGATTGGGAATTGGAGGCTTTGTTGAGCTTCATGGATACCATATTTGGCTCTTCTATAAGGGGAATTAGTGAGGATAAAATGAGCTGGAAACCAAATAGAAAAGGGGTTTATGGTTAGTTCTTATTACTATCTTCTAGTTAGCTCTAACGATTTTTGTTTCCCTTGGAAAAGCATATGGAAGCAGAAAATCCCTTCTCGAGTGGCATTCTTTGTCTATACTATTGATTTGGGGAAATTTCTGCCGATTGACAATTTAAGAAAAAAGAAGATTTGGATATTGGATTAGTGGTATATGTGCAAGTGTAATGGTGAATCGGTTGACCATCTTTTCCTTTATTTTCTGGTTGCTATAGATCCATGGTCTATGGTTCTGGGTTTATTTGGAGTTAGTTGAACTATGCCAAAGTCAGTTGTGGGACTCCTAGCTTGCTAGCAAGGTAGGTTTGGTCGTCAACGAAATGGTCATATATGGACAATTGTTCCCAATTGTTTAATTCAGTGCCTTTGGAGAGAAAGAAATAGCAGGTGTTTAGAAAATAATGAGATATCCATGCTAGATCTCAATTTATTTTTCTTTAAAACCTTATTGGATTGGTTGTCAACTTTTCAAAACCAATCATTTTCTTCTTTTCTTGATTATGTAATTTTTGTACTTGATTTTTTGACCCCGGTACACTTTCTTTGTACTAGAGCGTCCCTTTTTTGATATAAAAAAATCTTATTACATATCCCCCAAAAAAAATAAAGATTTGGAAAAGCTATCCTTCTTGGGTTCAGCTGAAAATTTAACTGAATATAAATAAATAAGTAAAAAGTTAAATAGAAAGAAAGGTTTTGGTTTCAGAAAGCTTTTCTTTAGTAATACATTTTAGTATCTATGTTCCTAAAACTCCAAATGACAGTTGAAACTTTTCATAAACATGCTAAATGACGAAATTGAAATTTCAATTTTTCCAAATGAATCACAATCCATGCACAGAAAAAAGAAGCTATAAATCCAGAAGTTCCAATGAAGTTGGATTTTTGCAGGAAACAAGACCAGCAATTGTACACGTTTGTATATTCATTTATGAGAGTTGTGCATGTGTTCATACAAACAAAATAAAAAACCATGACAACAGAACTTTTTTTTTTATGCAAGCAGGAGGTGTTTAAGCTCCAGTTTAAAACCTGGCCTTTTCAATTAGTAACTTGAAAGCAATGAACACCAGAAAGTTAAGAAACATAAGATTACAACACCAGACACAGTACCTTTCCAGATGAAAATATTGAATGTGTTATCCAAAGGAGATCATCTGAACAATGTTCAGAACTTTGAAATAGCTGGTCAGCCACAAACTCTTCCTGCAAGGCATAACATTGTGCTTCTTCCCTAACAATGATGTTTCAGAATAAATTAACCTTGGACAATAATACATATGGATAGCAAACATATAAATAATAAAAAATTACAATCAGATAGAAGAGTAATGAAATGTTTACATATCATATATATTTGTGAACATAAAAACAAACACATGCATGTGAGCAGACACAATACCAACTTAAAACCTCTAAGAAACTCTGGTTTTAAGTCTCACTTTATTGCAGTTTGGGAACAAATATTTAGCTTACACATAAAACAATCTCTCCATATTTCTTCATTCTGTAAGTGCAAACATATATGCATGTAAGACTGAAATATAACCAAGGAATAGGAAAAGATATTGTAAAAAGAAATCATTAGTGTAAAAACAAGAAGAAAAAAAAGGGGGGGGGGGGGGGGGGGTACAGAACTAGCAAGTAGCATCATTTACAGGAAAAAATCTAAAATTTTGCTGCTCAACCTATACAAGGGGCAAGCCAAAAACCAGCTGAAGGTTATAAACATACTCACGCCAAAAAGTGGCATAGAGGTAATTGCCTCATTTTTGTACAGGACATACTAAGCCTAAAATATCAAGATAGCAAGAAGGCTGATCAAATCTATGGTATAATTTAACATTAGAAAGAAACAAGGTGAACACAAAATTAACAGGCACAAATAGACTTACACATTAACAGTTGTAAGTAACAAGTTGTGAAACACCAATCCGTTATCTTTCAGTATCCATATCTTGTCTGAGGTAAGTTTGACATCAATGCATCCCCCCTTAAATAAAATCAGGGCAGTAGTAAATTTGGTGCAATGAATAATTCTCCACATACAAAAAATATAAAAGCAATGGATGGACAAACCAATCGTTTACCTCCTCCAAAAGTATATTTTGAACAGAAGGCTCCAGCAACAAAATGGTCCTGTCACCAAAACTACAATGGAGGCCATATACATAGATCATCTCCAAGCTTACTTCCTAAAGTTGAACCAAGAAATCCATCATGATGGGCAAAATATCAGCTCGGGCATATATCACTGAACATTTATAAGTAACAAAAAACCAACTTATGCTACCAGCCAAACTATAGTTTTTAAGTGTTACATAGAATCATTACTCTTTCTTTTTTGGCAAGGAATCAAATCATTATCCCTACAAGCATGTACATTTGGTAAGCCATGATCACATACTTTCTACCTACTTTGGAGAGTTTTAAATGTGATTATCAGCTGAAAATTGAACTTTGAAACAATAAAATAGTAAGTTGTAACAAACTAAATGATCTGAATGGGCTATCTGATTATCATCAATTTTTGCGAGAGAGAGAGAGAGAGAGAGAGAGAGAGAGAGAGAGAGAGAGAGGGAGGGAGGGAGAGTTAATATTAAAAGAATTAATTCAAAATTCTACCAAATGAATTCCCCTCAAACCGTTTTTTTTTTTTATAAATCTTTTATGGATAATTGTAATCAGTTAATAGTGCAAAAGTGGCACAACCCTAGTACATGAAGAGTATACAAAGGACACACAAAAAGAAGAAAAAAAATACAAATTATCTTCTAAAATTCAGCTAATCTATGAAGTGTTGTAGTGTAGATGTAGACATGTTAGCAGCAGCACTCATTCATGTAAAGACATGAACAAAAATTTCAGCTGAAATAGTACTAGTTCACAATCTTCAAAAATGTGAACAATCCTCTCTCCCCATACACAACACATCAAACACAAAGGAACAAATGATGAAGGCCAAAAAGGAACCAAGCAGCATGCAGACACTCCCTGCCTCTATGTGGCTCTAATATCTATAGATATGGTCATATAAAGCTCCTCAAAAAACTTGGTTAGGTTAAGAGCCTTGAAACTCAATAGCATAGCTTGGTTCCCTTTATATTGATAATTAGGCTTCAAATCCCCCTCCTCTTCTTATTATAACAATTGAATTTAAAAAAATGGTTAGAGGGTGAGGTTCTAGATTGAAGACCCCACTGGGCTCACGCGTAACTTACCAATTAAGAAAAAAAAAAAAAAGATGTTAAGCTACTCACATGTTTTTTAATTGAGCATAATAACCCTCCGTCCTTTTATCATCCTATTGGCTGGAGAAATAATTATGACGGAGCTGATAAATCCAACAAAGGTTGCTTACACCAGAAAAATAATTCCCATGTTTGTCCTACTCAAGTTTAGTAGCATCTAGGAAGAGTAGAGTACTACTAATTAGAGGTTTATACTCTTCCACAAAGAACTAAGAATTTAGGACTCTACAATCATCATACTTGGGATCAAAAGGTTGGAAGAAAGTGTATTTGTTTCCAATCAGGATCCGTGTGCAATTCCAAGCTTATGTAAAGGGTTTTTCAGTATACATTGTGCTTAATATGCATTGTTAATCACTTGCTAATAGCTTAAATTGACTAGTTTATATCAGTTAGTAAACGATACTTAATATATATTGTTAGCCCACTTTCTAATATAAGAATTGATTGTTCACATCATGACATCAATTTTTTTTTTGATAAGTAAGAAAGAAGTATATTCAATAGGCTACATCAATTAGACTTAGGAATACCTAATACATCTTCAGTTTGACTTAAGGAAACCCCACTTGTTGTTATGCACTTTAAGACCTATAATGGGTTCATTGTTATTAGGATGGGGGGCTGTTTAGTGTAACAATTTTCAATACCCTAAGGTTTTGAGACAAATAATTTTCAACAACAAAACTTTTTAGGCTTCGGAAAACAAGTTAAACATTTGGTATCATTTAGAAAAATACATACCGAGGTTTCTCCATACAAGATAGCCAATGGAATTATACTTGAATCATTTTCAACTTGGCCCACCCATAACCTTTTAAAAGTAGCTCCTGAAAGTACAAGAAAGAAGCAAACGTTGTAGAAATAAGTACACACTACAGTAAATATAAGCAACTAAAAAATTGATGCAACCATGAAAATTAGTTAGTTACTACACAAAGTTATCTATATTCAAGATTTATTTTATGGGACCACATGTGAAGTCCAACTTGAAGTAAATTTTATGCGGTTTTAAAGATCTAGTTATATGTGTCTTAGGATTAAAAAAATTTTAATTTGGGTCTTTATTTAACAAGTTATGGTCAGTTTTTGTATTCAATGGCAAAGTTGTCATTTCTTTTTTTTTTGATAAGTAAAAATATTAGCAAATGTATAATACAAAGTTGTCATTTCTGAAATTCTTGTGAATCAAGTTTATTTTATTAATTTAGTTGAGTCTTATCTTATGTTTTCTTTTCTTTGGGTCCAAATTAGTCTTTCATTAGTGATTACCTTGTTAGGTTTTTTGGTTACTAGTCATATTTATTTATGCTCAATCCAGTTTGCTAGTTGGGGAGGGGGAATTTGAACCTTGGATGTCTCCATTGGAAACAATAAGCTTTTGTTTACGGGTGCTATTCATACAACCTTGAACACCATATATTTCTCCTTTTTCCTACTTCCTTACAACCCCATTTCAAACCCTTCCTCTTTCCTATCAAACCCTAGAACCCTATGATCTGCTTATTCATTGCCCCATTGCTTATGCATTATGGAACATGATTTTCAAATTGTTTGGGGTCATGTGGGTTATGCTAGATGGTGTTGAAGATCTCCTCAATAACTGGAACAGAAGGTTGGGTGGACCCAAAAGTCATACGATCTAGAGCAAGATCCCCCATTGTCTCATGTGGCGCCTTTGGTGTGAGAGGAATGCACAGACTTTTGAGGGACGGGAGAAATCAGTGCCTAGTCTTAAGCTTATTCTTCTCAGATCTTTATTTAAGTGGATGAATGCTTCCTCTCTCTTTTCCTTTGATCACATGTTTGAGATACTTGACTATCGTCCTTTTGGTGCTTAGTTTGTTTTTAATCTGTGTACATGGTCTACATTTTTAATTTTAATAAAGTTTTATTACTTATCCAAAAAAAAAAAATTAATCAAACCTATCTAATTTAAGTACTAACCCTTAATTCTACAACTTTAAACCCTAGATCCACAACTCCTGACCCCTTAACCCACTACAAGCACAAATAGACAAATTCCCAAATTTTTCTTACGTCAAAATTTTCCATCAATATTGAAAACAAGAACATAGATGAAAAGGTCAAAGAAGAAACATGTACAGAAAGTTTTTGTAAATTATGTCATCTTGACATGGCATTTTAAATGCTTGCAAAACAAATAAACCAAAAAAAAAAAGTTTTTATTTAGATGGCATAGGAAGCATGGTTAATAATATTTTTTTATGGACAAAACTTAGGTACAATACCTTAGGTGCTGTTCCTTAGGCTCCTCTCTTAAGATTCTGCCTTGTGACTACTTAACTAAAAAATACACTTTTATCCCATGAGAAAAAATCCACATGGCAGAATCTTAAGAGGGGAAACTAAGGAATAGCACCTAAGTACTGTACCTAAGTCTTGCCCTTTTTTCTTGGTAAATTACACACACATCTATGTGAGTCTTGAACCTATAACATCACCGTCTACCTTCCTATTGCAAAAGAGGTGCATTGAGCTGGAGCTCATTGGCATCTGTAATAGAAACACCAATTTACAACTATCACAAACACAGTCTCTATCTCTTTTTCTCTCATTGAGAAAAAGATTCTATCTATTGCAAAACTTCTCATAGAATCTCATTAACATTGTCCAAGTTTCATGCCAACTATTGCTAGACCCAGCAGCATAATCCACTCTCAAAAAGTGCCAAATCTCTACACAATATGTAAGCTTTCAAAATCTTCAGTAAATCCATCTACATTCCTTTTTTTCTTTGGATAGGTAATAGAATCTTTATTGAACAAAAGTACATCATGTTCACAATGGTGAACAAATTGTACTCGAAACAAATACAAAAAAATCAAAAAGAAGAATTAACAGATTGTAGGAAATCAAAAATGAAAAAATACATTGCGTAAAATCCCAAATCCGAGACCACTCAAACAAGGTCCCAACTAGCAAAGACTTCAAAAGATCAACAAATCTCTCAATATCTTCAAATGTGCGGGTATTTTGTTCCCTCCAAATTAACCACATCAAACAAGCTGGCATATTCCAAACATTGGAAGAGTGTTTCCCCAAACAATTCCTCCATGCAAAAAGAAGAGAAGCAACTGTCCTCAGCATCACCCACTGAATCCCAAACATGAAAAAAACTTCACTCCATAAAGCATGAGCTGTAAACTTACAGCAGAGCAAACTTCACTACATTCCTTTCAATACCAAATATTTGCTTGAAGCCAATCACCTTTGACATCATTGCATCACCTTCACTTCCCATCATCAATATTTTTTGTTCAATGCACCAACTATAATTGTGAGAACTTTATGCAAACAGAATCATATTTGCTGAACACCTAATTGAGCACCTAATTCATGATTGCCTAATTTTTCTAAACACCTTTTCAATATTTTCCTGGTGATACAGCAGATATTCGCAGAACAGACCAATTTTTTGTCATTTGAGAGAGGAAGAAGTGTCATTTGAGCCAGAGTTCATTGACAAAACCTAATCAATGATCTAAGAATAGTGTATCATTTAAGGTGTCCAAAAGTAAAACAAAGTGTGTTTGGTTAAGTTTATATTCTAATTTATTACAGCTTTTTCAAGCTTCAATTTTTTCTAGGTACAAATGTTTATTTACTTTGCTAGTTTGCTTATTTTTTTAAGCAAAATAAGCCAAGGAAAATATACTCACCCAAACACACTGAATAATAAATTTTTGTCTAAAATTTTTTTGAGAGGTAATGGGAGTCTAGAAATGAATATACAATGATTGAACAAATTGAAAGTTTAGGAAGGAAAAAAGAAAGTAATTGAAATTGCCTGCCAATTCTGGAATGCTCATTGAATGACTAAAGATCCTGCTATGACTTGTACTATCCCATACTCGTAAGATCCCATCAGAATGAAGCACAAATAGAAATTGTTTTCCATGCACCTCATATATTACTAAGTCCTGCACAGGTCCTACAATCCTACCCCTGCATGACAAATATTTACAAGTTAATCAGTAATTAAAAAATTAACAAGTTATAGTAGTACTAGCATTATGAACATCAATAAGACTGGAAATCAAGGCCTCAGTAATCCCAATAGAAGGAAAGCAAGAGATGATATGGGTCGCAGTAGGTTAAAAGTACGAAATCAAATCACATTTCTCTCTCTTTTATTGTTTTATTATAAAATTTATTCAAACAATGAAACAGAGTTTCTGTAGGTTAATGACTACCACAAACTTAGTTACTCTATTATTATAAAACAAAGGTTGGGCCTTGCTACGATGGCAAGTGCCTTCCACCAAAGGCAACAGGTCGCAAGTTTGAGTACTGGAATCAACCTCTTTAAAAAACAATTGGTTTAAGGCTACCTACCTATCACCAATCCGGCAATCCCCAATCTCAGACCCCACAAAAATAGGAGCTTTGTGCACTAGATACAACCTTATTATTATTATTATTATTATTTCCTTTTGATCAGTAACCTGACTATTATTGTGAAACAAAGAAAGAAAGTTACAGCTCAAAACCTAGAAAAACAAGTACCAAAATTACAGATAAAGCCCAGCAACACACAAAATAGCAGAAACACCTTCTAACTAACAAGAACAATAACAAAAAGATACAACTACACAACAGCAGAGATTTCCCAGCCTCCATATGCAGCACAGTACCTTATTTTTAGAGCTTTTTACTTTTCTTCTTTTGCAGCAGCCTACACCTTAACATAATTATTATAGCTTTCAATATTTCATCCTCACTCTTGAACTTGCCACCATAAAATCACATTCCTTACTTTCAAAAATAATCAAAATGAATATTTTGATGTTGCAGCAGCCTAAATGTGGCCTCCTAGAGGTTTTCCTAAATGTTTTATTATTCGTATTTTTTTTTTCTATCTTCCTTGTCCAAGTGTGTCCAGTTGTATACGGCTAGTGTACATGGGTAGCTCTTTTTCTTAATAAGAGGAAATTATTTACCTTTTGAAAAAAAAAATATTTTAATGCTGTTTATGTATATTCAAAATTTCATCCTCACTCTTGAACTTGCCACCATAAAATCACATATCTTACTTTCAAGAATAATCAAAATGAATAAATTGACACTGCTTATAATTATTCAAAATTTCATCCACACTCTTGAATTTGCCACCATAACCACATATCTTAATTTCAAGAATAATCAAATTCAATACCTATCCAAAAAATAAAATAAAAAATAAAAAATAATCAAATTCAATAATTTGATACTGCTTATGCCAAAATCATGATTTCTAGAGTATCAAGAGTGTTCTTTTATATTGGAACTGATTCTTTAACAAGAGGCAAGTAAAGATTTGTATAAGTATAATAAAAGACATGCGTGTACATAGAATCTTCTTCCTATTAACTCACTTCATTCATTACACCCAAAATCAAGAGGCCCAAAGCCAAATGACATGATAAATCTAATACTATGTTTGATGGGTGGAGATGAGAAGAGAGGGGAAGGTGGCTCATCCTCCGCACCTGTCCTCCTGTCTCCCTCCATTCCGAACATACACTAAAGCAGTTTGAACTCAAAGAAACAAGAGTAAAAAACATTGAGCGCAAAATGCTACTCTCCCAATACCTTAATCGCCAGCCAATATCCTATTACAAGATAGGAAACCTTTAAATAAGCATCCCACAACAGCAGCAAATTCTTAAAAAAAAAAAAAAAAATTATGGCCAGCACAGATCATCAAACTTCCGTTAGATGGGGAAATAATCTATACAGTAATTCTAACTGGTTAACGGAACATTTGTTGAATATACACATATATATACCATGCACAAACCCATCATATTTCACATTGTAATTCAGACTGATTTGGATGATATGAGAAATATATACGGAAACAGTTTTCTGATACCTGGACATGAAACCCCACAAACGACCCATTCCTGGATCATCGCGCAGCTCATGGACAAAACCTAAGCAAGCAGGCACGCATGTTAGTGGTGAAAAGTGATAATAGTCAGTGACATTGTTGAAATTTGAATATGATGATAATACCAGGAGCAGTGTGGTCAAGTATGGTGCCAAGTTGGAAGCAGCAGACAGATCCATCATTGAAGCCAGCTACAAGACAGCCTGCGGTTGCTGCTACAGACGTGATGGGCCCATGGTTGGAATGAGTGCGACGAATATCAAACTCAAAAAGATGATCTGGTGGGAAAGTGGAATTGGAAACATTATAGGTGGAAATGTTGTTGGTGAGTTTTAAGAGGTAAGCGAGTCCCGAGATGGTCAAAACATAGAGAGTAATCTGATTTTGGGAGACACAAACAGAAGCGAAGGGAGAGAGCGCATCGGGGAAAGTGAATCGAAGACCGACGGAAGGAAAACCTGCATTAGTAGAAGAAGAAAGCTGTAGCAATTCAAGGGAATGAGGAAGGGTTTTGTGAATTCTCCTGTTGCAGCGAATAGTTGAGTCGATTAGAATAGCAATTCAATGAAAATGGAAGTTGAGAAAGAAAGAAAGAAAGAAAGAATACCAACCATATGAGATAGGTAGGAGAATCGTGATGATGTTGAATGATAGAGCAAGAGGAGGAGTAATCCTCTACGGTCAGAGGGGCGAAAGGCGGTGAAGTAGAAGTAGAAGTAGAAGTAGAAGTAGAGGATGAAGGAGAGACAAAGAGCTCAACCCAGTTGACGGAATCGGAGCCGATAATTGGAACTTCCATCCCGGCCAACCCCATCTTCTTCCTAAACCCTAAAACTCTTTTTGAGTGCCCACTGGACTGCCCTGCCCAGGGTTTAGTTTAGTTCATTTAAACTGGAGACATGCCCCGCCTTTCCCTGCCATCAGTGAGTGGGGGTAATTACTAATGAGCGTAAATACACTTTTTTTTTTCTTTCTTTTTTCCTTTTCTTTTTTTCCTTATATTTTGGGTCCATTCCCCTGTTTTGGTCCTTGCCTTTTTTTTTCTTTTTTTTTTTCTTTTTTTTCTTTGTGTGTGTGATACCTAAAATTGAAAAAAGGTTCTCATTTTAGTCACTAATATTATCTCACTAATAAAAATAACCTATGTAGTAGACAAAGTGCACTACTCGCACAATAGATACTGATGTGACCATTAAAATAATATTTAAAATATTTATTTAGCATTTAAAAAATAGTTTTATTAACGTATGCTCTAACCTCTAAGGACAAACAATAGTAAATTATTTTATGAAACTTTTTATAGAAAAATAAAAAAATAATTAATTTCTTTGATAGGTTTTTTCAACTCCCCATAAAAAAAGTTACCTAAAATAGATAATTAATGTATGCCCTAACGGCATACATTAACTCGGACCCTTTAAAAAATGCAACATTACCATTTTAATAAAAAATAAAATTAAAATAATTCCTTTAAAAAAATCATTTTCCATTCTTTTTTTTTGAAAGCCATTTTCCATTCTTTTTCTTCTTTCTTTTAAGATAAATCCAAAAAATCTTAAGATAAACCCATTCTTTTAAGATAAACCCAATATTCTTTTATCTTAAAAAAAAAAAAAAAAATTCTTCGCTTTCTCTCTCATGCGTGTTTGTGTTTGTGTCTTTCTTTTTCTTCTTTCTTTTCAGATTTGTGACCTTCATTTCCCTCTCTCTCTCATATTTCGTTGTTTACCACCTATATGGGTTTGATTTGGGTTAGAGAGAGAGAGGCTCAGATTGGTGGTGATGGTTACAAATCAGTAGTGGAGGTGGAGAGATGGGCTTAGATTGGTGGTAGAGGTGGAGATCGATGGTGGCTAGGCCAAATCAGTGGTGTTGGTTGTGGTTTTTGGGGCGCGGTGGTCAATTGGGTCCAATGGTGGGGTTTGCAATTGGTGGGTCAGTTTTTTGGTTGTGTTTGGTGTGGGTTTGCTTTATTTACAATTGATTTTTCATGGGTTGAGAAGGAACATTATGGGTTTGTGAATGAGAATTTCCTGGGTCTATTAATGAGAATTTGTTGCTGTTAGGAGTGATTCTTAATGGGATTGGATAGGAATTATAAGGGGGTTGATGAGAATTGTAGAGAAATTAACTTAATTCAAGGTAGTCACCTTCCATAGAGAGAGAGAGAGAGAGAGAGAGAGAGAGAGAGAGAGAGATGCATTAATGCACTAAGAAATTTGTTTATTCCTCAATGATGGAAATATGATTAGAAGTAGGTATTTATAGAACCATGAAACTATTCTATTGGCCCACATGGTCTTATCCTAATGGTCCTATTATTCCTCATGTGCATTAATAATTTCAACATGTGTTAAATATGATTAACATGCTTCAAATTGTAACTAACTAACTAAATGCATTCTATACCCAAATGTGGGTTCCTAACAGTTGCATTTGGTTGCAAAAAAAAAAAAAAATGCTTGATAAAATGTTATTTTGTTTAACTATTATTGATTTGAGTTTTGAAGTATTTAGTTATTAAAAAAAAAGGTACAAAAAAAGACAAAGAAAAGACAAGAAAATAAGGATTGAACATGAATAGGCAGGGGAGAACACAAAGATCATGAACATGTTTTTCTGAAAAATTAGAGGAATTTTGTTTTTAATTTTTTCTAATGTGCCTTTTTTATTTATTTAAATGCTGACATAGACTTTTTTAATATTAGTTAAAAATTTTAATATTATTTTAATTGTCATGTCATCGTCTAATGTGCCAACAGTATACTCTGATTGTCATATAGGCTATTTCCGTTAATGAGATGATGGTAGGGACTAAAATGAGAACAATTTTTTTATTTTAGAGATTGCATCCAAAAAAAAAAAAGTGGGGACCAGAATGGGAAGTGGTTCAAAATGTAGGGACAAAAAATATATTTACGCCAATTTGTACTACTGTCACCTCAGTCTAACTTGACCCTAGTTTTTTTTTTTTTTTTAAATTAAAATAATTCAGATTTTTTATTATTTATTTAAAAATCAAATGCTAAAATTTTGTATATTTATAGGTACACAATTTTGTAAATTTAACCAAACATTTTAAAAATAATGTGCCCAATTGTGTACATTCAATGTATACATTTTTTAAAGGATGTACATTAAATGCACACATTTCTCTAATATTGTACTCAATTTTGTATATTCATCATACATTATTTTTTTTTAAATGTACACAATATGGTATGTTTAATGTATATATATTTTAAAATAAATTACATATTTTTTTTAATTCAATGTACACAATTTTTCAATAAATGTACACAATTTTGTACATTAAACATACACAATTTTCAAATAATATACATAATTATATACATTAACTTACACATTTTCAAATAATGTACTCAATTTTGTATATTCAACATTCAAATTTTTTTTTAAATGTACACAACTCTATACATTCAACATACACAATTTTCAAATAATGTACACAATTAAGTACATTCAACGTACACATTTTTCAAATAATGTAAACAGTTTTGTATATCTAACGTACACAACTTTTCAAAGGAAGTACATAATTCGGTTTATTCAAAGTACGTACTTTTTGAAAATGTACATAATCTTGTATCTACAAAATACACAATTTTCAAAAGAAGTACGCAATTTTGAATATTCGACATACACATCTTTTAATGAATGTACACAATCATGTACATTTAACTACACAATTTTCAAAGAATTAACACAATTGTGTAAATTCAACATAAGCATTTTTTTTAAAGAAGTTATACAATTCTATATATTCTATGTACATATTTTTCAAAAAATGTACTAAGTTATGTATACTCAACATATTCAATTTTTCAAAAAAAAATACAAAATTCTATACATTCAAAGTACACAATTTTCAAATAATATACACAATTCTATATATTCAACCATACACAATTGTGTAAATTCAACATACATTTTTAAAAATATGTACATATTTCTTTTCATTTAATGCACACATTTGTCAAGTAATATACATAGTTGTTTATATTCAACACACAATTTCTAAAAAAAAAATGGTACAACATTTTGTACATTCAACATATACAATTTTTAAATATTGTTGTAGATATCTCATTTTGTACCCCTTATGACTCGATCTCTTGTTCTCTAATGGCAATATCACTAGGAGGCCTATGACTAATTTAGAGCCCAATTATAGAAAGTCTTTAACTTAGAGGATGTTTTGGTAAAAGAAAAACATGTAGGAACCCTAAGTAGTATGTTGATGACCATGTGTACACATACTTTGACCATGCACATGCATGTAGTATTACATATTGCCCTGTAAGGGAAGTTTTTAATGTAGAATCATGTAGAGCTAATCCTACATCACCTAGGAGAAGCCTTACATACTCTGATCACTATAAAAGGCCCTAAAGGCTTTTTTTTTTTCCCAAAATACGATTGAATTCACTAGAACATAGTGAATTAAAGATGGATTTTTTTATTTTAAAACGGCATCAAGTTAAATTTGTCTTGGTTGGGACCTATTCTAGTCTTGAGCTCTTAGTTAAAACTTACTAATCTTCTAGTTTGTCTTGATATATTGACCAAAGGAACAGTCAAAATCAATGCCCCAAGAGCCTTCTTGTTTGAGATAAGAGTTTAAACTTGACTCATTCATTCTTGTTTGTTTATTTTTTTATTCACTACTTTAATATCTTGTTTTGTAGTTAGGGTTTATTGCTTTGGTGGTTAGAAACATACTAGGTTAGTTTAATTTGATTTTATGCTTGCTTTTGTGTTTGCTATGTTTTTGGGCAAGGATGCGCGTGCATGCTTCATGCATGCGTATGCATCCTTGTGAACATGCGTACGCATGTTTAGGTGCATGCAAGTTTTAACCTAGAAACCCAAATTTATGCAGGGTTGGCTCAACAGTTGACGTAATTGATTCAATCGTCTAAGACTTCCAAATAAAAGAAAGACCCCACTTGTAAAAAAAATATATATATATATATATATATAATATTTATCTATATATTTTAATTAAAAAAATTTAAGTACTTTTATTGGTAAAAAAAATGCATTAAAAAGGTCCCATTGTATCCTAAAATGCAGAAGATTAAAAAGGGGAAAAACAAAAATAGTCAAACTTCAGCTAACAAAATTAAATTTTAGGAGATAAATTTATTAACTCATTCTTGAAATATGCTAAAATCAACATTAATACTAGACAAATTCATTAATAATACAATGTAATTGTCTTGAAATATGCTAAAATAGAGATTATAAATTTCAAAATCAAAAGAAAAAATCTCTCATCTCTCTATCTCTCTGCCTCTCCATCTATATTCTTACCTTTCTCTTCTTCATCTTGATTCTTAATCTTTTTCTGTAAGCTCAGTTTAGCTTGAAATCTTTCTTTGTTCATTCCCTTCAATTCACAATAAATTCAAAATTGAAAAGGGGCAACATATACATTTTTAAAATTATTTACATATTTCTTTATATTCAACATACAATTTTTCAAATACTGTACTTATTTTTGTATATACAATGTCCTCAATTTTTCAAAAAAAATGTATATCTTGAATGAATTGAATTGGTTACATCCTTTGAAAAATTATATACGTTGAATATACAAAATTGTGTATATTTTTTGTAAAATGTTTGGATTGCAAGAAAAATGCAAGAAAAATGAAAGAAAATAACTTATAATTTACTATTTTCTTTCATTTTTATTTCTTCCATTAAAAAAATCAGTTCATAGTTGTGGGTTTTTATTTTATTTTTTCTAATGTGGCCTTTTTAATTATTAAAATGTTGAGTTGGTAAGTTTTTTTTTTAGGAAAAGTTGGTAAGTTGAATATAAGTAATAATATAGACTAAATTGACTTGTTACTAAAATATAGGAACTAAACTGATGGTAACTTCAAAAGGTAGGGATGATATGAAAGTGGTATTTTCGTTTGAGGATAAATTAGGTTAGGAGTTGGCGTAAAACATGTGTTTTACGCCAACTAATCCTAATCTTCCACGTCACCAAATTTTTTTTTTTTTTTTTTTATAGCAAAAAAGATTAAGCCTTAAGCCTCTCTCCCTCTCTTTCTCTTCTCTCCTCACTTGGTCTCTCCATCTCTGAATCAAACCCACGACCTCCATGGCCAGAGCTTCTAAGCTCAACACAAGCCACCAACACCACTGCCATGGTTGAAACTCCATGGTTCAACCAATAGTTGTTGTGGCGAGCCACCGTTGTGTGTGCTGTGTTCATATGATGATTTTACTCGTGTTCACACTTCACAAGCATTACATAAAACACAACACACACACATCTAGCCATAGAAAACCCAAAATCCTAACGCAAAAACATAGCCACACCCAAGCCAAAAATCCAACCTTTTGAACACCTAAAACTTGGAACAAAAATCCTTTCTTTCTTACACCCCCAAACCCAAATCAAAATCCTTTCTTTTTCCAAATCATTAAACCCCAAAAAGAAACCAAATTCCCAAACCCACAAACAGGCAGGCAATAAAAATAGAAACTTTCGGCCATAAATCAAAGAACGATAGCAAAAAAATAAAAAGATAAAGAGAAATAGAGATAAAGAGTGAAGTCGAGGGAAAATAAGGCCATCCCAACGTTGGCTCGCGGCGGCAGCTATTGGTTGAACCATGGAGTTTCGGCCATGGAAATGGTGTTGGTGGCTTGTGTTGAGCTTTGAAGCTTCGGTCATGGAGATCATAGGTTTGATTTAGAGATGGAAAGATCAGGTGGGGAAAGAAGAGAAAGATTCGGTCATGGAGATCATAGGTTTGATTTAGAGATGGAAAGATCAGGTGGGGAAAGAAGAGAAAGAGAGGGAGAGAGGTCAAAGCTTAATCTTTTTGGCTGAAAAACAAAAAAAATAGAGAGGTTGGTAATGTGGCAGGTCAGTCCGGCGTAAAACACACATTTTACGCTAGATCCTGACTAAATTTATTCTCTTTTTCGTTTTGAATAATGAATATCCAAATACTATATTCAAAGTACTCAATTCCCTTTTAAAAAAAAAAAAAAAAAAAAACAAAACAAAAACGAAAAGAAAAAAAGGTACTCGATTCCCTGTCTGCTGTCTTTCAAGCTTAGCCAAAGGCCGAAGCGCTCCTTCAACGTGCTCTTCCTCTAAACTAAGCCTTCTACCCTCTCTCGCCACCGAACCTTCGCGGCTCCACTACAAATTCTGATTCGATAATAACATCCAGCTTCCTTTCTTCTTTTGAGAACGGATCCTTCGAAGTTGATCTCTGCTTAGAGCCGATTGAAAAAGGTACATTTTTAGATTTTTCTTTACGGTTCTTTCCCTTTCTTAGAATAAGTTTTGGCGTTTCTTATTGCTTCAAATTGCCACTGCCGGATACCAGTAACACCATCTCTCTCTCTCTCTCTCTCTCTCTCTGCTTGATTGAGGTTTATCATATGAGTGGGATGGATAATCCTCTTGTTTTGATTATGATTAATATTACTATAAATGTTTTTGCTCCACAATTTAAAGCATTTTGTTGTTTTAATGAGTCAAAAGATGAAAAATCATAAAATATGGTAAAAATATGATTTGGGTATGCACGCCATCCATTCTCTAACTATATGCAATTGTCAATGTATTGTAAATACTAAATATATCATGATGTATATTGTTGACTTCCTTAGTTCTTTGCCTGAAAATTATATTCATAGTATTATATCATATCAGTGGGCTACATTATATCATACCTGTCTTGTTTGCAAGAAGAACCATACTTTTTCTTGCCAACCATTGTGGTATTATGCCCACATATTGTATTTCTCCGAAGGGGAAGACTATATAAATAGTGGGTGAGATTGAACTTGGATAGCATGAATACGCTTGGAATACCTATTAAATCATTGAAGTGTCCAAACCAAACATGCTTCACGTTTGGAATAGCTATTAAAATTTTGTTTCTTTGGAATTTGGATAGCATGAATACTCTTGCATGTTTTCTTTTGTTTTTGAACAATAATACACAGCTCAACTTCCTTAAGAGTTTTTTGTTGATTTGGATTTGGAGTGATCTCATTATTAAGATATCTTTATATAGATATCTTATGAATATGAAAATTTTTCTCCTAGGTTAAGGAAGAAATGCTAGAATATCACAACATCATTTCTGTTGGACCATTTACCAGTTTATATGCCAATCATGCATGAGCAATCTTATATAGTACCTGTATTTTTATTTATTTATTTAAAATAACGAGTAAAGTTATTAGGTCAGAGTTCCTCAATGCAGAATTTGAGGTGATAATGCATTCAGGGACTGTCTAAAACATTTGAAACATTTAATTGATGGTGTCTTAAGAATAAATTATCTGTGTTGATCACTTCTTGAGAATCAGAATATAAGAGTGCTTAATTCTAATGGTTATTCAATTTCTTTTCTTGTATCCTTGAAGTTATTTTTCATAACTCGAAGATTTATTTTTCTTTGCGGAAAAAAGAATAAAAAGGTTGATTCGTAATTTTTTTTCTCTGATTTTTCTTGGCGAGGGGTTTGGTGGATGCTTGGAAGGGTTTATAATTGTTGATATCTTGTTTCCATCAATGAAGTCCGTTCTAAAATGGTGGTCACAATTTTATTGCTTGTTTAATGTGGAGACCATTGCCTTATTTTATTATGCAGTCTTCATTTTTTTTTTTTTTTTTTTTTTTTTTGTTCATAAAGTGTTTAACAGTGGATTATCCATTCAAGTCTGTAGGAGGCACTTGTTTCTTTTATATTCAGTTGCATCTGATAGAGCAGTATCTACACAAGACAAATAAAGTTGAAAAGAATCAACAGTGACTTTGCTGTGGGGTTCTTATACTCTGTACCATGCTTAAGGTCCCAAATCATCAGGTTGCGGGCCACCAGGCAGGTGATGGAAAGCTTGGTCCTTTGGTAGATGATTCAGGGAACTTCTACAAGCCTCTTCAAAGTGATGATCGTGGGTCCAAAGAAGTATTTTTCTATACATCGTTCTCTTCCAACACTAACATTCCAAATCACATCCGCAGATTCTTTCCTACTTTTCATGGCACTCAGCTTATAGAGGCATCCAATGGGTCTGGGAAGCAACCTCATCTTGTGTTGCAAGATATATTCTCCGGTCGCCTCAATCCATCTATCATAGACATTAAGATAGGATCCAGAACATGGTACCCTCAAGCATCAGAGGACTATATCCAAAAGTGCTTTATGAAAGACACAAAAAGATCGAGCCTTGCACTGGGGTTTAGGATAGATGGTTTGCAGATATATGAGAGTGAAGGATCAGGGTTCTGGAAGCCTGATAGGAAGCTTATCCATAAATTTACTGCGGAGGATGTTAGGTTAGTCCTGAGGCGGTTTATTTCTTCTAACTCATTTGCAGGTGTGGACCCTGATTGTACTTTTGCATCAACTATTTATGGTGGTTCTGGGGGAATTTTGGCACAACTGCTGGAGCTCAAAGAATGGTTTGAGCATCAAACGATTTTTCATTTCTATTCTTGTTCAGTTCTTATGGTGTGTGAGAAGGAATCAGTAGTGAAAGAAATGAGTTCCGGTGCTGAAGTTAAACTTGTTGATTTTGCACATGTCGTGGAAGGCAAGGGTATTATTGATCATAACTTCTTGGGTGGGCTCTGCTCTTTGATAAAGTTTATCTCAGAGATTCTGACCTGCTCAGACGTGCATACAGCTAAAGCTTCTCTGCAAGACCCTTGAAAGAACTACTTTTATACCAATTGTGACACTGATAATTGAACAGGATGTCTTAAATATAGGCTTCCTCACCTCACTGATTGGCCTGTAGCTTCCCCCTGGATGTTGAAATCTAAAGTACTGTTTAGAATTGTATTACTTTCCACTTTATTTGGAACTAAAATTTTATTGACATTGTTGAGGCTGTTTCTGTGAATGACTGTTCAAGAAGTTTCCTCAATGCTGTTGTTGCCCTTCTAAGTTTATATATCTTGAAATGCATAACCATTGAATATTGATTTGTGGCGCTTACTGAATACTATTACTTAATTTTTCTAGTTATGTTCCCCCACTATGTTGTTTACTACGTAGTATCTAATGGCCCATCCTTGCATTTGGATTGTAGCCATTATTACCAATAGTGCTAACAGCTAAGAGGGGAAAAAATGGTGTTTGGGCTGCTGTGAGACTTGCAATCAAAGGAAAAATGGAAAGCAGCTAATTTTGGACCCTCTAAGCAGCGAATTTCTTGTGCAAGCATCTTAAAATTCTGAGGGCACAGACCCATGGTCCAGAGGGAGCGGATGCTTGGAAATCATTGGATGCCATAATGTTGTACCCTTTTTCTAAGGAATTTTCCTGCAGTAATGAGATCTTCCCTTCTGCATGCTTGGATGCTGTTCTTAAACAGGTTTTGCTTTGTACCACAGTTACTGAAACTGGGTTATGTTGTTTTAACTTTTAAGTATAGTGTAATGAAGATTCTCATTAGTTCAAATGTTTCAAAAGTTCTCTACATTCCAGAGTGCTGGACTTTTCAAAAAGTCCTGAGCAGCATAGATCTTGGCTTATGGTTGGTTAAATTAATATGATTCTATAGCCTTGCAGCAGCTAAAGATAATTGAGGATAGCAAAATAGGCCTTACTATTTTTCAATATTAAGGGATCTGATAGACTTGCGATGGAAGAATTTTTAGTCGCACAAATCTTGTATCCTCAATATTGAACTCTTCTGTATCTCAAAAGAAAAAGGAAAAAAGAAAAAAGAAAAGAAAAAAAAAAAACTGTTCTGGTAATCATTTCAAGAATTCCACATATACACGAGATGGCAAGGCTTAAGTTTATGTCAGTGACGTCCCTAATCCCTATATTTAATAATAGATTCTCTAATAATTGACGGCATATCTTTTTCTATTTTTTTTAAATTTATAAAATAAACTAATAGTTGTATAAATTGAGATGTCCCTTTGCTGCCGTAGTTTTGATTAGACCAGTAGTCTTATTGCTTCTCCTCTCCAGGTTATGCTAAAGGCCTGTGATGTGTGTATTTGCTATCCTGTAATGCCAAGGAAGATTGTAGGTTCATGAATTATAAATAAGATTGTAATGATTTTCAAAGACTTGAAAATGTTTATAGGATTTTCCATCACCGACCTGCAAGATAAGGAGCAATAACAGCCTTGAATTATCTTGGTATTTCAAGCACGAGGACATTTAGGCGTCCCAGACAGGCTCCCAAGTGAATTGAGAAAATCTTTCTTTAAAGCAACGCAATTCTTACAACATAATCTACTTCAAATGCAGTAGTGAACTCCATGAGCAGTCATAGACATAGAAAGAGCTTCACAAGAGCTTCAAAATTCAAAGGAAAGATGTATTCTTTCTTCAATAACTAAGGAAATTCAGGACTCCATTCAAGCCTCCTTGTCAAAGGTAAGATTTTGTCAAAAACATATTTTTTTCCTGGTTGCATTCTTATTTTGGAACCTCTGATTTTTGTGAAATGGTTAAAATCAAACTTCCCATTTGATAACTGAATAATTTAATTGAGAAAAAACCTCCCATATATTTAGAAGTTATTGTATAGGACTAATGAAACAGGAATTTGCCTCATCAGTATGTTCCTCGTTAGTTGATGGATGACCTGTAAAACCTGTATCACAGAAAACACTTAGTGGATAAGGGCACTCAGTAAGACTCCTTTTTCTCTCTTAATGGTTGATTTTGATTTTATTAGGAAGGAGACTCCCTTTGTTTCATTCTTCTTTGCTAGGTTCGGAGTGTTTCTTGAGTCTTCTGGTGGACACCGTCCCCAAGTGGGTTTGTTCCCTGAAATTGTGGGGCTTTCAGGCCTATTTTGATTGGCCTTTACCCTTTGCTTCGTCGTTCTCTAATCGCCCATCATCTAGAGATGATTGCCATAAAGTACAGGGATAGCGACATTAGGTCCAGTGAGTTAGAAACTGGTTTATCGTCAAGTGGTGAGTCCTTTGACAAAGATTTTGAAATCATAGTGTCAAAATTGTCATCGTCTTCAAAACCCTCATCTTCCTCAAAAATTCCTTCGTCTTCAATCCCCTTTCATGCTCTCTCTGAGTCTTGCCTTTTAGAGATGAGGCATTTGAACTCTATCCGTAAGAGGTTTCAATTCCCTGAGGGGGTATCTATAAGATTACCTCGTCCTAATGAGAAAGCATGCACCTTTGCCCATGGCAAGGTGAGTTTTTACGAAGCTACTTTTTCATGTGGCCTTTGTTTTCCAGTTCATCCTTTTATTATGTAGCTCCTTTTTGCTATAAATGTTGCATCTAGTCAGCTCGTCCCTAATGCATGGAGGACGATCATTGGTTGTATGTCGATCTGGGTGTTTGTCCATGATGGGGACATGATTACCCTGAATGAGTTTCTTTACCTATATCATTTGAAGCCTTCCACCCATTATGGGTATTTTGAACTTCTACCTTGGAATAGGGAGTCCAGAATCGTCTGTAGCTTCCTTACTTCCTTTCGTAACTAGAAGTCACGATATTTCTTCATTTCTAGATCTGGATGGGAAACCATGTTTGATGACTTATGGGGTGAGGTCCCGTGATTGCTAAGGAAATGAGAAATCCCTTCTCTTGGTGCGTCTCTCTCTTCCTCTTCATTAAACAGATTGTTTTAAGTTGTACTACTTTTCTGATCTCTTTTTTGTCCCCTCTTTTGCAGTTGCTGATCGTCCTTTGTTGGAGGAACACTACCAAGGACGAATTAAGGCAGCCCTTGAGTTTGCCCTCATAGTTGACGATTTCAATGAGCTGGTTGACCCTCGTTGTCTGTATGAGTGCTGTCTTAGACCCGAGCTTTCTGCATACGTTTTGAAGAAAATTGCCTAGGAAGAGAAGAGTAGGTTTTTAGTTCTTTCTTGTCTTACCTTATAGATTTTCAGCCTACTAACATTCTCTTTGCAGAAATGGCCACTAGGTACAGCAAAGACAAGTATGCCTGTGTTAAGAACTTGAAGAATGAACCTTTGTCTCTCATTACTCCTGGATCAAAGAAACGCAAACTGGATGAAGGGAAAGACGAAACTCCTGCCATCCAGTCACTTTTTCGTACTCCTTTTTCTCCTACTCCTTCCCTCGAGATGAGGACCTTCAGCCTTTCGACCGCACGCTTTAAAAGGAAGGCCAAGGTTGGCAAGAGTGTTTGGGACGACCTTGCTACCGCCCTTGGACGAGCTCATAAAGCCATTACTGACGATGAGCTTAAGGGTCTCTCATCTATCTCTTCTCATGAATTGGTTAGCCCTCATATTCACAAACTAGTGTAGGTACTTCGTTCAACGTTTCTTCATCACTTGTCAAGTAGTTATACCTATTAAAAATTACTAACCCTTTTATTTTTTCCAAGTTCTTGGTGAGTCCCTCCACTTAACGTTGAACTACTTGAGTAGCAAGGAGAAGGTAGTAGTGGCCAACTCCAAGGTTGATTCCTGATAAGCCATAAACTGAATGACCCCTTGTGATAGAATTTAATTAATTAATTAGTCAAGTTATTAATTAATCAATTTATCATGCAAACGCGTGGTAGCACAAACAAATCACTAATAAACTAAATATGCAGCGGAAAATAAATAACACGATAATTTGTTTACGAATGGGGAAAACCTAACGGCAAAAACGCCACCGGGTGATTTTCAGGTCACCACTCCCGAAACTCCACTATTATCACAACAAGCGGTTACAAGTAAAGGAATCCAAGTACCTTACCAACCTACAGTTGAACCCTTACCCCAATACCTAATTGGACTTGTTCTGTAGTGACAGTTCCCCTTTCAGATGCACGACTCCCAGTACGTGACTAACCAATTGCGCAGATCCCAGTACGCGACTTCAATCACCAACTAAGAAGGTTGTTGGTTGCAAAGTTCTTTAGTTCATCCACACGATGAAGATCAAGAAGATGCTTGGTCACAAAACCCTACGATGCACATACACAACAACTTCTTCAAGAGAAAGAGATGAACTAGGGCAAGAACTTCGTCTCCGGTCACAATTTGCTTGAACAAAGTTTGCTCAAAACTTGTGCAACTTGTGAACACTTTGACGGCCCTTAAACTGATCCTTTTATATGTCTAGGATTAGGAGAAAAGAATGCCCAAAGACACATTCACGGAACCGAAGAAAATCAGATTGAAATTCTGAAAATCTTAAACCTCAACAGATAGCAGGTGTTGAGCAGCTGTCTATCAGGTGTCGAGCACATTGAATGTAGAACAGCTTCCTTAAGCTTGATAGATGCAGCTGTCGAGCTTTAATGATTTTGCACTCTGAACTTGTTTTCTTGAACAGACTTGAAGACTTCAATACTTGATCTTGAAACAAGGTTTCTTGAAGTATTTAAAGACATCCTAAATCTACCCAAATACAAGTAAAGTGTGTTTTGTCAAAGGATAAGCCAATTACATAAAATCATGACATATGTTCTTAACATGTGAAACACATATGTCCTAACAATTCCATTGAGGCCGAAAGTTCAAGGTTGAGGAAGGATCTGATTGAAGCTATGGACCAGTCGACCAAGGCCAATGAGAAAGAAGGTGAAACCATTGTTTAGCTACCGAGGTTGTTGAAGGAGAGCAATGAGAAAGAAGGTGAAACCATTGTTGTAGCTACCGAGGTTGTTGAAGGAGAGGGTGTTGCTACAGGAGGAGCTAATGACGAGGCTCAGATAAAGGCGGACTATGTTGAGGAGATCGTCAGTGTTCCTTGAATAAAAAATTTTAGTAATTTTTTTTTTGTTCCATTTTAAAGACAATGGATGCCTCCTATTTTGAGGCTTGTGGTGTGCTGTCGCAGGCAAGCAAAAATAAAACTTATACTCCTAAAAATATATGTAGTAGTGTGAGTAAGGATCGTTCCCACGGAGAGTATCTAGCCTAGTTTTATACTACGTGAACAAGGAGGGGGGGGGGGGGGTTTGAGTATAATGAAAATAATTTTAAGAAGAAAAGAAAAACTAAGGAACAATTCAAATTAAAGTATCGAAATCAATCAAAAGAACAAACCTTGGTCTAAGTCAACATCCACCATCGAAATATTATAACTGATCATCGATGCAAGTATATATTAATTCACACTTTGAATATTCACCGTTGGAATTATTTTCCTATCTCTCCTTAGTCGCAGTTAATTAGAAAACAAGCGATCTAATTAACCCTAACTACTAAACAACCTAAGACAAGCGCTAAAGGTTTAATCTAGTAGCAGCCTTAAGAATTAGAGAGATCGATGAAGCTAAACAACACAAGCACAAGCGGTTGCATTTAATTTAGTCGAGCATTCTTCCTAAAATCTAATAATTTCTAACGTAGCAAATCATTAAATCTTGGTTGCTTCACAAATTAGAGAGATCAAACAATTATGGATTTGATATCTAACCTAGCAGTAGATTGCAACGAATAATAAACTAGTAGGCCTCCTAGTAATTAAACGAGACAATCATGAAAATAGGCACAGAAGAACATCCGATATTCAAAGCATAAATTGAACAATAAAAACAAATTAGATCTCATAGTTTTATTGATTCTGAGGCTTCAGTTTCCTTCGACCAAAAATAAAAGTTTAGCCAAGCAGGGTCATGATGAAAACTCAAAGGAGAAGTTAGAGAAGAGGGGAGAGAGAGGCGTCTCTTTCCAATCTGATTTCTCCTCCCTTCTTTTACATGTTAATTCCCCCTTTCCCAAGCCTACAAAATCTCCTAAAAATATTCTAAATAATAATATACAAATCTGTCTAATTAAGGAAAAATATTAAAAATAAAACAAAGTCCTAATATAACTAGGAAAGTGGTGTTTTCCAGCTGGAATTTTTGTGCACCAGATCTGGAAGCTTCTGAAAATAAACCGCATCAGGTGTTAGAATTTTAGGCAAAGGAACATTCCAGAACGTCAACAATGCAGGTGCAGCAACTTCAAGCCCGATTTCGACCTTAATTCGGCCCGTATCTCTCAAAACTCAAAACGTGAAATTTGTAGAGCTTTGTCTTGGTGTTCCATAGCATCTTGAATCATCTCAATCGAAGCTTGGATGAGAGAGTTATGCCCAGATTATGAAGCAATGTCAAAGCTGTAAAGAATCACCCAATTAACTACGTTTTGCACTTAATGCCTCCATTTGCATCCTAAATCAAAATATAAGAATAATGAGTACATTTAGGCACCAAATAAGTATAAAAGACTGAATATTAAGGGAGAAAAATATGACAATTTGCATTCTCATCAGCTTGAAATTTGGAAACAATGGGTGCCTCCTGTTTTGAGGCTTTTGTTTGAGAAACAATGCATTTATCTTGTTTAGAACTTCGAAGTTCTTATGATTCATGCTTGCTCTTTTACTACCCTACTTAATAATTTAACTCGTCATTTGACTTTTTACCATGTGATTTCAGCTCATTGTTAGAGTCATTACCACGTCTATGATTTCCAACTCATCATTTGGAGTTTTTACCATTTGTTGTAGTTTTAACTCATCCTGTGAGTTTTTTACCACGTTTGTGATTTTAGCTTGTGATTTTAACTTATCTTGTAAGTTTTTACACACATTTATGATTTTAACTTGTCATTTGAGTCTTTACCATATTTTGTGATTTTAACCCCTTTTGAGTTTTTACCACACTTTACGAGTTTCACTCGTCATTCGAGCTTTTGTCATTCTCGTTTGTGATTTGTTGCTAGATTTCAGTTACTTTCCTTTCGTCATTGAACTTCAGTTTTGATATTTTGTCAAAATTTATTAAAAAAAAGGATGGCTGAACAAGCCTTATTATTTCATGCATTCCTCATATACGAGGGAATTACAAGGAAAACAACAAACTGAAAATAGCTTTAACAAAATACTTAAAGGAAAAGAGATACTTAGAAAAAACAATTAAATCTCGCTTATCTGAGGTGTCGTTAGGCGAGGTGCTCTTTCAAACAGAGCTTATTAGTCCAAGCAGTAGCTTTTATTGATAGTACTTCTTGAGATGCTCCACGTTCCAAGGACGAGGAAGTGGGTTACCTTCCAAGTCCTTCAAATAATAGCTTCCTTGTCTGGAGTAACGGACAACCTTGTATGGGTCTTCCAAGTGGGCCCCAACTTACCTTGAGTTGGATCCCTAGTAGCTTGGGAGACTTTTCGCAGCACCATGTCATTAGGGTTAAACCTTCTGAGTTTTACCCTTTGATTATAGTACTTCTGCATTTTTTGTTGGTACTGAGCCATTCTCAAGGTTGCCCCTTCTTTGACTTCAGCCAAACAATCCAAGCTGAGCCCAGTTCGTCATTGTTTGTACCTTCATTGTAATGAGCTTGCCTAAGACTGGTGACTTCTATTTCGGCTGGGATAATTGCTTCAGTGCTGAAGGCCAACTTGAATGGAGTTTCTCCTGTTGGTGTTCTCACTATTGTCCTGTAAGCCCATAATACCCCAGGTAACTCTTCAAGCCATGCACCCTTTGACCCCTCAAGTTGTACTTTGATGAGTTTAAGCAGAGTATGATTTGTTACTTCTGTTTGCCCATTAGCTTGTGGATGCCCAGGTGACGAATAGTGATTTTGTATCCCTAGCTCAACGCAAAACTCCTTGAATTTTTTACTATCAAACTAACGACCATTATCAGATATGATCATTCTAGGGATCCTAAATCTACAGACGATGTTCTTCCAAACGAAGGTCTGTATCTTGTCTTCAGTGATTACTGCTAGTGGCTCTGCTTCAACCCATTTGGTGAAGTAGTCAATGGCTACGAGTAGAAAGTTCACTTGCCTTTTGCCCAAAGGGAATGGGTCGATGATGTCTATTCCCCATGTAGAAAATGGCTAAGGTGAGGATATGCTCATCAGTAATTCCCTAAATATATGCTGCCTATTGCCGAACCGCTAACATTTATCACATTTCTTCACAAGATCAGCTGCATCCTTTTGCATAGTTGGCCAAAAGTAGCCCGCCCTAATCGTCTTTCCTACCAGAAATTGAGGTCCAGAGTGATTACCATAGATGCCTTCATGTATTTCTCTTAGCACATATATCGCCTCGTTAGGGGCCAAGCATTTTAGGTATGGCATCAAGAATCCTCTTTTGTAAAGCTCCCCATTCAAAACAGTGAACCTTGCTACTTGGATTCTGACCTTCTTTGCCTCTGACGAGTCAGATGGGAGCTGATTGTCTCTGATGTAGGATATAATTGGTTCCATCCATTTACTTGGTTGTTCAATTAAGAGGGCCTGTAGTTCATCAATACTAGGGATTGTTTGAACCTCCATGAGCAAGCCTTTCGTTGCTGAAGCATTTTCGGTTGAGGCAAGTCTAACTACCTCGTCAACAGCTAAATTTTCTTCCCTTGGAGCTTAAGTTTAACGTTATCAAATTCGTTAATGAGTTGGCTTGTCAACTGCAGGTATTTCTTCATCCTTCCTCCTTTGCTTCATACTCGTTGGTTATTTGCCCAATAATCAGCTTAGAATCAAACTTCAATCTTAAATTCTTGAATCCCAAGGCTTTTGCAACCCTTAAGTTGGCAAGGACTACCTCATACTCTGCCTCATTGTTCGTTGCTAGAAACCGGAGTTGAACCCCATATATAAGGATGTCATTCTCTAGCAACGTCATTATAACACCGACGCCTTCGAGTCCTATTACAGACGAGCCATCTGAGAAAGCTGTCCAATACTTTGCTTCCTGATCAGGGTCTGGAAGAGTGAATTCCGCAATGAAATCTGCTAAAGCTTGCACTTTGATTGTTGTTCTTAGCATGTACTCAATGTAAAACTGGCTTAGCTTAACTACCCACTGGACCATATGACCTGCAGCATCTGGTTTGCTCATTACTTTTCGGATTGGTCGGTTTATCATAACTATAATGGTATGAGCTTGGAAGTATGGACAAAGCTTTCTCAAAGCCACGATTAACGAGAAGGCCATCTTCTCCATGCATGGATACTTTGCTTTTATACCCTGAAAAGCCTGACTAGTGTAATACACTGGCTTTTGTATCTTGGATTCCTTGCGGATCAGAGCAGAACTGACGGCCATTGGTGATACAACCAAGTATAAAAACAAATCTTCTCCTTCAACTGACGGTATTAGCAACGGAGGCTTGGCCAGATACTCCTTGAGGCTCTAAAAGGCTGCCTCACACTCGTTCATCCACTAAAAAGCCTGTTTAATGTTGCTACTTGCCCCGTCAGTCTTTGCACCTCTTTAACTGTCTTGGGAGAAGCCATGTTGAGTATGGCTTTGACCTTTTCTAGGTTCGCCTTAATTCCTCGCTGAGACACCATGAAGCCTAGGAATTTTCCTAATGAAACTCCAAAGAGGCACTTGGCAGGGTTAAGCTTCATCTTATACCTTCTCAAAGTGTCAAATGCCTCTTGAAGGTCTGTAAGATGGGTTTTAGCTTCCCTGATTTTTGGGAGCATATCGTCTACATAGACTTCCATATTCCTTCCGATTTGCTTATTGAACATCTGATTCACCAATCTTTGATAGGTGGCTCCTGCGTTCTTCAATCTGAACGGCATGACTTTGTAGCAATATAGGCCCTGGCTAGTGATGAATGTAGTTTTCTCCTGATCTTCTTCCTTCATTAGGATTTGGTTATAACTTGAAAAAGCATCCATGAAGGTTAGTAGTTCATGGCCAGCTGTTGAATTAACAAGTTGGTCAATTCTGGGAAGGGGAAAACTATCTTTGGGGCATGCATTGTTCAAATCGGTCCACACACATTCTCCACTTTCCATTGGACTTCTTTACCATAACCATGTTTGCAAGCCACTTTGGATAGTAGACTTCTCTAGTGAATCCAGTAGTTAAAAGTTTTTCCACTTCTTCCATGACTACTTTGTTCCACTCTAGAGTAAACACTTGTCTCTTCTGTTGGACGGGCTTCTTTGTTAGGTCGACGTTAAGACTATGCTTTATCACTCATCTGTCAATTCCCGGCATGTCCTTATGGCTCCATGCAAAGACATCCAAGTTCTTTTTCAAAAATTTCACCAATTCATCCTTCAAAGTCTGTTGAAGCTCATTTCCTACTTTGGTGGTTTTGGACGGGTCCCCTTCCACTAGCACTACATCTTCTGCCTCTTCCATAGGTTTGGGTGGTTCTTCTTTTACCATCCAAGTGTGACTTTCCCTAGACGCCAGGACTGCTTGGTAACATTCTCGAGCCAAAAGTTGGTCCCCAATGATTTCTCCAGTTCCGTGGGGGGTCGGAAATTTCACTTTTAGGCAATAAGTGGAAGTTACGGCCTTAAGGCGATTGAGGGTTGGTTGTCCAAGAATTACATTATAGGAAGAAGGGCAGTCGATGATTAAAAAGTCTACCATCCTCGTCACTTGGGTAGGGTAGGTCCTTGCTATAATAGTGGTGGGGTGTTGAGGAAGGTCTCTTTGAACCTTTATAATTCACATCTTCTTCTTGCCCTTCTAACTCAAGTGGCTTCTCGTTACTTATAATGTCATCATTCCATCCCCATGACTCATCTTCACTGAAAATAACATCTCTACTCACCATTACTTTGTTGGTAAGCGGATTGTAGAGTTTGTAAGCTTTTGACTCCTCACTATACCCAATGAAGATGCACTTCTTCCCATGATCATCCGGCTTCTTTCTTTTAGTCTCAGGCACTTGAGCATATGCAACACACCCTAAAATTCTTAAGTGTGACACATTTGGATTGTAGCCATTTCACGCCTTTTACGGTGTCATGTAGTACTCAACATTTTTTGAAGTGCATCAATTGAGTAAATAGGCTATACATGCCACTGCTTCTACCCAGAAATTCTTTGGCAAACATTTTTCTTTAAGCATGGTTCTTGTCATATCAAGGAAGTCTGATTTTTCCTCTTTGCAATGCCATTTTGTTGTGGTGTGTATGTAGTTGTAAATTGTTGCTTGATGCCATTTTTCTTACAATAGTCTCGAAATTCATTTGAGGTGTACTCACCACCTCTGTTAGATCCAAGTATTTTGATCTTATAACCACTTTCCACTTCAACATGTGCCTTGAAACTTTTAAATATAGTGAAAGTTGCAGAATTTTCTTTGATAAAATAAACCTATAATTTTTAGTTGAAATCATCAATAAAGGAGATGAAATATTTGTTACCTCCTATAGAAACTGGATCAAATGGACCATAAATATCCATGTGCACCAGCTCTAATGGTTTAGGTGCTTTCCATGATCTCCCACTTGGAAAAGGACTTCTTTGTTGCTTGCCAATAATGCATACCTCACATACATATTTTGGCTTTTCAATACTAGGCAATCCATGCACCATACTTGATGTAGATAATACTTTAAGCCCACTGAAATTAAGATGCCCAAGGTGAAGATGCCATTTCCATGACTCATTTTTACGAGCCCATGGAAACATTTCTCCATTGTTGAGTTAAGATGGAGTGGAAACATACGATAGTGACTCATTTGAATTTTTGCAACAAGCCTTCCTATTAGGACATATGTGATTCACTTGTTAGGAACATATGTCACTATTTTATGTAATTGGCTTATCCTTTGACAAAACGCACTTTACTTGTATTTGGGTAGATTTAGGATGTGTTTAAATACTTCAAGAAACCATGTTTCAAGATTAAGTGTTGAAACCTTCAAGTTTGTCCAAGAAAACAAGTTGAAAGTGCAGAGTTACTAAAGCTCGACAGCTAGCATGTGTCCAGGTTTAAGAAGTTGTTTCAGCCCTGTGGCTCGACAGCTAGCTCGATAGATGCTCGACAGCTTCTATCTGTCGAGGTTTACAAAAACAGAATTTCTGATATGTTTTTCTTGGGATCCATAGATGTGTCTTTGGGCTTTATTTTCTCCTAACCCTAGACATATAAAAGGATTGTTTTAAGGGCCGTCAAACAGTTCACAAGTTGCACAAGCATTGAGCAAACTCTGTTCAAGCAAATTGTGACTAGAGACGAAGTTCTTGCCTTAGTTCATCTCTTTCTCTTGAAGAAGTTGCTGTGTATGTGCTTTGTAGGGTTTTGTGACCAAGTATCTTCTTGATCTTCATCGTGTGGATGAACTGAAGAATTTTGCAGCCAACAACCTTCTTAGTTGGTGATTGAAATCGCGTACTGGGATCCGCGCAATTGGTTAGTCACGTACTTGGGAGTCGTGCATCAAAAGGAGGAACTGTCACTACAGAACAAGTCCAATTGGGTATTGGGGTAAGGATTCAACTGTAGGTTGGTAAGGTACTTTGGATTCCTTTACTTGTAACCACTTGTTGTGATAATAGTGGAGTTTTGGGAGTGATAACCTGAAAATCATCCGGTGGGGTTTTTGCCATTAGATTTTCCTCATTCGTAAACAAATCACCGTGTTATTTATTTTCCGCTGCATAATTAGTTATTTAGTGATTTGTTTGTGCTATCATGCATTTGCATGTTAATTAACTTAATTAATTCACTTGGTTAAATTAATTGGTTAATTCATCACAAGGGGTCAATTTGTTTTTGGCCTATCAAGTGGTATCAGAGCAGGCACACTCTGATTAAGGTTCAATCTTTGCTGTGTTGATCCATTGACCCTTGTTTGTCATGGATAGAGGACAGTCTTTAATCATACCTCCTTTATTTGATGGCACTAACTATGCATACTGGAAAGTACGCATGAGAGCTTTCTTGCAGTCTTTAGATGAGAAAATGTGGCAAGCTGTTGAGATAGGCTGAACCAAGCCGAAGGAAGTGCCAGCCGACTGGGATGATGCCAAGATCAAGGCGGTAAATTTCAACAGCAAAGCATTGAATGCCTTATTCAGTGCGGTCACTAATGAGGAGTTTAAGAAGATATCCTCAACTGAAACTGCTAATGAGGTTTGGATCATTCTCTAGACAACCTATGAGGGAACCAAGGCTGTCAAAGATTCAAAGCTACAGAGACTCACTACAAGCTTTGAAGAGATTAAGATGAAGGAGGATGAGTCGTTTGATGAGTTCTATGCCAAGCTCAAGGACATAGTAAACTCTGCATTCAATCTTGGGGAAACCATTCTTGAACCCAAGATTGTGAGAAAAGTGCTCAGATTTCTAACCGAGAGATTCCATGCCAAGATCGTCGTAATTGAGGAATCAAAGGATATTGACAAGATTCCTTTGACAGAGCTAGTTGGTAATCTATAGACCTATGAGCTAGGGTTAGCAAGGATTGGTAAGACGGGTAAAGGTAAGAGCATGGCACTGAAGGCCAAGAGCAGTGAGACAGATGAGTCTTCAGATGATGAAGATTCTAAGATGCAGTCCTACATCACTAGGCAATTCAAGAAGTTTATGAAGAATGCCAATGGAAAGGGCTTTGACAAGGACCGTAGGCAATCCAGTTTTTCTCAGTTCAAGAACCAAGACAAAGGGAAGAAGGATGCAAGGGATGGCGGTCAGTACACTGTTCTCGCAAGACCTAAGTGCTTTGGGTGTCAAGGCTTTGGTCACATGAAACAAGATTGTCCTACTTATCTCAAAAGCATTGGGAAGAGCAAGGCACTTGCTGCTACCTTGAGCGACACCGAGCCTGAGGATGATTCCGACAATGAGGATGACGGATTCTTGAATGCCTTCACTGCCACTTTTAATCCTACTGATGGGATTGTTGAAGATGTGGTTGAAGAAGAGGAATTGGTGGAATCCAAGTTTGAGAAAATGGATGATCAAGATGACATCCATACAGCCTATGAGAAACTGTACAAGCTTTCTAAGAAGCATGAGAAACTGTATAGGCTAACCACCAAGAAGCTCAGTGATGTGGAACTTGACCGCGAGGAGCCTTCCATAAAATTTGATGAGGCTAATTAGACTATTGGAGCACTGAGGTTCGAGAACAATTTCTTGGCTGAGAAGACCAAAAAGCTTGAAGCGGAGCTGTTTCAAGTCAGAGCTCAATTGGAAAGGACTTCAAGTGCAAAGCTTGATGAGATGCTCAGTTTTCAGAAATCTGCTTCTGATTGAACAGGTTTAGGATATGATTTCTCTTCCTCTAATACTGCTTCTACTAGTACTACTGTTTTTATTCCTCCTAACAATAATGTTGAAATTGAGAACAATGATGTTAAAACTGATTTAGCTAGTGAGAACTTAGACAAAGGTAAATTCATCTTAGGAGCACCCCCTAAGCAAGATAAGAAGGAAGCTAAGAACCCTAGGGCTAAGAAGGCTAACTCTTAAAAGCCTAAACAAAAGAAGCAGCATCTCTGTCATCATTGTGGAGTCGCCGGTCATACTCGACCAAATTGCTATAAGTGGCTTGCCACTTAACAGAGCAACGGGATGATAGCATCTGGAAGCCAGAATCAGCTTCAATCCTCTCTTGCTCCCCTTAGAGATCTTCTTAAAGTCCTTATGTTCCTTTCGAACTTAAACGGTTTTAATTCTTCCCCCTCATTGCCGGTTCAAGGGTTTAATCAAAGGAAAGGTTCTTCCAGGGTGTGGAAGGAAAAGGGCTCTAAGTGATTCTATCACTTTTCTCTTTCTCTCTTCTTGTTTTTTTGTGTGTGCATTACTTGTGTGTTTTGCTTTCAAGTTTTGAGTTAGTCTAGTTTTTATACTTAGCTTTGTTTAACAAGTTTTTGTTTGGTTATTTTTCAGTTTCTATTTTGTTTTGTTTTTCATATAAAAATAAAAAAAATTGAAAAATCAGAAAAATACAAAAACAGTGTGTGTTTTGTGTACATTGGTACGTGTGTACCTTGGATGGCCATTGAAATAAAGTTTTCTAAACTTTGTATCTCTTGTAGCTTAGATGAGCATCTCTATGCACAACTAAGTAAGAGAACTTTGTGGCTCTTGTTTGTGATGAGTAAGATTAAGTTATCTCTTGTACTTAACACTTGTATCACTCTTTTTGACGGGAATGACTAAAAAATCCTAAGAGAAAGACATAAATAACCATCTCACCACTGTTGCCCGCCAATCATAATATGACACCTGTATGCTTCGGCATAGCAAAAATGCAGTGTCAATGACATTTATGTGCTTCGGCATAGCAAAATTGGAATGTCAAATGCTTACCATTATTGGGTATTTCTTTTCTATCTCTTATATGCCCATGCATGATTTGCTTAAAAGAAAAAAAATATGCAAAGAAAAATAAAAAGCAAAAAGATAAAAAATGCTTTAAATATGACTGCAAGCGTGTCTTCTAGGAGATGTGGAAGTTATAGGATGAACCTCGAAGGTGATAGTTCCCATCAAACAGTTATGATTGTGTGTGAGTTAAATTGAATTTCCCATATCTCAAATCGTCATAACATGTATACACTTATGCAATCTTGCGATGTTTTTCACACACGACATGCAATATTCTTTGCTACTCTTGATACATGTGCAGGTACAATATGATTTGGCCATCACAAGGTTTTACATGTGTCAATGTATGCTCACTAAACTGTCTTGACTTGTTTTTGAAAAATAGAATCGGTTAAACTTGTTTAGTGTGTGTGTGTGTTTTTGGGATCCATGTACTTAAAATTGCTGTTGAGAGATGATTTTGAGAGGTTTATATGGTATTTGGATCATTGGTTGTGTTGCATGTTTGATTGCATTCATATCTGTGTTTTTCTCTTCTCGAAAAACTATTTTTAAAAGCTTGCTCGACACCTGGCTATCTGTAGAGCTTCCAAGCTTTTTATCTTATCGCAATCTCGACACCTCCTCAACACCTGGTGGATCGATTGAAAATGTTCCTGTCTCCTCGATAGCTTCTTGACAGCTAGGTCGATCGATCGAGCTTCTGTTCTTGATATGGTGGTTTGTTCCTTGACACATGCTCGACACCTGCATCTGTCGACAGCCTTTTTGCTTGACACCTACCTCGACAGATTTCTCGATACCTCTTGACACCTTCCTCTGTCAAGATTTACTGATGGCCTATATATTCTCCTCGTGCGATCCTCAACTCATTTTTGTCGATTTCTCTCTCGATACCTCTATCTTTTCATCTCCCAAACCTCTCTCACTCACTCCAATCTTCTTCCTCAAGGTTTCTTCAAGCTTTTTCAAGTTTTTCTTCACTTGGTAAGCTTCTAATCTCTCATTTTCATGCATTTCATGTTTTGAAACCTAGGATTTGGGGTTTTTGAAAAATTTTGGGGTTTTTCAAAATTGTTGAGTTTTTGTTGAAATTTTGGGATGGTTTTTAAAGATTTGATCTTAAAATCTCATGCATTGCATCACATTAGCATAATAACAGTATTATCATGCATTTTAGATGTGTGTAATTGATTGTGTGCTGGTAGGATTGGATTGGGCTGAGCTCATGATGCAATTTCTTTAGCATGTCACATGTTCATGCATTTCCTATGCATACGTTCTCTACTTTTCAATATACTTGTTATATTTGAACTGTTTTGGAGCTTTTCTGATTGTTTCTTTCTTCCCCCTCCTTATTCTATTTACGTTAGTTGTGTCTATGGCACCTAAGCGTAAGTCCACTCTGGCCCGGAACCTTCTTCGTTTCGGTGCTTCTTCGTCTTCTAATTCTACTCCTCTCTCTCTTTGGTTCCGTGATGATGATGCTCACAAGGCATTCTCGGAGAACTTTTCTAGACGCGGCATTCATTTTGAACGCCAAGTCATTCTGGCGGACTTCGCCGACACCGACCTTCCCACTGTCATTTACAGTCGGGAATGGGAGTCACTGTGTGCCGTCTCGGTCATATGTCCTCTCGTGCTTATCCAGGAGTTTTACTCCAACATGCACGGGATTGATCGTTCAGTACCTCTTTTCTTTACTTGCGTTTGAGGTATGGGCATTCCTGTCACACCACAGCTTGTTGCGGATGTGCTTAGGATTCCTAGGGTAGAGTTTCCTAACTATCCTAGTTATGAGCGTCTGCGGACTGTGTCCAAGGATGAGCTCAAATCAGCTTTTTGTGAGCATCCTTCCGATTGGGGTGAGCGCTAGTTCACTTACTGTTCGGCCTTTGCAAAAGGCCCGCAGTTTTTGAACATGGTGATGACCTTTGTACTCCATCCTCTCTCTCATTATAACTCTATCACTGAGCCTCATGCTCGATTTATGTTGTCCTTTCTTGAGCATCTTACGATTGATTTCCCTTCTCATTTTATTCTTTCCATCATAGATGTTCATCTAGATTCGGCGTCTCGTGATAAGCTCATCTTTCCTTCTGCTATCACGAAGATCTTACGCCATTTTTCCATCCCTCTTCCAGCGTCCGACCCTTTCACCTTCATGTGTGCCATAGATTACGCTACTGTTAAACGTAGCGAGGCTCAGTTTAGGTCGCGACAGACAGATTCGGCACCTTCCACCCGTCTGACTCCATCTCGATCTACTTGATCCACATTTGCTCCCACCTTTTATAAGAGCAATGTGTCACTAGGAGACATTATGGCGCAGCTGTAGTGCATGGATGCTCGTCTTCATACTCTCTCTACAGAGTTGTATTAGGTGAACGTTCGTGTTGGCCGTATTGCTCGACGGCAGGAGACCATGGGCGGATTTGCTCCCGAGGCTACTCTTTCACCACATTCTGTTGATTCTAATTCTGACGATGATGATGGTGATGACGATGATGCTTCTGAGGATGATGATGATGGCGATGCTAGCTCTACCGATGAGATGTTTACTTGACACTCTTATCTTTTGTCACTCGTGACAAAAAGGGGGAGTAGTTTTGTTATGAGAGTAGTCATACTTAGGGGGAGAGTTAGTATAGGACATTTTGTTAGGGGGAGTGTTGATATGAGGGATGTAGTGAGGATTTTATGTATCTTTTCTTTTCTTTCTTTTATAGATACATTGTTTTTGTACTTTAGGTCTTGTGACCATTTTTTTTGACATACATTGTACTTATCTTCTTTATATATGTTGATGTATGTTTCTTTCACCTACCTTTACATATGTTGTTTCTTTTTTCTCTTTATGTGCATGCTTCTTATTACTTGTATGCAATCTATTAAATCTGTTTCACACAAAGATGCCTTGATGAGTTTTGTTTAAAGTGTTTCAGAAATACAGGTTATCAAAGTCTACTTGCCATAAACTCTCTTCTTGCAAAATTTTTCAAGAGTTTGTGTTAGGATAGATTTTATTGTATTCAACAATTGAGTATGAGTTGAGTGATTTATGACTTCTCTCATATGTTCATTTGTTTGTTGTGGTTTTGTCACGGATTGCCAAAGGGGGAGATTGTTAGGACATATGTGATTCACTTGTTAGGAACATATGTTACTATTTTATGTAATTGGCTTATCCTTTGACAAAACGTACTTTACTTGTATTTGGGTAGAATTAGGATGTGTTTAAATACTTCAAGAAACCATGTTTCAAGATCAAGTGTTGAAACCTTCAAGTCTGTCCAAGAAAACAAACTGAAAGTGTAGAGTTACTAAAGCTTGACAGCTAGCTTGACAGATGCTCGACAGCTTCTATCTGTCGAGGTTTACAAAAATAGAATTTCTGATATGTTTTTCTTGGGATCCGTAGATGTGTCTTTGGGCTTTCTTTTCTCATAACTCTAGACATATAAAAAGATTGTTTTAAGGGCCGTCAAGCAGTTCACAAGTTGCACAAGCATTGAGCAAACTCTGTTCAAGCAAATTGTGATCGGAGACGAAGTTCTTGCCCTAGTTTATCTCTTTCTCTTGAAGAAGTTGCTGTGTATGTGCACCGTAGGGTTTTGTGACCAAGCATCTTCTTGATCTTTATCGTGTGGATGAACTGAAGAATTTTGTAGCCAACAACCTTCTTAGTTGGTGATTGAAGTCGCGTACGGGGATCTGCGCAATTGGTTAGTCACGTACTTGGGAGCCGTGCATCGAAAGGAGGAACTGTCACTAAAGAACAGGTCCAATTGGGTATTGGGGTACGGGTTCAACTGTAAGTTGGTAAGGTACTTTGTATTCTTTTACTTGTAACCATTTGTTGTGATAATAGTGGAGTTTCAGGAGTGGTGATCTGAAAATCACCGGTGGGATTTTTGCCGTTAGGTTTTCCCTATTCGTAAACAAATCACCGTATTATTTATTTTCCGCTGTATAATTAATTATTTGGTGATTTGTCTGTGCTACCACGCATTTGCATGTTAATTAACTTAATTAATTTACTTGGTTAAATTAATTGGTTAATTCATCACAAGGGGTCAATTTGTTTTTGGCCTATCACTTCCTTCAGCATCCTTCAAAACAGGAGAGAGTTTCTCCATGTGTATAATATACCCCTTTTCTAGGAGTTGCCCAATACTAAGAATATTGCTTTTCATGTTGGGCACATAGTACACATTGGAGATAAATTGCAAAACATCATTCCTTTGGCATATTATAATTTTTCCTTTACCTTTTATGAGCAACTCGTCGCATACCCGCGCGTTGCGCGTGATAATTTTTTTAGGATGGTCTCATTAAATATTTTATTAATACTATAATTTTAATTATTAACAATTGGTTTTTCATTAGTTTTTAAGTTAATAAAAACCTTAAATATATCTTTTTTTACCTTTACACACACACACACACATACACATAGAGTGAATTTTTACACATACCTTTAAAGAAAACTCTATATATTCCACTTTTTTGGATGCGTAAAGTTATAGACTACTACTCCATAATGATAGTGGCTAATTAATTAATTATATATATATATATATATATATATTAGTGATCTCATTTGTAACGCTTCTTATCATTATCATATATTTACTAACTGATGATTTGCATAACAAAGACGATAAATGAGAGGTAGTATTGTTCATTAGATTTTCAAAAGTAATAGTGTATAAAAATTATATATATATATTGTAAAAAAGTTTAAATGAAATGTCAAAAAATGAATTTTTAAATTTTCTAACTTTATTTCTAATGTAATTTCTACTACTATTAGAGAACATCTCTTTTTTAGTTATGATTAATATAGTTTCCATAGTTAGAGTTTGATTAGTTTTAAATTTAAATTTAGTACTATAATTGTATTTAATTATTGATTGTTGATTTAATTTTTTAAGTGAATTTAATGGTTTATGTTACTACACTATAAAGTTTTTAATGTTCTCCACATGGTAATCTTTATTTTATTTTTTACTTCTCCTTACAACCTCTTTGTTTTCCAATCAACGATTACTAATTGACGTTTGTTTTTTTTTTCTTTTTCTACTCTTTCTTACTTTGTATTGGTTTTTTTTTCTATACCCTCTCTCTCTCTCTCCCTCTCTCTCCATTGGCAACCTATCGTTTCCCAAAATTTGATGATGATTCTATGACATTAAATATGCATTATTATTATTATTATTTTTTAATTTAGTGTTTCTAACTTGATTTATTTTATATTTCATTCTTCCTTTGATGCATTGGATGTGAAAATGAGTGTTTCCCTAGCATTACACCACTTAATGTGGACAATTTTATTTAATTAATTTAGGAAAAATATTATATTTTAAATTTTCTAAAATAAAAAAGGAGTGGAAATATAAATAATTTAATGATATATATGAGGGATGTGGTTGAATTTAAATGTTAAATAAAATGATATGAGAAAAAAATAAAAGTAAAATACATAACAATAAATACTAACTTATCCAAATAATTATATGTAATATAATAATAGTACATTCTTATATACTATTTTTAATTATTTATAATGCAATATGACAATATTTAACAATCAAAGTCATAAAAAAAAAAAAAACTTAAAACACAAAACTAAATCCCATCAACTAAAATAGAGTTCTAAAGAATACAAAACTTTATCAAGCTAAAATAGAGATGCAAGAAAAATAAAAATAAAAATCCACCAAAAAATTGAGGGAGAAAGAGTGGGAAATAACCAGTTTTTTGTGAGAGAAAATTATGTAAAGAATGGAAGAGTGAATGACAAATTTATACTAAGAGGATGATAATAAAAAGAAACAAAATAAAGGAAGATTGATATCAAGGTAGAATGTTTGGGAAGATGAAAAGGTAAAGTGAAGGAGAAAGGTTGGAGAAAGTGTAAATGTTAAAAAAAATGAGTACAATTTGATGAGCACAATTTTCTTTTATTTGAATTTAAGTAAAATATTACATTTTTTATTTTTTAAAACAAAAAGAGAGAGAAAATATAAATAATTTAATGATAAGGAGGATGTGGTTGAATTTCAATATTGAGTAAAATAGAAGAGAAGAAAAAGATAAGAAAAATTAAAAGATATAACAATAAATACTAAATTATCCAAATTATGCTATGTAATGGAATACTATTTTATTTTTATCTACTATCTTTAATTTTTTATAATGTAATCGGATAAAATTTAACAATCAAAGAGCAAAATAATAATAATAATAATAACTTAAAACACAAAACTAAATCGTATCAACCTATATTAGAGTTCTTAAAAGCACAAAAATTTATCAACCTAAAGCGGAGATGCAATAAAAAATAAAAATCCTCCAAAACATTGAGAGAGAGAGAGAGAGAGAGAGAGAGAGAGAGAGAACCTTTTTGTGAAAGAAAACTATGCAAAGAATGGAAAAGAGTGACAAATTTATAGTAAGAGGGAAGGGATAAGAAAAGACAAATAAAGGAACATGAAGGGAAAGATGAATAACAATATTAAAGTAGAGGGTAGTGGGGAGATGAAATGGTAAAAGAAGAAAAAAGGTTGAAGAAAGTGTAAATATTTAAAAAATAAGTGAATGTAAAAAAAGTTATAGGAAAATTGGAAATAAAATAGAAATATATATAGATGTTAAAACCAATAAAGATGAATATGTAAAGTCAATAATTTATATATATATATATATATATATATTTGGGTAAAAAAAAAGGAATAAATAATAAATAATAATTATGTGGCAAATGAGGTGGCAATGAGGTGGCGCAACAAGAGCTCAGCGGCAATAAATACCACGTTTCAGCTTTTAGTAATATATAGATTTGGATGATTCTCCCAAACAGATATCGCCTTGAACACCTTCAACAAGCTCAACAAAGAGCTCTTTTTTCCATTCATGTGGTTACTGGCTCCAGAATCAAGATACCATAACTCTTGTGAATTATTTGCCTCTTCTTGTGCAAAAAGAAGTTTACATTCTTCTCTTTCAACATTGGATGCCTCAACAAGATTACATTGTTCATTGTGCTCCTCAAATTTATTATACCAGCAGACTGATACATAATGTCCAAATTTGTTGTAATTGAAACATTGGACATTTCTATTACCTCCACGTCCACGAGTAGATTTGCCTTTTAGTGTTTCTCTTCCATGACCTTTGCCATAGTTGCTATTGGTATATCCTCTACGGGACCATTAGGCTTCTCCTCTCTTAGAGTCAATTTTGACTCTAATTCTTGCTCAATGACAACAGAGTTAGAATTCTTTTCCATACGCTGCTCATGCACTTGAAAAGATCCCATTAATTCCTCAATTGAGAGAGTCTCCAAATCTTTGGACTCTTCAATAGCCACCACGACATGCTCAAATTTATTTGCAAGAGATCTTAATATTTTCTCCACCACATGAACATCTTCAATACTTTCTCCATTACGTTTCGAATGATTAACAATTACAAGTAATCGTGAAAAATAAACGGAAATAGTCTCACCATCTTTCATGTGAGCAACTTCAAACTTGGCACGAAGATTTGGCGAACGAACTCTTTTCACATGATCAACACCCTTGAAAAAAAAGGAAGAATCTCCCATGCTTCTTTACTTGATGTTGCTTTGGCAATTTTCTCAAAAGTTGACTCATCCATTCCTTGATAGAGTAGAAATAGTGCCTTCTTGTCTTTCTTCTTCTGATCCTTGAGAAATTTTTTTTGCTCTGCATTGTAGGTGGCTTCTTGCTCACTTGTGGGTTCTACATACCCATCAATGACAAGCTCCCATAGCTCTTGTGATCCAAACAACGCTTTTATTTGAATCTGCCAGCTCTCATAATTTTCTTTTGTCAATCTAGGAATTTGTGGTTGCACCATGTTAGAAGACATCTTCACTAATGGTGTAGACAAAGACTCTAGGCTCTAAGAACTTGGCACTGATACCACTTTGTTGGTTTTACAAAGCCTTGACTTAAATTTCAACAAAGTACTCACAAGAAAGAGGTGAATAAAAATTTTATTAGAGTACGTCAAACTCACAAACAAAGAGATCAGGCTACTGCCTTGAGAGCTTACTACAACTTTTTCTCTCACACACTTTCATATCATATATCTATTCCCTTTTATAGGGTGAAGTTACAAGAGTTGTTATTATGTCATGACTCTTTGTTTCATAACAGAAAATTCTAGAATGTGGAAGACTCAAAGACACAAATGTTATGGAATGACAATAGACATAAATAGTTATAGAAAAACAAAAGACACTAACAGTTATGGAAAAATAAAAGACATAAACTGTTATGAAATATCAAGAGACATATTTTGGTTTACCATTTCCAACAGATTCTTCAAAAGAGATGGTACAACTTCAAGACTAGATGTTGAACTCATGGAAGAGGAATCATCAAAGTTGGATATGATGGAAGAGGACTAAATGGGCACCCATTTTACAGAAGAATGGGAGCAGCTGTTTGTCAATGAAGTTCCAAAGATATATTCTCCAGTTTGTATATGCAAACCCAAGTTGAATCAATCAGTTCTATTGCCTTCAAGTAGTAATAGGGCATTTGATGTAGAAACTTAAGGATTTTAGATAGACTGGAGGTGTCGAGACAGTTGAGAACAAAAACAGTTTCTCCCATTAACACTAGCAGTGGGATGATGGATACCTATGTTCCATTGAAGAAGCCTCTTATCCCATCGCACACTACAACAAAATGTATTTTCAGTGACGAAAATTTTCGTCACTAAATGTCCAGTTTTTTGTCGCCAAGGACCTTTAGTGACGAAATCTACCTTTTAGCGACGAAAAATTTCGTCACTAAAGGTTTGATTAGTTTAAAAAAAAAACTTTTAGCAATGAAAACATTTCGTCGTTAAAGTTTTCCTCGCTAAAAACACTATTCAACGACGAAAATATTTCGTCGCCAAAAACGCTTTAGTTTATTAAATCATATTTAGTGACAAAAAATTTCGTCACTAAAACTATTTTCGGGTACATGTAGTGACAAAAAAGTTTGTCACTAAAACTATTTTTAAGAAAATCCAGGCACATATAGCGACGAAAATTTTCGTTACTAAAACTATTTCTACAAAATTCTACTGCATTTAGCAACGAAATATTTCGTTATTAAAACAATTTTTTGTTGCTATATTTGGTGACAGAAAAATTCTTCACTAAAACTAATTTTTTGTTTTTATTTTTTTCATGGCTTTGATAGTAACCTGTAACCTATCATTACATTATTAAAACTTACATTTGAATAACACATTGATTTCAACAACACATTTATAAGAAAATGATCCATACAATCCACAAGTAAAAAAAATAAAACAAGTATCCAATTCAATCCATCCATACAATAATTGTTTGCAACATATACAATAACACAAGATGTTTTATAACAATACAAAAAGTGTAGCATAATATAATTAGGACCAACGGAAGATGTCCTCAAATGTCTTCAAGTAATGCTAAAAGTAAATGCCCTAAAAGCCACCAATAAGAAATTTGCACAAATATAAAAACAACTACATTAAAATCATAAAGTAAAAACATTAACTATGTTATAAGAAATATTTCTAACAATGCATTAAGAGTATCCACACCAATGAATTAAAATCACAACTCCTAATGTATAAGTTATAGAAAGCAAATATAGATTTTCAAGTGTAATGTAATACAAATAGTTTCAAATAATGCATTAAAAAAAGTAGTCACATCGTGTAGTGCAGGTCAATTGCTAAAATAAAATACTAACCAATAAGTGTTTTAACTTGAAGACGAACCACCCTCATAGGTAAGAGTGTCATCATAACCCTTACTCCTCAAAAAGTTAAGAATATTCCTTTAGACCTCTTCTTGCTTAGCTTGCACCTCTTGCTCCCTAGCTCTTGCCTCTTTGAGCTCAATTATCTCACTTTCTAGACGATGGATATATTCCACTAAGGAACTAGATGAGCGGTGGTTACTAGATCATGAATCTTACAATATACATTTACTTAATCTAAGTATTAATCTAATCATTTGACAATAAAATATAGTAAATATTGGATAATAATAATATAAGCATAAATAATTTACCAGCCATTCCTTGTTGGTCCATTTCCCATCAATGAGTCTAGTCTACTGCTCAAGTGTGGCATTCTTTGGTGGGTGATTTCTTGCATAGTCAGCACCATGAGATTTTATGAGCTTTTTATAAGCCTGATGCAACTTCTTGGAGCTGCTACTCAATAATATTCCATATTTTGTATTTAATGTTTTCGTTACCAAGTTGGAATCTCCTTGTAACTCAAATTGATCCTGTGAAATGAAGTGTATATGTATTATAAAAATATTATTATATGAATTTAATATACTTAGTGACAACAAAGACGAGTTAGATGTTACAATGTAAATTTACTGCAACATTTTGAAGCACCACATCTTTAGTAGCAGCATCAACACTTTTCCAATTTTTCACGTTGTAACTGGACAGATTACTTCGTACGTGTACGCCAATTTGATTGACAAGCTTGCATGCATTTTTTCTAATAGGAGCAGCATACTCTGCAGCTATACGTACTGGTAGCTTACCACTTTTCTCAACAAGTGCCCGTACTGTTATACCATGTGTTGTTCCATAGGTATTTTTGCTAGTAGATCCTATTTAGACATTATCAATGTTAAAAAAATTATACATTTCATGTACATTATAGCTATATTAAGTGAAGTATAATCTCAACACTTTTCCAATTTTTCATGTTGTAACTGGACAGATTACTTCGCACTTGTATGCCAATTTGATTGACAAGCTTGCATGCATTCTTCCCAACAGGAACAACATACTCTATAGCTATACGTACTAGCAGTTGACCACTTTTTTCAACAAGTGCACGTACTACGATACCACGTGTTGTTCCACGGGTATTTCTGCTAGTAGATTCTATTTAGACATTATCAATGTTAAAAAATTATACATTCCATGTACATTATAGCTAAATTAAGTGAAGTATAATCTCAATAGTAAAGACAGGGTGCAGTTGTAATTAAGTATGTTCTATGTAATTACCAGCCGTGCTAGGTAATGTTTTGGTAGCCTGCGCCTTTGCATTAGAAGAACTTTGCGCGGGAGGATTTATTTCAGGAGCTGTTCTTGTAGATTGGACCACCGGGATAGATGCCTCACCTCACAAGCGTGTATGTCATTCTAGTGCCATCTGTAACTAACAAGCAGACATATAATGGAACAACAAAGTCATTACAAATAATTGAACAACAAAATTATTATCTAATATAGTAATTCTAATAACAATAACATCTATTGTAGTAAACAATACGTCACATTTATAGTACCTTATGGATTAAAGAACTAGATGACTCATCATCATTGTCATCGTCACCAATAGGTGGTACATAATCACCATCATCTACCACAACACTAACTCTATTTCTTTTCCCTTTTGCACAATTGGACTGAGCGGAATCCTTTAGAGAAGTTGAGATGTGCTTTAATCTCAAAGTATCAATTCTCTCTTGGTTTTGCCTCATTCTATCCAATCTTACCATCTCATACTTTGGTATATTATGAGTTTATTTGGCCTTTTTGGGCATTTTTTGAAACTATGTATTGACATGAAAGAAAAGTACAATTGTTACTAACTTTATACATCATAGTCCACACCATTATTCATATCAAACAATTCACAAGTGCAAAATTTGAACACAATTGCTACTAACTCAACACAACAAATGATCACATCAATATCCATATCAAGTTCAAGATACGTACAAAACTTTAAAAAATTGCTACTAACTTTACTTATCATAGTCCACACCATTATTCATATCAAGCAATTCACAAGTGCAAAATTTGAACACAATTGTTACTAACTCAACACAACAAATGACCACATCAATGTTCATATCAAGTTCAAGATACGTAAAAAACCTTTAAGAAATTGCTACTAACTTTACATATTATAGTCCACACCATTATCCATATCAAGCAATTCAAAAGTGCAAAATTTGAACACAATTGCTACTAACTCAACACAACAAATGATCACATCAATATTTATATCAAGTTCAAGATAAGCACAAAACTTTAAAACAATTACTACTTATACAAGCATAAAACATTTAAGACAATTGTTATGAACTTTACATATCATAATCCATATCAAGATCAACATCAGGTATGTCATGCTTTTCACTTTAATTAGCGTCTCTTGAAGTTCTACCTTCAGGAACAACCTCAGTTTCAACATCACTCATACAATACTCAATATTGTCTCCAACATTGATAGGGACAATATCAACAATCACTTCTTGTTGGAATACATCACTATCTTCTGTATTACCATTGGATTCTCCATCCCTAACTTCCTAGACATTCAAACACTCCCCTATGTTGGATGCATTGCACAATTTTCCAAGGTTCACCCAATTGGTATATTGAAGGTAGAAAACTTGTTTTGCTTGATTAGGAAGTATAAAAAGGTCATTTTGATACCATTGACTTGTAACATCAATGCTTGTGCAGTGTGTATTGGTTCTTATCGTTCTCCTTCGACCATTGGTACTAGTACTGTACCATTCACACTAGAATAAAACAATTTTATGTCGAAACACATACTTTGATTCCCAAATTTTGCACACATGGCCATAGAAGTCGTGCATTTCTCCCTCACGGTCCCTTTTAGTACATACACCACTGTTTTGGGTTACACGGTGATTGTCTAGGTCCCTTGTATGTAACTTTACACCATTGACCATACAAACTGTGTACTTCTTCACATACAGGCTTAGGACCATTTGCTAATGACCATAACTATTTAGTAGCTTTTGATGACTTGTTAACTTTCAATCTATTCATCTATAATGACATACAACAAGTGACATTAATTAGTAATAAGCAATGATGAATCTATTTAAATGTTTTATTTTTATTAGTGAGTGATTAAATTTCAAATGTCTTACATGTTCTCTGAACCACTTAGTAAACTTTTGTCGTTGTATTTGAGTTATGGCTTCTCCAGTAAAATTATACAATGTGCTTTTATGTTCACTGTTAAAAATAAGGTGATTTATATTCAGCTAAGCATTGTAGATAATATTCAAAACTTGATCAAACAATATATGCATATGAAATCACATATTTTAAATAAGGCTCTAGCTTAGGACTATTGTACAACAAGTACCAATGAGCAGTATCGAGCAATGCATGAGACAAGTTGCCATCATTCCACCTGCCACCTATAGGTTGGACAATTTGTGAAAAAACTATCAATCCTTTGCTAGATTCACTGAAATCTTCATTTCTTTTCCTTCGATTATGCATAGTTTCGATCCCATCAATATAGAAAGACCTATTGTTAATACATTCTTTAAGAATGTAAGTCTCTGCAATCGAACCTTCTGGTTGAGCTCTATTGGAAACGTGTCTTTTCAATTTTCCAAGGTACCTACGAGGAAAAAAACATTTGGAGTATGTGATTTTATACCACATGAGAAAGATACAATTGATGGATGCATCAAAGGATCTAATTACCTTTCAATTGAGTACATTCACCGATGTTGTATCAACGACGTCCTTATGGCAGCAATGGAGCTCCTCAACGGTGGCGATGGAGCTCAACGGAGAACGGTGGAGAGAGTAAACGGCGCAAAGAGAAAGGGAGAGAGTAAATGGTGCAAACGAAAAAAATGATAGGGTTTGATAAAAAAATATGAACCGGGTTTATTTATAGTACCAGCTTTAGTGATGAAAATTTTCGTCGCTATTGCCTAATTTTCCGTTGCAAAAGATCCCACGTTTTTGTTACACTTTTAGCAATGTCATAAATTTCGTCACTATAATATACTTTTAGCGTCAAATTTTGATTTCGTCGCCAAAACTTTGTAGTGAAAAATCTGTTTTGTATCATTATTTTTAGTGACAATTGTTTTCGTTGCTAATGCTCCCTTTAGCGACGAAATGATTTTCGTCGCTAATACTATTCATATCAACACCTATTGTGACGAAATGCTTTGTCACTAAAAATTTCAACTTTTAGTGAAGAAAAATTTCGTCACTATAGATTAATTAAGTTCGCGCCAAATAGCAACGAAATCTATATTTCGTCACTAAATTTGTATTTGTAGTGACGAAAATAATTTCCTCACTAATTTCCGTTACTAAAAATGCATTTTGTTGTAGTGGCAGTGCATTGATACTACAAACCAAGGCTCGACTAACAACCAGTTAATGAAATCAAATTTCCAGAGATTAAAAAGGAAACGTAAATGAAAAGAAGGCTGCTGCTTTTATACATAATGGAGTTATCGTTGCAAAATGGTCCATGAGGTTGGAAGGTTCTTTCCTTCCTATTTGCTTGTTCTTACAATTGTTTTCCCATGCCAAGGATATTGATTGATATTAAGAAATATATACATACAGGAAAAAGATTTAATTGCTCGTCTTATCAATTTCTTCGGATTAAATTTGATAATATCGTGTTGGATGATAAAATAATGAAAAAGATAGGAATGGAAATGAAGACTTATGGAAAAAGCTTGCATACAAAATTATTGTATTCGACTATAATCTTAATCAATCAACCTAACATATATAGATTGGCCCACGCCATGCAAAGTTGGTTGGAGGATGGTTGACTTGCATTTTACTTCTTTTTTATTAGTATTTATTTTCATCACATGCAACTCTCTCAAATCTCAATTCACTTTTCTCCTATATTCACACTGTTTGGATTGGTCCTTATCACTGCACAACCATGGGAGAATCATGCTCATGCATGGGGAACTATTCCAATCCCAAGTTTAGTGGCGGCGACCAACCCACCATCCTATGGCTGAGAGATGGAACTGAGATTCAAATTTAGGGGCGAAGTTCTTTGTTCAAAGATTAAAAAAAAAAAAAGAAGGAATATCAATACTAGAGGTTGACAAAGTTACTTTATTAGCATTAATTTATTAATTATTATTTGTATTTTTTCTTTTGAAAAAAAAATTAATAATAGGATTTTATAATCAATAGTTTTGTAAGTCAGTTGACACGTCTTAATATTTTCAAGGTTTAACTAATGTGTGGATGGAGCTATCAATATATGGCATAGGAGTTGTCTCTATAGCTATGAGGGTGGAGTCATTTGAGAGGGAGAAATTGAGTAAAGATTATTGGGTTTTTGTAATTTTTTTGCTAAGATTTGTAATTGATTTGTTGTTATTGTTTTTACTTAGATCGGATTTATGATTTGTTCAAAGATTTTTCTTATTATCCGGATATGTGCATTTTTTATTATTATAGATTTTTCTTGTTACTCTATTTGTTGGATTTCTTGGGTCAATTTGTAAATTTTTTGGGGAGGGGGGAGGCCAAGTATATAAATTTAAGAGCCAGAATTAAAATTCTTTTTGTTAATATACATGCTAGTATATTTTTTTTTCCAAAGGTTGGGGGGGGGGGGGGGGGATGGCCCCCTCAGCCCTTGAGTAGTTTTGTCCTTGCGTTGGCTTTGACTGCATCTACTTCCGGCTCTCGATAAGCACTAATTTATTGATTAACTGTAAAGCAGAATTCATAAAACAAGCGTGCGTTTGGATTAGACGTTTTGCTCAATACGTGCATTTTGCGTTTAGCTAGTGGGTCCCATGGGTACTGTTCACGAACTACCAAGAACTGAAAAATGCGCATATCCATGCATTTTTGGGTCTCACGGCACTATTCACACATTTAAAATTTATTTTGGTACAGTGTTTTCAGCAATAAGTTTTCAGTTTTCAGCAAATAAACAGTATCCAAACAGACCCCAAAACCAACATGGCAAACATAAAATAAAAGTCGGAAAAGAAAGGAAGAAAAACTATCAAAGCGGCCAGAAACTGAGAAACTTGGTACATGAGTATGAGACACACTGTGGGATCATCCTGGTGGGGATGGAAAGGGCAATCGTTATCCAGTACTTGTAGCTAATGTCCATTTCCGACTGTGGTCAGAAATTCTCTTTATGGAAATCAAATTTGGTGGAGCTGTTGTCACTGTGAGAGAAATCGGTTGCTAGTTGGCTTAACTCTTTCGTGAGCGCTGCTGGCCCACAGTAAAAGACCCCTGCACGTACACGGTACACCAATTATCATTAGCACATGATCATGATCGAAAGCATCAACCTCAGGACCACTCTCCAAATAAAGTATCTTTCATGTTTTCGTATGGATCGGAAACACGACAGAAAACACTTTAATAAATGTGAAACACGGAGGGCATGTATTAAAATCATATTATCCATCTTTTTCACCCTTTAATAATTTAGGGAAATGACAGAAAGTAAGTGCTTGTGAAAACTTCAGCACAAAAAGAAAAAGTAATGGAATATGCATAATGCATGTAACAACACCATACCGTATATATATAGTAAAGCAAAGCAGCCCTGCACTGCATCTGCATGAAAGGAAAATAGTGTGGCATTGGTTACTCACCTACTCTGGAATGTTTATGATTAGAGGCAATGCGTTCGTATACATTGCGCCATTTGGGCCTGGCAAAGTGAGACTTGACACGTGTACCAGAGACGATATCGACCCCATTCTTGGCATGATTGAGGGACTGCAACATGGCAATGAGAGCAGACCGGGCATCACCCTCTTCATAGACGCTGGTGCAATAAGTATGAAGCTCAATCATTCCCCTGTTGTCCAGTTCCGCCATCTCGTTCATCACCTCTTTGAACCAGTCAAACGATCCCTGCTCCTTTGTCACCCAGTAAAAGTATGCCCTCGCAGTCTTAAAATCATCCACTCTACTTGCTCCTACTGCTTTCTCCTCCTCCTCGTCCAGGGCCCTGGTGTTGTTCACTATGTCCTTCATAATACTGATCATTGGGGTTGCCCCAATTCCTAGCCCTACTAGCAACACCACCTCATATTGCTTGTAGTCTTGTGCTGGAGCTCCATATGGACCATCAATCAACACTCTTGGACCTCTGTTCATCACACACCACTCTTTTGGTCATTCCCATTAAAGAAATCATTACCTTTATTTATTTATTTTAATTTGCTGGGTGTTACATTATTATTAAAATCAGGAATTTTTTTTTTGCAAGCAAGCAAGGAAGAGAGAAGCTATTGCCATGTTAGATGAAAATAATTTGCACACTTTATTTAGTTTTTGGCCCTTCCACATGATAAGTTATCTCATACATATGATATATGTATCAACATCATCAATCAAGAATGACGTCTTTTTGTTTTATGCTTTAATCTATGACGTGGAAAAATTGCTGTAACAGACATCACCTAAAGCTTTTTTTTCTGGCATACCTTATACATAGTGGCTATCTGGTGTACCAATTATTGGGTTTCATCAACAATTTTCGTTTTATGGCTTTAACTATAAGCCTAGCAACAATTTTTGAGGGCAGTAGGGTCACCAAACTTTTGTGGTAAAATGAAAATTAATCGTATATTTCAAAAGCTTAAGCTATTATAAAGTGTTGAATCTAATCTTTTAATCATTATTCTGACATATTAAAACTTGACGTAATAATTTGATTTCATTATATGCCAAACACCTCACACTTTCTTTAGCCCAGGGCAGACCTAAAGGCTAAAGCCTGTTATGTGTAATTCATGATATGTATAGTATGATACTAACCCTCTTGATCCCTTCTTACATAATTTGTTGTATACATGTAACTGTCTTGGGATACAATCTATTATGTTTCATCATCTGATTCTCTCGCCTGACATAAATTTTTTGACCTCTTACCTAAAAAGATATAATTTAATTAAAATTTTTGAAAGAGCAATTATTTTCTTCTTACTTTGGAATTGGATTGCTATCACCTTGCAAGAAGTCAGCTTTGAGGAGTCCACTTTCACCACTTGGTTTACACACCTAGAAAACCAATTTCACAGAGATTAGCTACAGGGGTGGCTCCTACTTTGGAATAGTTCCCTCCCCACATAATTCAGCGTGGGTTCCTTCTACAAATCGTATTTCTTATTACCATCTTACCAAAAGGAATGTGCAATGTTAGACAAACAATTAAGCGAAAGAGAAAGTTTCATAAAGAGAATATATTTTCGCTAAATGATCAGCATTTGCTAATGATACCTCTCATTGAATGATGTGGTAGGGGTATTGTGGAAATTTCTCAAATGAAGATGATAATTTCGCATATAAACATAGAGCATTTAATGAGATTCTTATCATCTATGATTCTATCACAATAATAAAGTTTCCTAAGTGCGTTTTTGGCCTAAGGGTTCAAACTTCAAAGTAGTGACCTTTGCTTCGTAAGGCATGATTTTCCAATAAAACCAAAGATGGGCAATTTTCCTAATGAAAACGCACCTCTGAGAACTTGTCCATGAGGTGATGTGTCCAATCACCAAGAGCTCGAATATGAACACTAAGATAATTATCTCCAGGTGCTGAGGTGAGGGAAAATGGGTGCCTGTGGACATAAAAGTTCCCAAAAGTAAGCAATGCAAGCAATTAGACAAGGAAAGAAGAGGGAAAGAACATGCCCTAAGTTAAAAAGGTGATCAGTGCTATCTTATTTTTGGATATGGTAATAAAGATGTCTTATAGACATGCAAGTTAAAATTTTCTTGGCACTTTTTGGCATATTTGGTAACAATGGTTCAAGGGAGGCATACCATTCAAATGGAGATACAGCACCACAATTGACAAACATGTATTGCCCACTTTTGTACGTGAAGTCATGGGGCTTTGACATGTGAAGTGACAACACATTTCCGGGATAAACAGCCACCTTCAGTGTGAAAGAGAATGAGATATTCTTCTATATGTACATACCAACAAAAACTTTAAATAAATACGCACGTCCCATATGACAAAAATTAATGATAACTTGAGTTGTTTACCTTTAGTATTGAAACAGGCTCAACACTGGATCTGAATGCCCTGATCAATCTTTCACATATATAAAGAGCAAGAGGAACAGCCAAATACATCCAGGTCTGCCAATTATAGTGGAGCAGGAAAATGTAATATAAGGAGTTATAATTACCAAAAAAGCAAACGAATGTGAATAAAAAAGGTCGAAAGTGTGAGGTGATAGATGCTTAACCGTCTTCTTGTACCATTCCTTGATCAGGTAGAGCTGAAGTCCATGTAGAATTAGGAGGGCGTAAACAATGATGAAGAGGTGGTGGGTATACCAAAAAGCATTGAAGCCAGTTAGATTCTTGAGAAATTTGGGAAGGTTGGGCTTACCTCTCCTTAACCAAGGGCAAGCTAGTGTGAAGGATATTGCCATCAACACTACCATTATAATTCCAGTCACTCCTTCCACTGACTTAACAAAATTCCAGTACTTTAAAGGTTGCTTCCCAAAGAAAGTTTCCATCGGCTTATACCTGTCACTGCTTGCAAGAATAAGGCGAGGGAAATCACAAGCCATATGAAAAATTGAATGAATTCCAACTCCAATTGCAATTCCCCCTGCTATCATCTGAAAAAAGATGCTGTCAATTTTCTTTTCAATTTTTGGTGCCTAGTGAGGATAAAAAAAAAAAAGTAGGAAATTACCTGGTGGAAATTGAGGTTGTCATCAAAAGGGATTACGACACCTAGTGTGGTCTTATTCCTAAGCCAGGTTATTGTGTTTCTGCAGACTGGTAGCAAGATAAGAGCCATGTTCAATTTAAGTGTCTCGGCTGCACCTTTAGCCATGCATACACAATGGCCCATAACCTCGTATGCAGCTTTATTTCGATACTGCAAATACTTGTATGCAAATAGGCCTGACATAACCCCAATCCACAATACAATTACCCACACTCTTTGCCAGTTATCCTGTAAGAAATACTCTGTTCTTTGACACCATCTCCTTAAGAGGTTGTTCTCCTGTGTGGCTTTGAGCTTTTGGCTCAACCTCCGGCTCAGATTCTGGCTATCTCTACGTCCTATGGACCGACTTGGTGTTTGCAGCAGAAGCATTTCCAGGTTGTCCATCTGTCAGTCCAGTAACAGTCATCGCCAGATGACCAAATTCCTCTAAAATAATAATTCTACAATAGAAAATAAATTGTTTCCTACTTTAATCATGAGATCGTGTGTGCGGATTTTGTACCATGATGTATTTTTTATGTTCTGGATCTAACTCTTCCATGATCAAGGCTGCATATTCATCTGCTTGTTTCTGAATATTTGTAAGTTTGTTGGCAGAAGCACTTAGGCAGATAATCTGCAAATATAATATATTGATTTGATTTAGAAAATTTTTATCCGGACAAAGCTTAAAAAAGGATCATCTCTTCGAAGGGATCAATTTCATGATTCAGATTAAATATTTATAAATTTTAAAAGATATATTCACTGTAATACCTCTCTGACTTCTTCTTCAGTGATTCTGCCATCCGCATCTTTGTCAACCCTGCATTTAATGGTAAGCTAGCTCATGGTTTATTGGTAGATGAAGACAAAGTAATAATTCTTTTGCAGATATTCAGGTACAAATGTTATTCTAAAAAGAAAAGAATAAGTACATGTCAAAGAAAGTTCGAAGCCTGGAGTCGAAGCTCTGATCAGAAATCTGGTCCCAGAACTCTTTCAGCTGGGACTTATTGATGGAATCACCCTTAATACCATGCTTCCGAGCAAGCGCATCAAACAGCATGCCAGCAAACTCCTTTGACTTCTCATCCATTCCTGCCATTACATATAACGATATCTTTGAACAACTTATAAGCTCCAAGTGCCTTAGACTTAATTTCTTTAGTTAAAAGAAACATGAATTAAAGATTAGAGAAGAGTTTGTGAGGTTGTGGCGAGCACCTATGCAATTGCCAAATAGCGAACGAGGAAGGGAGGCATTGGTGGAAGCAGTGAGCTTGTCAAATTGCTTCTCAACGGCAGACCATCCAATACCGCCATCTTTCTGGCTGATAAACTTGAGGCCCTTTAAAGCATGAGCTGCTGTGGACTTCTTCCTATCAAAATGAGTTGGAGGAGTGGATTGTTTTGAGAATGAAGTGAATCGCTTCAGTTCCTGAGAGACCTTCTTGATACGTGCAGAAGCGCTTTTTACTATTGAGGAACCAAATGAGGTACTCTTCTCGAGATCTCTAGCAGGTAAAGTACTCAACTGGGGATCTTTTTCAACATCAGCAACGACAGCAACAGTTTGAACGCTTTGAACAACAACAGAATTATCACAAACGTGATCCATAGTGATCTCAACGTACGGTTCTTCTACAACGTGGGATTTACTGCTGTTGCTGCTTTTAATATTTTCGGTAGCACCGAAGTTGGGTTTGTTTAGAGGACTGCTGTAAGCAAACCTTTCGCTCTCAGGAATTTCTGTTCCCATATTCTGCATATTGATAATACAGCTGACACATACGAATTCTACATGGAAGCCAACCAAGCAGATATACAAGTCTACAACTAAATTATTTTTTGCAGATTTGGATGAAAGACGATGAGAATTGTTGGTTTGATGAATCTCAATCAAGCTTCGAACTATTTAAAAAAAAAACTCAAACTTGCGTGTCTCAGTGTTTTTAACTAATGTTCCCTCCTAGAGTAAGATCCTGTGTGTGTTAAACAAACTTTTTATAGCACAACCCCTTTGCCCCCACGAAGATAATGGATGCCAGGCATTGATTATGTCACTTCTACAACTGATTAATAGATCATAATCATATTAGAATTATTTGGCATATGCTTCACTAACTTTACAAAAGTATGAGTTGATTATTGCTCTTTTTTTTTTTTTTCCTAATATTTATTTATTTATTATTTTAATACATAAGAAAGATCTCGTTTCTTTGACAGGAAAATATCTACTTACACTCTTTGGACTAAACTTGCTACGCTCATCATTGTTAATCATGATTAGCAGCAAAAATATTTGATCTAAATGGTCAATGATGATGCAAAAAATTGTCTTTTATGCTCTATCTAATGGACAATAATAAGGGTTTCTTTTGACAATCAAACTGCAAAGAAAGTTGGAGAATGGATAAAGGGAGAGAATGCTGGTGTGGTGTTAGCCAAAAGCTCTTCGATAATCAAGTTAAAAAGGTGAAAATATTCATTTAATAGGATCAATCAAAGAGAATAATATGGCTAGTATGTAGAGATTAGAGTGCATACTCTTTTATCTTTGTTCCTTTTGGGTTTTATAACCTCATCTATTGGGTTAAGATAGCTTGACCCTGATTAATTAATTTAATTATCCAAATTGATTAATTAGGTCAAATTACATGCAAATCGTGGAGATACCAACAAATTACCAAATAAACTAAATGTAGCGAAAATTAAATTGACACGGTAATTTGTTGACAAATGGGGAAAACCTTCCGCAAGGCAAAAACCCCACCAGGTGAATTTAAAGTCACCACTCTCAAGAATTCACTGATCAATAATCAAGCGGTTACAAAGATGAGGAATCTTACCACTACCCTAGCCTATCCCAAAATACAATGTATAGTTGAACCTTCGCTCAAATACCCAATTGGACGTGATCTTGTAGTAGCCTTCTTTCCTTTGACGCACAAATCTCCAACCTGTGACAAACTCCTTTACATGGATTTGGGTTAGGGATGGCAATTTTTGCCCGACCCGTGGGCACCCGGCCTAGCCCGACCCTAATGGGTCGGGTTTTACTCGCTCCGATTAGGAATAGGGTCGGGTATGGGTTTTTTTAAAAAAAGCCTGAAGCGGGTCTGGGTTTTATATAAAAAATTCGAAACCCGACCCGGATATAACCCGGTACCTTGAAATTACAAAAAACCCCCTATATATATAGCTATAACTAACCTTAAGTTTCTCCTCACCCTCATTTCATTTCACCTCAGACCTCACAGCCTCACACCTCCGCCTCTCATCTCTTCAGCACACCTTTGCCAGTCCGCCTCTCATTTCCAGCTCACAATCTCACTCACTCTGTCTCACACGGCTGCCTCTCCCTCTTCATCTCTTAGCTCTCTCACTCACATGGCCACAAGCCCACAATCAGTTAAGCACAAGCTGTTAGACATAGCTCTCAACTCCGTTTCGTCCTTGTCGTCGCCGGTCTCACACTGAAACATAGCTCTCTGCCCCTCTCATCTTCCTCGCCCATGGCCTCACGGCCTCGGTCCACCTCGATCTCCAATTTTTATTTTATTATTTTATTTTTTATTTTTTTTTCTGGGTTCAGTTTGTCTCAATGTGAGTTTGTGTTTGTGTGTGATTTTGAAAGGGAAAATCATAGATCTAAAATTTGTGTTTGGTTTGTGATTTTGAAAGGGAAAATCATAGATCTGACATTTGTGTTTGAGATTTCTGTGTTTATGTTTGTGATCGTGTTTGTGTTTATGATTTTGGGCTGAAAAATCATAAATGGAACTTTGTGGTTCTGATTTTGGGCTTGGCTGGGCATGAGGGGATAGGGCCTGCGGGGCCCGACGAGGCGGGTTCGGGGTTAAGAAAAAAATCCGTTTAATAAACGGGCCGGGTCTGGGTTTCTGGGACAAACCTGCGGGTTGGGTTCGGGTATGGAAAAACCTGGCCCGAACCCGACCGGTTGCCATTCCTAATCTAGGTATGTGACTAAATCTAGCCACTTGAATGATTGTTGTTGGCTGCAAAATTCTTCACTTCATAAACGTTGAGGTCTAAGGCTGATTCTTTTGAAAACAACATTCCCTTTGGGGCCGACAGTTCTTTTGAGGCCGTTGGCCTTTTATCGGTATGATAGTTTTTCCTTGATGGTGCTTTTGTCATTTAAGAATCCTGATCTTATTACAAAAATACCTTTATCAAGAGTTATTATTGCAAAATGGTCCATGTGGTTGGCAGGTTCTTTCCTTCCTTTTTGCTTGTTCTTATTATTGTTTTCCCAGGTCAAGGACATTGATTGATATTATAAAATTAATACACAGAAAAAAGATTTAATTGCTAATCTTATCATGTTTTTCGGATTAAATTTGATAATATCTTGTAAAATGATAAAAGGAAAAAGATAGGAATGGAAATAGTTACCATTAAATCTTGAAGATAGAAAAAGCTTGCATAAAAAAATGATTTTTTATTGTACTCGACCATAAAATCTTAATCAATCAACCGAACATTGATTGGCCCACGCCATGCAAAGTTGATTATAGGATGGCTTGGCTTGCATTTTACTTTTTTTTTTTAATATTATTATTTATTTTCATCACATGCAACTCTCAAATCTCAATCCAGTTTTTTTCCTATTCACACTGTTTGGATTGGGCAATACCACTGTTTGATAAAATATTTAGGGATATACAACCGTTTTGAAAATATATATGAATGTACTATCCTTTTGGACCTCGAGTTTTTTTTTAAAAATAACCTTCAAGTTTTGCCATGCAATTTTTCATGGAACTCAAATTACATAAAAAATTGATGGCTATTTTTTATGAAATTCGAGTTTGTGAATCTCGAATTATACGGCAAACTTGAGTTTAGAAAAAGTGATGGATTTCTAATTATTTCACAATCAGTGATAAATCCATACTCAATTTGTCAAACAGCGGTATTCGGCCATTTTGGCGCCACTGTACAACCATGAGAATCATGCTCATGCGGAAATATCCAATCCCAACTTTAATTAGTGGTTGGCGACCAATCTACTATCCTTTGGCTTTGACTGCATCTACCTCCATCTCTCGATAAGCACTAATTTATTGATTAACTGTAAAGCAGAATTCACAAAACATACATGGGAAACATAAAATAAAAGTTGGAAAAGAAAGAAAGAAACGACCAAAGTGGCCAGAAACTGAGAAATTCGGTACTTGAAGACAGAGAGTGGGATCATCCATTCATCCTGGGGTAGATGGAAATTGCATTTGTTATCCAGTGCTTCTAGCTAATGTCCATTTCCGACTGTGGTCAGAAATTCTCTATATGGAAATCAAATTTGGTGGAGCTGTTGTCACTGTGAGAGAGATCCATTGCTAGTAGGCGTAACTCTTAGGTGAGAATTGCTGGCCCACAGTAAAAAAACCCTGCACCTACAAAAATTATCATTTTCGAAAGCATCAACCTCGGGACCACTCTCCAATAATATTAAATAAAGTATCTTTCATGTTATCGTAGGGATTGTAAACACGACAGAAAACACTTTAATAAATGTGAAACACGAGGGCATGTTTAAAAATCATATCATCCATCCTTTTTACCTTTTAATTATTCAGGGAAAGGACAACAAAAAAAAAGCGCACAAGAAAACTTTAACACAAAAAAAAAAAATTGACATAAATGCACTTTTAATCTCTATATTTTTGACCGATTTATGTTTTGATCTTTACTCTTTAGTCGCGTCTACTTGAATCCCTAAAAATGAAAATCATGTCCATTTTAGTCCATGCTATACTTTAACACAAAAGGAAAATGACATAAATGCACTTTTTATCCTTATACTTTTGACCGATTTATGTTTTGATATCTACTTTTTAGTCGCGTTTACCTGAATCCCTAAAAATGAAAATCATGTCCATTTTAGTCCCTGCTGTACTTTAACACAAAAAGAAAATGACATAAATGCACTTTTAATCCTTACTTTTTAGTCGTGTCTACCTGAGTCCCTAAAAATGAAAATCATGTCCATTTTAGTTCCTGCTATCATCTTAGTAACATGAAGTTGTTTACATGGCAAACAAAGTGTATTGTTTGCCTAGTAAATGCTGACATGGTTATTAAAATAATATTTAAAAATTCATTTAGCATTTAAAAATTGACACATCAGCATATAAATTAATAAAAAAACAAAATTTTTTCTCAATTTTAATTTAAATTGGAAAAATTAAAAAAAAAAAACTTTTTTAGTTTTAAAGATTGAGAAAAAAATTTATAACAATTTTCTTAGACTTTCTTAGTCACCAAGTACAACAAAACAAAAATTAAAATTTCCAATTTTAAGACAAAAAAAAAAAAAAGAAGAAAAAAAAAAACCAACCTAATACTCTACTAAATAAAAAACCAAACCCCACAAAACCAACCCAAATCAATTTAATCTCTCCCTCTCTCTTTGCCCAATGAGTTCACTTACTCTCTGTCTCTCTGATCTCCCACGAACCCACCCTTGGCCAAAGACCCCAAGCTCTGCCTCTCATGACCACAAGCTGCCGTGACTAGATTGATGAGGATGACGAGGATGAGGATCTGCTTCAAACCCAAAAACCCAGATCTACTCTTGATACATAAAAAACATAAACCCCCCCCCCCCCCCCCAAGATCTGCTTAAACGCAAAAATGATAGGATTTACTACGATATTTCGGTTGAGTTTGGGTTGGTGTTGGGTTACAAAATTGAACGAGATGAGAGTTTTTTTTGGTATGTTGTTACTTGTTGTTGTGTTTGGTTGCTAAGAGAGTGGGGAAAAGAACCATTTAGCCCTCTCTGTCTCTCTGACCTAGGTTTTTTTCCCCTGTGGGTGTTGGTTTGCTTTAAATTTCTGGGTTTGTTTTTTTTCTGGTGGATTTGATGATTTTTTTTGGGTTTATGGGGTTTGATTTGCTGGAGGTTTTGGTGGAGGATAAGGATTTTGTATGTATTTTTGCACGTTTGGTTGCTAAGAAAATGCAAGAAAAGAAAAGAAAATCTTTTGTGTTTGTTGTAAAGTTATGGGCAACCATACATGTTCTTCCCCAAAGAACATGAGGAACACTCTTGTTCTTCTAAAAAAATAATGAAAATAAAAAAAAGAAAATAATTTAATTACTATTTTTATAAGCTTACTAGTTTATAAAAACTTTCTTGACTTCACATGGTATTTATGGCGGTCCGTTCCCAATAACCTTGGGCTTTTGGGCTTGAACCCCCAATTTACTTGTACTCTGGGTTGCGCTTATCCCACGATGAGAGGTCCAAAAAGTGGTTGTCGATGTCACTGATGGAATACTAGTTTCACTTTGGCACTGAACTACCTTGGTTTTGTCTCTGTTGTGAAGGCTACCATATAGCCGAGCTCCTTTTTTGGAATCCGAATAGGATTTCCTTTTCCCTGAGATGTGTTTCTTCTTACTTCTCTCGTATCTCGCTCCCAAAATTTTCCAACCCCTTCTCCTTATCCTTCCCCTCTTATTTATACCATTCTTTCAATAGGGTAGTCATGATGGAGGAATATTTGGCATGTCAATTGGTCCCTCCGTATCGTATCTATTAGGACATATGTGAAACTTGTTAAGAACATATGTCATATAGAATTGGCTAATCCTTTGACAAAACACACTTTACTTGTAATTGGGTAGATCTAAGATGTGTTTAATACTTCAAGGAACAAGAGTTCAAGTCTAATATTGAAGCCATGCAAATCTGTTCAAGAATCAAGTAAAGAAGTGCTGTTCATTAAAGCTCGACAAATGTATCTTTCGAGATTTAATATATAATTCTCGACAGCTCTCGATAGAAGCTGTATTTATTGAGAATTACGAAATTCAGATTTCCAGATCAGTTTTTCATGCATATCCAAGCTATTTGTGTAGAGTTTCTTTTCTCACAACCCTATACATATATAAGGATTATTTTAAGGACTGTCTAAGGTGATGCAACTTGATGCAAAGTGGTTATTCAGTCAAATTGTGATAAGAGACAATTTGCCCTAGTTCATCTTTCTCTTGTAGAAGCTACTGCGTCTTTGTGCTGAGGGTTTTGTAATCAAGGAGCTTCTTGATCTTCATCGTGTGGATGAACTGAAGAACTTTGCAGCCAACATCTTTCTCAAGTTGGTGTGTTAGTCATGTGCTGGGATCCATGTATCGATTGGTTAGTCATGTACTTGGAGCCGTGCATTGGAAGGAGAGATTGTCACTACATTACAAGTCCAATTGTGTATTGGGGTAAGGGTTCAATTATAGGTTGGTATTAGGTACTGTGATTCCTTTTACTTGTAATCGCTTGTTTTGATAATAGTAGATTCTCGGGAGTGGTGACTTTAAATTCACTTGGTGGGGTTTTGCCTCAGTGGTTTTCCTCATTCGTAAACAAATCACCCGTGTCAAATTTATTTTCTGTTGCATTGAGTTATTTGGTGATTTATTTATGCTACCACATGTATTGTATGTAATTGAATCTAATTAATTAACTTGGCTAATTAATTTGATTATGTTATCAAATGGGTCAATACATTCTTGCATATTAGTATCATCTGTCACTGGGAGGCCAACCTTCTGTTGTTGACATAACCTCCTAGAAACTTGTGCCAGAAGCCGGATCTTGATGCTTTGCGGCAGATTCCCCTAAGGCATTACCTCTTGTTCTTGGCACACCTTGGAGACTTCCTTATCTACTTGGCTAATTCCTCATAATTTGGCTATATGGGTCTAAATTGGGCCGAGGTTATTCCAATAGATGTGGGCTTGACAATTCGGGAATCGGCCTACTATTCTCGGTCTGTACAATAGCCCTTCTCGATCCCATTTCCAGATAATGAGAGTGGGATTATGCTCATATCCTTGGCATGTGGGAGATCATGTTTGATGTGACTGTCACATCTTGAGTTTGCCAAACGTCAGGTAATAAATGCACTGGATTTGACAGCCTGCCTTTCTTGCATGTGTTGAGCCAGCTATCATGTTCAAATGATCAGGATCGCCTGACCATTTAGTTACCGAGGCATGTGGATCGAAGGATAGGAGTAGACGGTAATTTTACCTGCCCAAAGCATTAATTACCTCCCCTATAAATAGTCCTAGGGGCTCTCTAATTCATTTCTTCCATTTCATTTCTCATTCTCAGTGTCAAACTAGAGTCTCTCAAGTTCTAGGCCTTCTTCTTCCCGAGAACACTCTTCCTCCTAAGAATATCCTTCTTCCTTGTAAGTTTTCTAACCTTCATTTCCTTAGTCCCATAATGAGGTTTGCGCATTTAGTTAACACTAGTACTGCCGTAGAGGCCTTTAAGGCCAAATACCATATTTCTAGAGACATATTCATTGAATACTATCCAGAGGGAAATATAGAGGACCAAAGAGTGCCGAGGGTAATTTTTATTCCCCAAATGGTCATCCTAGAGGGTGGGGTTAGGTTCCATTTAGACCCCTAGTTACTAGGAACATTTAGATTTTATGGACTCAGCCCTGACTACTGTCTTCCCAACTTTAATAGGGTGGTTAGTTGTGTTAGCCAGTTAAATAGGCTCTTCAACCTAATTCTTACCCACCACAACATAAATTTCCTTTATAGTTGTTATGGAAGTCTTAAGAACGGCTACTATCTTAAAGTCCAGGACAGCTGAATAAGGTTGGTATCTTGCCTCCTGGATTCTAATAAGAATTGCCAAGGGGAATTCATAAAGGTGAGTGGGAACTGGCTTGCTGATGAACTCACTTGCCCGACTTCTCCTTAAAGGGCAGGTTGGTAACCATTCATTTATTTGCATCCCCCCCTTTTTTTTAACACTCGTAATATTTTGTATTGTGTTTTGCTTAATTGTTATTCCTCGGCTTTGTCACTGCAGACTCCAAACATACGAAGTCGAACATTGGCCTCATTGAAGTTCAGGATTTAAACAGAATCCTCCATTTTGGGGTGTTCATCCACATCGACGGGTAGCTTCGAGCCTCACATCTCATTCTCGAGTGCACCCCCTTTTACACTGGGTTTCAAGATCCAAAAGATTGTAGACAGCGCATTTTGTACCCCCTATGACTTAGGCCCCCATTCCCCAATGATGTAAGAATTCTAAAGCCCAAGATTGGTTTAGGGCCCTATCAGATGAAAATTGACTTAAGGAAAGTGTTTATGGAAAATATAACTTATTTTTGGACCAAATAAACTATTTTTGGAAAAGAAAGGCCATGGAAACCCTAGGCATACTTATGCACATGAATGCTCAAGATCTGCATGTGCAAGCTTTATGCATGCATACGCATACACGTGCATACGTGTGCATGCTAGGGTTCTAGAAACTATGAAAGGAAGGGTTTTCTACATTGAAACTTGGTTTGGAACGAATCCCACATCATCTAGGAGCCGCCCAAAACCCCTATTTTTCGACTATATAAGCCATGAAAGGTACATTTTCAAGGAGGACGAATTCAGGTGGTAAAACACATAAGATTCACTAGAAAATAGTGACTTAAAAAGGGAGTTTTTCACAAAACATCCTCAAGTCAAGTTTATTTGATTGAGACCTTTTCTAGTCTTGATCTTTGAGTTCTAAGTTCACTAACTCATTTTTGAATTGGTTGTGACTAGGTTGATTGAGGGGAATGATCAAAATCAAGCTCTAGAGAGTTCTTGTGTTGAGGTAAAGGTTCTATTTTTGGCTCTTCACTTTTCTTAGTTTTTCTATTTTTCCTTGGCTTGTTTATATGCTTGTATGTTTGTAATATGTTTGTTTAGTTTAGGTTTACTTTGTGTTTGTGTTTTAAGCATGTTAGGTTGTTAGATTCTTGTTTTCTGAGTTTTTGTTTTGCTTTTTTTTTTTGAGTTTTATGTTCCAAGTGTGTATGCATTCGCATGCTCCATGCTTGCACACGCATACTCATGATATGCATACGCATACAACTGGGCTACATATGCATGCCCTATGTATGTACACGCATATCTCTGTCTAGAAACCCTAATCCTTTTCTGCTTGTTTTCTTTTTGTTTTATTTACATGTTTAACCTCTATTTTGACCTAGTTCCTATATCTTTAGTCTTCTCTTCTCTGTTTTGTTTTAGTTTGTTTGTTTTATCTCTTTGATACTTATTAGGATTTTTAGATTGTTTAAATGCCATGCATATGCACAAAATATGAACATGCATTGATGCGTAGGTGTTGTAATGCAGTGAGGTAAGTCATGCATTCATATGAAGATGCATTGGTTTGAATATAAGTTTGTTTTGATTAAATAACATGAATATGCTTGATTTGAATGCCATGCCTTTGATTTTTGGATGTCATAACATGCTTGTTTGATTTCGACATATGATGCTTCTGTCCTTAGATATGCTTGCTCAATGCTATGATAGATGAATATTAGGCTTGGGATAATTGATGCCATGTTATATGCCTTAGATGCTTGTTAGAGTGTGTGTGAGTTAGAATAACGTATTAAACCTGCCTTTAATAAGATTAAGACTTGGAACACAATGAGTGGAAGCCGACCTATGGGTCGGATGGGGTTGGGTGCCTAATACCTTCCTATCTCCATACCTAAGCTCTAGACATGTGCTCTGGTAAAAGATCAGCCATTTTACAAAGGGCGCTATATTTATGGTTCTTAGACTTAATCTAGGTGGCGACTCCATTTCTCTACCATGGTTCACATTAGGCCAAGGCATACTTACCCATCTTGGGGATGACACCACGTTGTGGGCACTTGCGCCCACAGAAACGCACTCTGAGCAAAGCATCCCCTGCTATCATACATTGACGTCAGGCTGAACGGGTTCCTATTAAACATTTTGGAAAATGAAGCTCGGCAAAGAGGTCCCCACAAGAGAAGGGTAAAATCCCTAGAGCCATTTAATGACGGTTTGGGGGAACTAGTTTTTCGAGCAAAAGCCTGGCATATCCGTGAACGAGCCAAAGGGAGTACAAGCCATTGATGTAATGGTCAAACACCGAGATATTCATTTGTTGGACTACTTCCCTAAGGCCCAAGTTCCTACTGGACAAACACCTCCCTCTCGGTTCGCAGGGGTTGCTTCTGCCTGTAGGTAGAAAAGGCCAAGGGTTACTGACAACCCTGAGGGTCAGAACATCATTCCAGCTGTAGAGCGTGATCCTCTAACTATGCTTGATGTAGTCAATTCACTAGCCTCCTAGTTGAGTGCCTACTCAAGGGTTGGCCAACCCCCCATCGTCTGTCAAGGTAGAGGGGGCTTTATCCTCCAATCCCCCACCTCCAAGCTATCACCTTTCCTTCACGCTGGGTGAAGGGCCCTTTCTCACCATAGCATTTGTGCGGATGTGAAGGAAGGGAAAAGGGGGGGGGTGTGTGTGGTAATTACCTTGGAAAGGCATGACTGATGCCTGAGGACGTACACTTATGGAAGGAAGTTGCAGATGAGAACATTGCCCTCACACTTAAGTGGCACTCCATTGCGGTAAGGGTTTTTATTTGGCCAAATTTCAATAACTCGATATATATTTGCCACTTACAGCCCTGGCACTAACATGTTCTTTCTTGGATTGCAAGCTGTACAAGGGGTGCATTTGCTCGAAGATCGGCTGAAAAAGGGCAGTGAAGAAGTAGGTGGCGAGAAGGCCTTACGACAAGTCTTGGAAACCACATTCAACAGAAGAATCGAGAGGTCATCCAAGCTAAGAAAAAGCTGGCCATTGTTGAGAGGGCACGAGCTTTTGTAGACTAAAAGTTGGAGGTTTTGCAAGGGACGATTGAGGAGTTCGACATCAAACTTGTTTAAGTCTTGAGCATTATCACAACCAAAGACAAAGAGCTTGCAGCTGTGAAAAAGGGGTTTAGAGTAGGCAAAGCAAGACAACTATAACCTCAGCTCTGATGATACTAAGCTCTCCACCGACAGGGTTATAGGGGAGGCTCGGCGGGTGGGGTACTTGTAGGGATAAGAGGTTGTTCTTAATCCTTCAACCTCCCTCTGACCTTCCTGTACATCGACCTGTCCCAAGTTCCCCTACTTGAGGACCCACTGATTGAAAAGAAGCCTTAGGGAGGGTAGGTTTGGGTGGAAGAAGACATCCCTAGTTTTTGTGAACTCCTGGAGGAGATTGAGGCTCATACTTCCAATTCAGATGTCATTGACGGAGACAATCTACACCCTCTAGGAACCGTTCAGCCCCCTATGGCTCCAGTTGAGTCGGTAGTCGCCGAAACCACCCCTAATCCTGCTCCTTTTGTCACCAAGCAGAGCCCCAATGCTTAAGCTAAGCGGGGTTGATTATAAATTTTATTTTTTATTTTTATTGTCATTATTATCTTTTTTATACTCCTTGGATTTATTTAATAGAAAAATTTACTCCTTGATTTATTTATGTGTCATTTAATTTTATGTGGTTGAATTTCTGTTTGGTGCATTTAATTTTTTTACTTGCTTTTTACCCTGAAGATATGACACTTAATCGTTGATAAAAAGAAAATGAAGGATGTTAGCATGGTGCTCGGCCCTTGAACATTTACACGGTGCTAGGTCCTTGAATGTTTACACGGCCCTTTCAGCTTTATTTTATTTTATTTTTATTTTTATTTTTAACTTAGGTTTTCATCTAGTTAGTGGCCAAGGTCAGGCTGGGGCTAAGCTTCCATCCTTAGCTAGGTTTTCATCTAGTCGGTGGCCAAGGTCAAGTCGAGGTTAGGCTTCCAGTCTTAGTTAGGTTTCCACCTAGTCAGTGGCAAGGGTCAAGCCGAGGCTAGGCTTTAGTCCTTAGTGATATTTTATTATTATTTTTCTTTATATATGGAACTCATCTCATATCTTCTGGCCTACTGACAATATGCTTATTTAAGGTAGAACATGAATAATCAAACCTTAACAAATTTACATAAACAGATAAGTACATCACGATTGTCTAGATGCTAATAGAAATACTTCTTAAGGTTGCTTACATTCCATGGCTGACGAAGTGGCCTTTCTTCTAGATCTTCCAAGTTGTAAGCCCCAACTCCGGCCATGACAGTTACATGGTACGAGCCCTCCCAATTCAGGGCTAGTTTTCCCAAACTTGGTTTTTTCATGCTCCCCAGCACTTTTCGCTTCAAGAAACCTTGTTTCAAGACCAAGTGTTAAAGTCATGCAAGTCTGTCCAAGATTCAAGTTGAGAAAGTTTCTGTCATTAAAACTTGACAGCTAGCATCTATCAAGATTTAAGAGCTGTTCCAGCCTCGTGGCTCGATAGTAGCTCGACAGATAACTATCTGTCGAGATTTATGAAAAACAGAGTTTCAGATTTGTTTTGACTCTAATCCGTGATTATATGTTTGGGCTTTCTTTTCTCACAACCCTAGACATATAAAAGGATAATTTTAAGGGCCGTCAAAGATGACATAAGTTGCACAAATGTTGAGTAAATTTTGTTTAAGCAAATTGTGTCTAGAGACAAAATTTTCCCTAGTTCATCTTTCTTAAGTAGAAGTTGCTGTGTTTGTGCACTGTAGGGTTTTGTAACCAAGGAGCTTTTCAATCTTCATCGTCTGGATGAACTGAAGAACTTTGCAGCCAACAACCTTCTCTAGTTGGTGATTGAAGTCGCGTCCTGGGATCCGCGTAATTGGTTAGTCATGTACTAGGAGCCATGCATTATAAGGAGAGATTGTCACTACAGAACAAGTCCAATTGGGTATTGGGGTAAGGGTTCAACTGTAGGTTGGTATAAGGTACTGGGATTCCTTTCAACTAATCTAGCTACCTTAAAGAGAAGGAGGGCCACAAACAAGAGCATCTTTTTTAGATATCCCACAATTAAAGCTATTAGCTTAGCTTAAAGCAGAGGATGAAGGGTGGGCAGTAGGTACCACGAGCCCTCTATCCCACACATCTATCCAGAAGCAAGTGTAGTTCACCGATTCCACCGAATGCTCCTATCTATTGGCAAAGATCTTGTGAGTTTGTAGTTATGCTTCGGTCTATTTCTGATCAAACTCCCTCCCTGTCATCGTATCTTGTGTTAGAATCGCTTTCAAGTTCTTATTGCTTTCCCATCAATGGCAGTTTTGTCTCTTATCCCTACCGATAGTAACTGATTAACCTACTATTGGAGTTCAAGAGCATATCTTTTTCCATTATTGGTATCTTTCTATCTCGGAGTGCACTAAGGCATCAATCTAAATTCCAAGCCCTATCGCTTGGGAATAAATGCTTCCCCAGTTGCTTGCCGGAGAAAAATGAAGTCTTAAAAATTTGAAATTCATCCCTTAAAGCGGATAAAGGCTTAAACCTATTCATTTGTCCTATCCCTCGCTTTAGATTCTAGGGTTTTTTTTTTTGGTATGGCTATTGCTTTGCTTCTATTGCTTGATACTCAGCGATGACTTGTCTCACTACTAGTTGAGAATCACCCTTATTAACGTTAACGTGGATGGATCGTATGCCCATTGCCGTAGCTAGTTCTAATTTGATAAGCAAGGCTTCATGGTCAGCTACGTTGTTCGTGCATAGGAAGTGACCACTTGATGAAATTTGGAGGTACGCAGGACAAATGGCTAATACTACTGGAAGGATTCCTCTTTGGATAATATGCATTGTAACAGGTATTCTTGGAGGGCCACTTCGGTCTTTTATTTCCAAAAATAGGTTTTTGCTCATTTAAAAACCTACGCAAGTCAAGGCCAACGTATGTAGACAGGACCTGTGTATGCAGGCCCATTCCCACATATGCAGAGCATCAAGAATAGATCTGCGTATGCATGAACAAAGTTGCGCATGCATGAATTCAAGTATACATCATCCAAAATCAGTCCTAAACATGTTCCTACCCCTCCTAAGATGTTAGGTTTTCATCTAAACCCATCCCATAACAAAACCCAAGCATTTACATGGCCAAAAACACATTGAAATGGAAGATCAGAAAGAAACTTGTAAATGAGAAAAAGTTTGAAAACTTATAGATTCAGCCATGGGGATGTGATTCTTTGGCTAGTATGTCAATGGTGGAGGCCCCATTAACCTCGTTGCCGCACTCTAGCAGCTAAGGTGGAATGCATCAGAAGAAAGGACGCAAGAGGACTTCTTGGCCTTGGGTGCCATTGGAGAAGATGAAGAGAGAAAATGAGAGAATGAGGGAGTTTGAGAAAATGAGAGAGTTAGAAAGTGTGAGGAAGAGAGAGGAAAGGGAGGTTTTTGTAGAGAGAAGAAAAAGAAAGAAAGAAGAGTTATGAAGAATGTGAAGAGGTGAGGTAGATGAAGAGAATGAAGAAGAAAAAGAAACGGTTGGTAACCATTGGAGAGAAAAAATGAAAAGGCGAGAATACACCTGATGGCTAAACTACGTGTAGTTTAGGCCTCACCACTAAACTACATGTAGTTTAGTCATGAATAGTAAAAAAAAAAAAAAAAAAAAAAAATCTTCTTTCACAAAAGGGAAAACATCTCAATATTACCCCAAAACCATTTCTAGTAGATCACACGAAATCAAGAACACTATCCCCAATAAGGAAGCAGAAGACTCTTCCTTAATGGTTTAAGCACATTAAGCATCATCCCCATGAAGGAGGCAAAAGATTCTTCCTTGATGGACCCAAGCAGAAGATTCTTCCCTAGTGAGTCCAATACACCTAAAAAACATCCCCAGCGAGGAAGCAGAAGATTCTTCCTCAAAGTCCTCAACAAACCATGAAGGAAGCAGAAGATTCTTCCCCAGTGGATCACACATTTACACTACTCCTCAGTGAGTTCATTCCTACTACTCTCAATGAGTTTCTCATCCCTAAGCAAGTCATGAGAGGCAGAAGATTCCTCCCCATATACATCTACTTCTCAACGAGTTTTCACCATTCCTAGTGGATCCAACGATCAAGATTGCTTGTGCACATATCCTCTAGGAGTTGAACATGCAGGCATGGTAGAAAAGGGTAGAGATAGTGATAGAGAAAGAGACCAAGGTCAACCTGAGGCAAGAGCCTCACCAGAAAAGGTAGAGAAAAAAGTGAAGAAGGTAAGAGGAACAAGTCGTCCGAAGAAGTTTGACGCAAGAGCCTTGGATGGACACCACAGAGACTATATCCTTTTGTTGTTTGTTGGGTTAGCTCATAAGAGCAACCTTGTTTGATTTTTATTTATTTATTTATTTTAGTGACTTTAGGATAGTGAGTCACTCGCCATTTGCTTGCAAGTGGCAAAACAGGTTTTGGGATAGTGAACCTATCGTTGCTTGTTTCCCGAGCAACAAAGGTGAGACTTCAGACATATGAATCCCACGCAACTCTTCGGAGTTGCACCCCACCCTATGTATGCGTGATGTGTGTCATGTGTGTAGGTTGGGCCTAAGCCGTACATCGAAACAAAATGTTTTGTCTCTTATACTTTTGATTTTGTTAGCAAAGCTCATAAATCAAAAAAAGGGTATTTGTAGACACCGCATTTTGTACCTCTTACGACTTGGGCCCCCATTCTCCAATGATGCTCGAACTTTAAGGCCTAAGGCCAGTCTAGAGCCCAATTAGATATCAAATTGACTTGAGTGTTAAAATGGAAAATATAATCTTTTAAATGAGAAAAATTCTTTTTTTGGAAATAAAAGACAAAAGTGGCCCTTAGCCCACTTACGTGGGTAGTGGCCTATGTACATGGGCCAAAGTATGCATACATAGGCACATTCCTGTGTACACAGCTAGGGTTTCAAAAACATGAAAAATGCAAGTTTTTTGCAATAATGGCTGAGTTTTGAAATGAATCCCACAACGTTTGGGAGCCGTTCCAAACCCCATTTTTTCCACTATATAAAGTCTTACATGGTACATTTTCAAAACACAAAGAAATCCCACGAGAAAAACCTAAGATTCACTAGAAAATAGTGAATCAAAAGGGACTTTTTCACAAAACACCCTCAAGTCAATTTAATTTGATTGTGACCTTTTCTGGTCCTAATCCTTTTAGGTCAACATTGCTAATCGCTTGTTTAATAACTTGTGATATTTTTTATTAAGGGGAACGGTCAAAATCAAAGCTTGGGAACTCGTTTTTGAGGTATCAAGCTTCAACTCTTTCTTTTTATTTTATGCTTTTTCTTTCAGTTTTATTTTCGTTTCTTTGCTTAGTTTATGTTTTTATATGCTTGTGTAGTTTAGTTTTATGCCTGTTTGATGTTTATAAGCATGCTAGGTTGTTAGAATTAGGGTTTTCTTTTGTGCTTAGTTTTCCATCTCATGTTTCTAGGTTAGGGTTTTGAACAAGTCCCACGCATGCATGTTAGAAGCATGCATGTGAAATCTTGCATATGTAGGCCTCTGGCTGCGTGCACAGGTGCTTGCCTAGAAACCTAATTCAGATTTCTTAAGTTGTTTGGTTTACTTGTTTCACATGTTTTGTCTTTGTTTAAACCATTTTCTTATGTTTATACATACCTGAGTCTTTGTCATGTATGCTTGCTTATCTTCAATGTGCTTAGATTAGGGTTTCATGTTTATGTCTCGTTTAAACACCATGATCATTCATTCACATGTCCATGCACAATGCCATAGGTGCTGAGATGCTACAAGGTAAGTAAGGTAAGTCATGCATTCACATGTACATGCATGTTGTTTGTTTAATCCTCTCTTGATATGTGTACGAAGTTGATGCCTCATTTTTTATTCATGATATGACTTGCTTTTTTGCCATGTTTGGTTTGTTGCCTTGCCTTGAGATGTAAGATAGGGTTTCACTTGCTAGAGTTTCTCATATGTGTTTGGCTCTTTATTGCTTTATGGATAGATATTTGTTTTGAGATAAAGATGCCATGATTGTAGTAGAATACAAGTGTTGAATTTGGTTTTTAATAAGGTTAAGACATAAGACACAACGATGGGAGGCCAGCCTTAGGGTTGGGCGATCTTGGGTGCCTAACACCTTCCCAGAACGTACCTAAACTCCGAACCCATACTCTGGTAGTAAGATCAAAGGTACTTCCTCGAAAAGGACGCTATATATATGGTTCCTAGACCATTGCAAAAACTAGGTAGCAACTTCGAGCAAAACTCCTTGTGTCCACAATGGGTATCAAACTTACCATTTCCACTAAGACCCCAACATAAAGAATCATTGCCTACTCCTCATGGAAGATGAGTTTGAGTAAAATCACAAAGAGAAAAAGAAGCAGCAAGCTCCCAGTCTTCAAAATCCCTATAAAATCTCAAGTTCCAAAATCTAACATCATCCCTCTCTTGATGACATAAAACATCAAAAATACAAGCTTCCTTATCAGCCAAAATCACATATAACTCAAGGTAGAGGATTTTAAAGGGATCAACCCCAAACCATCTATCATGCCAGAAAAGGATTCAAGTACCATCATCCATAATAAAGGAAAAATGCTTAGAAAAGCTCTCCCACCTTTCACTAATACTACGCCACAAACCACACCCATGAGTCCTTCTACAAACTTTAGTACTCTAACCCCCTTGACCCTCCCCATATTTAGAGGATATAACCCTCTGCCAAAGATGAGTAACTTCATGCCCGTATCTCCATAACCACTTCCCTAATAAAGCTTGATTAAAGTACACCACAATTCTTATCCCCAAAACTCCCATTTCAATAGATGTGCAAACCTTGTCCCATCCCACCAAAGGGTATTTGAAACTCCCTCCGAACAATCCCCATAAAAAGTTTCTTTGGATTCTTTCTAGCCTAGCAGCCATAGCTATAGGAATAGTAAATAACGATAAAAAATAAGTAGGAAGACTAGAAAGAGTGCTTTTCAATAAAGTGAGCCTATCACCCTTGGATAAATAGAGGCATTTCTATCCCGATAATTTCTTCTTCATCTTCTCTGGAATGGGATTCCAAATAGAAGTTGTCTTAAAAGATGTACCAAGTGGCATCCTCAAGTATTTCATAGGTAAACTGCCCACCCTACAACTAAGGATATTAACCAAAGCATCCAGATTATTCAACTATGGATGTCTTGCCATTGGCTTCATCATTCACAATATTAATTGCTTGTACTATTCTTTGTTTTGCAATGTCAAGAAGTCCACTCGGTACTTTCATGGAATTCTAAGAAGGTGCCTGTAGGAAAACAAGGTGAATCTTTTAATCTTTGCAGAATTACCCAATCCCAATACACATTTGGATTAAATTTACTTGGGGTGAGGATTTTCCTCCATTTTGTAAGCACGAAAAATTACTAATATCTAGTGTTCATATAAAATCATGTGCTTTATGGGAATGAAGACTACAAAGGTTTTCACAAGAACATTTGCAACAGTAGATACGTTATAAATCATGCATTTGCAAGTTGCAACAGCAAGAATAGTTTTTTTGGAGGGTCTGGAGCCCTACATAGATCAGTACAATGATGGATTGGATCACTTTAAATTTGTTGCTAGAGCATCTTATTTTCTTTGAAACCTGTTGAAAACTTGCGCCTAGAAGCAAGCACAATTAAATTGATCCATTTTTTATTAAAAAATTCGTACTTAATGCATGAAGTTTGTTGGGGTATGGGAGAGGTGATTGGCAAGCAACCTTATTTCCATTATTTTTTTTGGAGAGGTTGATTCTTGAACTCGAACTTACAACCTATCACTTTAGGTGGAAGGAACTTACCATTACGCCAAGGCGAAAAAATTATTAGTTGTGCACAAATCCTTTACATATTTTGGAATGATAAGTTCTTTACTAAATTAAAATTACTCTAGAGTACATATTTTAGAAATTTTTATGGGGTAGTATGGGGGAAGAGACTCCTCTTTCTTCATGAGGTTTGGTTTTTAGAAAATTAAGACTTTTTAATGAAGCCTTATTAGAAAAATGGTTGTGAGGGTATAGTTTTGATAGAGATGCTCTTTGGAGAAGTGTGATAAAGGTGAAATATGGTAGTGAATTTTTTTGGGGGGGAGGGCGGGGGGGGGGGGGGGGGTGTGGTGTACTAACTTAGTCCTTAGTCGCTATGGTGTTACTCTATGGAGAACTATTAGACAGGGTTGACCATATTTGTCTTCTCACATTTACTATGAGGTTGGTGATGGAACATAGGTGAAATTTTGGCAGGACTGATGGTGTGGGCAGATTTCTCTTCTTGTTTGATACCTTGAGTTCTTTAGACTTAGTCGAAATAAGGATGCAAGTGTGGCAGATTTATGCATTTGACCAAGATTGGGGATTGGAGTTCTTGACGACTTTTTTTTTTTTTTTGATAGGTAATAGATATTTTCATTAATAAAAATGTACATTATGTTCACGATGATGAATAGACTGTACTTGAAAAAAATACAAACAAATCAAAGAGAAACAGAAACAGATTGTAAGAAATCAAATACGGAAATACATTGTCTAAAACCCAAAATACGAGATCACCCAAACAATGTCCCAACTAGCAAAGATTTCAAAAGATCAACAGAGTTATCAACATCCTCAAAAGTACAAGTATTTTGTTCCTTCCAAATTAGCCACATCAAACAAGCTGGCACCATATTCTAGACCGAAGAAGAGTGTAACCCCAAATAATTCTCCAAACCTGGAGTACAGTAGGTCAAGGCAGGATAGGATGAAGGCAACTTGTCATCCTAAGATCCCATCACCTCTTAACATTCCTACCTAGCACAATCTTTCTTTCTTTCTTTCTTTCTTTTTTTGTCAACGCTCGTCACCATGATCAAAGTGAGAGAAAAAATATACTTGTTCACATAAATTGATCTATTCCAAAATATGCCACTTTGTCCTCTAGTATGTTTAATGGAACAATGCCAGTTTCTCAATTCTTGATGAAATTTAAAGGAACTCGGGCTTCAAAACAGGACAATAAATCTTGAAGTTTTTTTTTTTGATGAATATTGTTGTTATATTTTCTGGTACTGAACGTCTGAAAGAGAGACTTTTGAAGATTGATATTCCATTTTGCAGTGACCTAATTTCAAGCAAAAGAATCTTGTCAAGTTCAGAATGCAAATAAAGCTTTTGAGTGAGGAATTTCAACAACCATGCTTAATGGATGGATTTTGTCAAACATTTTGTTTCTCTGCACAATAATATCATATCATAACAACATATAATATGTTGTTATAATTCACGAGGCGCTGAGCTTATCATTTCAAATTGATGAAGTTAGAAATTTAAATAATTATAGTTGTGGATTATAATTTGCATTATTTCAAATTGTATTTTTATTTTCAAATTGAATTTAGATGGGAATTGCTTTCTATTTTTTTAAGATTAGATTGTGAAGAGGTCATCTCATTTTTTATTACTTATATACATTTTTTTCATGATATGGAACTTCACCAAGGCAGGGGACCCTTTAGACTCACCACTAAGAAGTAAACTACAGATATACAACCCCACCTACCAAATGAGAATTAAACAAAAAATTAACCCTCGGATTGTCTTTCTCCCTCTTAGGAGGCTAGTCACCTCACCTCGAATCCACTAAACTACCATTCTATTTTATCAGTTCATAACAATAAAAAGCTAACATCAGTGAGAAACATCAAAGGGCTGCAAAACCAGCTCCGCCACAGCTGAAAATAAATGACTAAGAGCCTGTTTGGCCAACCATTTTTCATCACTCAATTTCCATCACTTAATTTCCATCACTCATAACTCATAACTCATCACTCATCACTCAATTTTTCACACCCGTTTGGCATCATCACCCAATTTCCATCACTCAATATCTTTCACACTATTTGTGGGCCCATACCTGTCAGCCGATGTAGCTTTTTCTCTTTTTTTTTTTTTTTTTTTTTGGTTTTCAGTACCCAAACTCACCGAAGCTAAAAAAAAAAAAAAAAAAAAAAAAAAAAAAACTAGAACTGAAGACCGAACAAGTAAAAAAAAAAAAGTCAAAAGGTGGTCAAAAATTGCGGCTGTGGGTCCCTCCATGTGTGTTTATTTACGAAAATGCCATTGAATTATGAGTTATGGAAACTGAAAATAGCCTTTGGTTGTTTTTAGTTTCCATAACTCATAACTCAAAAATCAAAGAATTGAGTGATGGAAACAGAGTTATCGTTTGGCCAAACAACCTTTTTGCTATGGGTCCCACCATTTTTGAGTTATGAGTTATAGAAACTGAGAATTAAGTTATCAAATTTGGTTGGCCAAACAGCCTCTAAAATTACTTACCTCCATCACCCTCAAATATGAGAAAACCCAATACCATTTCTTAGCAAAGTTCAGGTCGTTTATGGAAGATAAATTGACTATAGTTTTTCTCTCTTAATTTGTTGTGGTCTAATGGCATTATCTTAAATTATGCATTCAAGCGTACTTTACTGCTGTTATATAAGTGGCAGTAGAGAGTAGTACTAGTAAACCTTTTTGTCCTCCCTACTTGATATTCCATGGAGGCTTTCAAATCATTAGAGTAAGTGAATTCTTTTGTTAGAATATTTGACTTTTTTTCTTTTGATATTACATACGCACTTGGTGAGTGTTAAGCATAAGACCTTAGCCTCTATCTTACTTTTACAAGGGAAGATGTGCCGTTTGAACTAGAACTCCTTAGCATTCTAAGAATATTTGGCATGGAAGAGGAGAAAGAAGGTAGGGTGTATTGCGAAATTCTTCCTTAGTTAAATAGTACACGAATGACTCCATATCAATTTATTTCACATATGAATAATAGTTTGAGTATAAGTATCTGGAAATGACTTGCATAGAGTGTGCACTGATCCATGAATCACCATGAAATATCTTTTCACCATCTGAACTAATATGTATAGGGAATTTTTTGTCAAACACTGATCCCATGTACAAAGAATGTATTTCCTCTATAAGTAAGCATCCTGCCCTCAGCACCAACACACCACAAATGGCCTTGCAGCTGAAAACTCCTCTCATTCCCACAGTTTCCCACACAAACTTGAAAAGCCGAAGAGCCCTGTCCAATTGCCTTACCTTACTCCAAACCATCTTATCCTCTTCTGTAGTCAAAATCTTTCCCATGTACAAGCAAAACCTATCCTCATCACCAACGCTATAAATTCGACCGCATAAATCCACTTCAATATCTCTAGCATGCCCATGGAGGTAATATAATAAAAGAGTAAACAAGCACTTGGACGAGTGACCCAATGTCTAGGAGAGCTTCTTCTCCACTAGGCTTTCTTGATGCCGAGCTTCTTTGTGTCCAATACTTTTATCAATCAATATGTCCTTGATTTGAGACAGTCCTCCTTTCATGACCTCAACCTTCCCCACAAGAAGACATAATTCCTTTTCACTTTTCAAACACTCAATGAGATCATTGAACATCTCAAGAACATCTTCCCATTTATGTGAAGCAGAGGAGTCAACAACTTTTGCAGGCGCAAGCCGCATCCAACAAGCAGAATCATGGTCAAAGGAAATAGCTGTGTCAGCCAGGAACTTTAGACAGCTAGAAACAATCTGCGGACCCATCTTGGTCCCTTTGCTAGAGCATTGACAACTTAACAAATCCAACTCAGATTTCAATCCATTTAGTATCTCCTCGAGTGTACCTGTCCATATCCTCATTTGCGTGACCTGTGGGCATATTGTGTGCAGAACCACCTTCCTTTGTTGTGCAGAAATGTTCAGGAAGTTGCACACTTCAGTGAGTGAATTCACAATCATAGGCTCTCTTTCACTAGGTTCACTGAAACGAACAAATGGGGTGCAGTTGTTACTTGCCACCAATGATAAGGCCATCACATTTTTCTGAATCTTTTGCTGAATTGATGGAGACCCAATAAAGACCCTGGCCAGGGACTTGAAAGTTTGCCTTTTGTGTTCAATTTCACCATCTAAGACAATTGAATTGTCCCTGACATGAACTACCCTCCCATCAAGCCAATCCACATTTCTCAACAAGTGGCTCAATTCTGTTATCTTTGGAAACTCCTTCTCATACCATTCACAATGTAAAGGCTCTTGATGGGATACTTCTGAACAGTGATATAGCATAACATTCATATAAGCAGCTCCATTTTGCTTAGTTTTTAAACACTTTGTACCATGGACAAGCTTCTGTATATATGTGTGCACCATCATAAGCCAGCCCAGACTCCTTTATATATATAATAAAACAACCTTTTGGATCAAAACCCAAATCCCACCTTAACACATTAGCTGTAAAATTTCGTTTGGAACATTCATCAAACATGCAGTGTACATAATATCTTACAAAAATAATTGCATCATAATGAGAGTTAATTGAAGGAAAAATATATATATATACACACGTAATGACAAAGAAGGAAATAAAGATAAAGAAACTAGCTTACCATAATCGTGTTCGATGCTGGCAGTGCTAGGCTCTACTGATCAGGGACAAGCCTGCAATTTTAGAAGCTACGTGGAGAACTTATAAATTCGACCATTTTTTTTTCTTTCGGCATAACTTGGGCTTGATTTATAAGGTCAATGGTCCACTAGTGCAATATATTCACTATAATGAATGGGCCAGAGCTCAATGTTTAATACACTCTGAAAGATTTTTAAAAGCCCATGAAAAATATTAATATCTCTCCTTTCTATTTATTTATTGGGTTTTATGTTTTAACTTCTTTCTTATTTTTAAGTTTTAAGTTTTAACCCCTTTTTCCTCAAAATAAAAAATTAACCCTTTTATAATATATATATATATATATATATATTAAATGAAATATAACATGTGACATATTAGATCCTAGTTTACGTCCTCTGAATATCTGATGACAGGTTAATAGAAAACGATTTTATAGAATTTTAAAGCTTCAATGTTGTAAGATTTATGGAAAAATAAAGGAAATGATTTATTGTGTCATTTTTTTTTTTTTTTTTTTTGTGTGGGTTCTATAATGCATTGTTTTGATTGGAATGTCGATGTTTTGATTAGCTATTTCTTGTCTGAATGTGATATTGAATATGTATGGAACAATATTATATATGTTATACAATTGGAGTATGATATGGACCTTGTCAGCATTAAATATGTTATTCTCTCTCTAAACGATTATGGCTATAAACATAATGGGATAAGGGGTCATATTAAAAGGTGCTCTTAAGACAATTATTAATAAACCATATCAGGAAAGTTTTTATCACTTTCATGGGAAATGTAAAAAACTAACAGAAAAATTACTTGCTTTATCATTTTCTAATAAAATGTTTCTAAAAATAGTTTTTAAACCAATACCTTTAGGGCATTCATTAACATTTCCTATGTGGTAAAAGAGAGAAAAAAAATGCTATTAATTTTATTTTATTTTTAGGAGCTATTAATTAAGTAAGTTGCCGAGGAAAGTGATAAGTCTTTACTCATGCCATGGAGAATAGTGTTTTGTAACCGTTAGATCTCTTAGAAACCTACAATTTAAAAAAAAAAAAAAAATTTTAATTTTTAAGTTATGTTAGGCATACAACTTGAACCTATCTTATATATTGGTTCATCTCAACCATAAAAGGTATCCCCTAATGCTCAACCCTTTTAATGCTAATTTTAGCCATAATGGTCTATTGTTTTGTTAAGTGGCACTTTCCTTAAAAAATGAATAAAAAGCCTTTTCATGTTAGCCTACCAACTCATCAAGATAGTTTAAAAAAAAAAATTCATTTATTTCTAGGCTTTTCTTAATGATGCTTTGAGGACAGCAATTAAGGTGCATTTAATACTTTATTAAATAATATTTTATACATTTTTAACAAATAAAGTCATACAGCTCATATACCCAAAAAATCACACATAATGACAATGAATTTGTATATGTAAGCCAATAAATCATTAATAAGTAATAACTGTCTTTTAAAATATATATGTGCATTATAGCTCATAATTTTGCATTTATTAATTCTTAACATACATTGGTTGTGTGTGTCTAGTATCCGCTGTTTACAACCCCAATCTACAACTATAAAAGTTGTGGTGGGCCTTTTGTAATTTTGGGCTGGACTGCCTCCTGCTACACTGGGCCTAAGTGTTCTAGATAAGAGAGTTGGGACCGGTCCAATTGCAACTTACCTTGGTTCGGCTTGCACACAAACTATGCCCCGTTTGCCAAAACTTTGGTCAACATGCCCATGACAAGCGAAGGTTGCTATAAAAGAGTTATGGCAGATAAATGCAATAAAACAATGATAAAAGAAACACGTTATTGTCAAGCAAAGCAAGTAAGAGATCCTTAATTAAAATAGGGAAAAAGAACGATATGGCAACAAGAAACACATTATAGGTGCAAATTGCAAAGACAAGAGAAGAAACAATAGCAATAAGCGATAAAATCAAAGAAGGAAAAAATCAGTTTGTCGTGTTCAGTTGTATTATCGGACTAAGGCCAAGGAAGGAACCACTTCCTTAACGTGGGTAACTTCACAGGAGGATCTGGCTATAAAAATTATCCACTTTAAGGGAACAGGCCTGAATGGCTTGTGCCCAAACAAGTTCTTTATCCTCAATAGAGGGTAGGCTTTTAGAGGGAGAGATGGGATTAGCCTATTGGTGCATGCCTGCCATTCTACACTCTCTATTTCTCCTCTTTCTCTTTTTTCTCCATTTTGTTACCTTGATTCTTTCCCTCCACTCCTTTCCTTTCTTTCTTAGTGCTTACTTGTGTAGTGTTATGGTGATGGTGGTATTGTGATTGTCTCTTAGTGGTTGCTACTGTTTTGATGATGTTACTGTGCACGGCAAGGACCCTTTATATACTGCCTACCGTGATTGATTTTTACCATTTTAGCCTTTAACTACTTTTGTCTGGTTTAGGGTTTTCTTCTCAACCACCCACTGGTTTGTTAGCTGCCCAGCCACCACCACTTACCTGTGCTGGCTGTGCCACTCTCCATTATTAGACAAAAAAGATTGTTTTGTTTGCTTGCTAACTGTGGCATTCTTATCCACCACAGCGTAGGTTTTCTCTCTTACTATCCCTCATGGCATGCACTTAGTGGTTCCAACTCATCTTTCTTTCTTTTGGGTAGTATGTCATCCCAATAGGACATCACCCCCTAAAGAATCTGAGCAGGAACCCTAGAATAGGTTTTCCCTTCCCCCCACCGCCAGACCATACCCTCTCTTACCTCTGACCCATGACCCACCACTCCTGTATTGGCTAGGTACAGGTTGATAGTGCTTGGGCCTTATGCGTGCTCCACTTCCCGTGTACATCAAAAGCCTGTTTGCTGCTTATGCGTTTGCCACAGTCTGGAGGCTCATTTATGCATTATGTCGCTCATCCTTGACCTCTTATGGCGTGAATTGATCTTCTGATTTTCTATTATTTATTGGCTCGCTCCTTTCGAGGGCTGGGCCTTACTTAATTGTGGGTTTTCCCCTCTTTAGCCAATTCTTTGCTCCTTCTGTAATCTTGTTGCCATTCTTGTCATACCACTCTGCTATTCCTGCCGTGGTGTTATTTGACCCATGCTTGCTAGGCTTCTTTTGAGCCTACTGCCTGTTTTTCTCTCAATGACTCAGTATAGTCATTGGATTTATACTTATGCAACTTTGGGCTTTCTTGACCCATTACATTGCTTGTGGGCTCCTTTGTCCCATTTCTTTCTTCTTGGACATCCTTAGCTCATTTGCTTTCCTTGGGCATCCTTGGCCTATTTTCTAATTCTACATTCCCATGGGTTTTTACTAACTCTTTTGGACTTCCTTGGCCCAATTACCTTATCCTTCATCCTTGGGACTCATGGGCTTTCCATCAGCCTCTTACTTTCTTACTTCATTATTTCGGGCTTGATATGACCCATTCTTACTTTTCTACATCACATAATACTCATGGGTTTACTACTTCTCTCTCCGGGCTCATTTAGGCCCATTTATTTACTTTATGGGCTTATGATCCATTGTTCCTGCCATTTGGACTTAATGATTTTTCTTTCTATCCACTAACTCTTCTCTGCCCATATTGTTGGGCTTCTTCTTGCTACTGGGCTTCCAAAATGAGCATCAACAAAGGTTAGGCCCTTTTGTAATTGTACTCTGGTTAAATAATGTATTATAAACCCAGTTTAAAACACTAATATTACTATTTTCGTGTGTGTTCTAATAAATATTACTGTTTACTCAAAAAAAAAAAAAAAAAAAACATATGCTCATTAAAAAGACCATTATTTCTATGTATTAATTAATTGCTATGTATTAATGAGAAAAGTGCATTGATTTTCAAGTAATTATCTATAAAAAGTGCATTAATTATTTACAAAATAGTACTTATATGGTTATTAAGAATATTTTTTTATCAAAAAGATATTTGATTTGTAATATTACAATTTTCCTAATGTAACAATTAACAAATGATCATTCATTAACAATCATAATAACTTAATTATCCTCAAATTTTGGATTTGACTTCTGCTTATCATCCATTAACAATCATAAAAGCTACTGAAATTCAACATTCAGTTGCTCAGGTTTTTAAGTATTCAATTGATCATCCCCACCATAAATTGTATCCCCCAATGCTCACCTCTTTGGACGTTAATTTTAGATATAATGGTCTATCTTTTTGTTAATGAATGCTCTAAAGTAGTTAAGATGCATTTTTTTTTAATTTATTAAATAATATATGAGAAATGCTAACAAATGCCCTTAGGGCATTGGTTAACAATCCATTTAAAGAAAGTTTTTATGGGAAAAGAAAAAAAGTTGTACACATATATTTATATATTTTTGAAGAAATAAAGTTAAGCTGTACACATATATCCAAAAAGTACACACAATGATAATAATTTGTGCATGTAAGCCAATGAATAATTAACAATTTTTTTTTCTTTGAAAAATGTGATCATAATTGAGCATTTATTAATTCTCAACTTGTCCAGGCACTCATTAAAAAGACCCTTATTCCTATGTATTGATGAGGTAATTGCATTGATTTTCATGTATTAATTATCTATAAGCAGTATTGTGGTGCCAAGCCCAAAATACTATATGAATTTTTGAATTTGACTCCCAATTTACTTGTTTTGAGGGGTATGAAATTCCCTACAATGGGAAAACCTCTAAAAGCCAACCTAATAGCCCAAGATAAGATGTTTCAAGCCTAATTGGAATTCTTTGACCCTGTGCGTGTGCTTCCCGAGAAGACACAAGATAAGTAGTACTAAGTTTACTCTTTTTAATGGTTCCTCTCTTTTCTCTTGTGTATCTCTCTTCCCCCCAAAATTGCCGACCCCCTTTCTCACACCTTTGACCCCTATTTATAGACTTCCCTAAGTGGGGTTGTCATGATGAGAGTGTTGCTTTTCATGTGGGTGGGTCCTTCTGGGATTCCTGACCAGATGGGACTCACTTCTCATGACAAATGTGACTCTCTTGAAAAATGCACCCGTCACCAAACGGTGCTCGGCAGGCAATTTCCCCAAGGCAATACCATTACCGTCCTATACAAACTTTGACCTGGTACTGGACCTCGATCAGGCACTGGTCCCCCGAATTGACATGGGCCCCGACCTTACATTGGGCCCTATATTCTGAAGCATGTGCAGGTTGATGGACTGGGCTTATAACTAATGCCCATACAAGTGCATTGATATTTACAAATTTTATATAAGAATTTTTTTTATTAAAAAAAAAATGTAACAAATGATAATTACCTTCACAGTTTAGATATGATTTCTGTTTATCATCCTTTAACAATCATAAAAGCTTCTAAACTTCAACATTCGGTTGCTCAAAATCTCGAGTATTTTCAATTGATCATCTCCATCATAAAATGCATCCCCCAATGCTCACCTCTTTGGATGTTAAATAACATTTCAATGTTTAATCCGCATCAGATCTTGCAATCATTACAACAAATGAACATCATCCTCTTCATTTTCAGATTATGTGCCATAAAATATTTCTTCATTATGTATTCATGGTTATACGTCTAATCCATTACATATATATAGTGGAAAAATAAATAACATTTTGACATCATCTTGAGTAACATGAAAGAAATTGTTACAATTAAGGCAAGGACATCTCATTGTGCCCTCTACCCTGGTCCCTGGACATGTAAATGTAATATGTAGGAGCTCATCAACACCTTTTTCATACTCTAATAATTGTTTAATAACAAGCTGAACCCAACTTTAATCAATTAACATATGCTTTCCACAAATAACATATTTTAATCACTCAAAAACTATAAGAATTTTTTTTTCTTGATAAGTTTATTAAAAAATTTGAGAAAGGATCATTGTGGAATACTAAATACAAAAGCTTTAGTAAAAAATTATCAACCATTATTAGAAAACTAAAATATGTGAAAACATTATATAAGATTTAGTGGGTATAAGGGCAGACAGGTGTAGCATTTAAGGGTTTACGGTCAGGGACGTAGCTATGCTTGGACCAGGGGAGGCAATGGTCCCCCCGGCGCAATGAGAAAAAGCAAAATATAAAATATATAAAGTTTGGATTTGAATTTTCATGCTCCATTTTTGTTCAATACTTCCATACTTTCACAAAAAAATACACTTTCTTTATTCAAATTTTCATTAAATTTTGATTCTTTTTGTGAGTTTCTATCTGGATTTCAAATGATTTATGAAATTTATCTTAAAGAATTAGCATAGGATCATTGTAGCTTGAGTGTTTGATGAAGTTCTCCAAAGAAGTTTAGGATTAAAAAAACACACGCAAACATATATTCTTTTATAAGTAGCTTGGATAAAAAAACATGGTTGTTTTTGGGTTAATCTAGAGCTACAATATGCAGTTTTAGGCTATAACAAATTTTTTAAGCATTTGGGTTTGAGTGTATCTCGCCCCCCTCACTCAAAATCCTAGCTCCTTCCCTATTTAGGGTTTGAGGTTTAGGGTTTAAAGAATTTAGGGTTAAGAATGAGAAACCCTCCCCCCCCCCCCCCCCCCCCCCCCCACACACACACACACACACACACACATTCTTTTCATAGAGTATGTGATCAAAGAAGTTTCATTATTTACTATAGTGATGAAATTAAGTAATAAGAGTTACTGAACCTGTCTTTAAAAAAAATTTAGCTTTATTTCTATAACAAAAAAAAAGTAGTACATCTAGAACACTAATTAATGACTCAAAACTGGTAAAAGTCTTAATGCTAATATTAATAAACAATCCTATCCAAAAATAATGATAATAATAATAATAAACAATACCTAACACTGCTATCACGAATAACAATGGAAGGTATTTTATGAGATCAACTCTTAAGATATTTTCTCCAATACCAACAAGGTATCTCAATAAGATATTTTCTCCAATATTGAATAGGGTAAAATTAGGGATGACAGATCCATTTAAATAAACTTGACGGTGCTAGATCAATGGGTTGATAGTGGACGGATCCAAAATGCATGGACACATAGTGGACGGATCTAAAGGCCACGTGGCATCCACCTGGTTTTAGTGATCTCCAAGGAATCCTAAATGGAAATAACTTGCGTCTCACGATTAACCCTAACCTATAGAGTCCCAATACGAATAGAATCCTAACATAAGGAGGATCTCATAATATCCGCCCATTAATGATGATCTTCTCCATAAGGAAACGCCTTACTACACAAGAAACGAAGGTCGGTTCTACACTACTATAAAAACCCAAAGGCCCTTAGAAAACAAGGTACGCACAGTTTCTCTAAAGCTCATACTCTCTAGCATTGTTGGAGCTCTCTTCTGACTTAACCTTCGGAGGGTCTTTGGCCGATACCCCACCGGTGCCCTTTAATTGATTCTTCTCTTTTGTTCTTCAGGTGCACCCATTGACGCATGTGTGGACAATCAACTCACTGATGATTTTTGTGCATCATCAAATACCAACAAGGTATCTCAAGAAGGTCTCGTAAGACCTCTCATTCACAATATGTGGCATTAGTATTCCGTTTTATGTTTCATCAACCATAGTTTGCTACATATCTGTATTATTCCTTATAAAGTAGTAATTAACGTTTAAAATTGAAAAAAAAAAAATTAAAGCATTTGTTATACTACAATTGGTGGAAAATAAAGTGTAAACACTAGTCCACTCTTAGTGTTCTACTAATCGAAAAAATTATACGGGAGTGCAATAATGTCATACTCTCTACTCTCATCTAAATAGTATATCTCACCATGAAATTTAACTAGTGGGAGTGTGGGACTCACTATTTATATGAAAAGAGGAAATACGACATTATTTATATTTATTAAAATTTTTATAAAGCAACCAAAGTTTGATATGGACAAAAGACACTCAACAAATTATAATTTGTGCATCACAAACTGAAACACATAATACAAGTTTATATCCTTGATTCCATGAGTTCCTATTTTCCTTGATAAGCATGTTGACAGATAAATAAATAAATAAAAACTGGTAGTGACAACTAAAAATATAATTAAGTGGCTGGATCTGTACTGTGTAACAAGAGAGTATTCGTAAATATACATTGTTAATGTTTATGGTACATGAAGAAAATATAGAAGTTAATTAATAATTTGTAGAAAATCATAAGATCTTTAAATCCCGCACTACATATTCCAAAAAGAGGAGAATTAAAAATATTCAGTTTTCCCTCCATTTTCATTTTATTTTTTCAATTTTAAAAAACCTGAAATAATGAAAATAAACTATAACTAGGCGTGAGTTTGGATAGGAACGCGTTTGAGTTGCGTCTGGCGTTTGCGTTTTTTGGCTGGGTCCTATACACTGTTTACGGGACTCATAAGTACGGGAAAACATAAATCTAACTTTAAAATTGGATTTCACGGTACTATTTATACTTTTAAAAATTATTTTGCTACAATGTTTTCAGCAAAAAGTTTTTAATTTTCAGTAATAAACCGTATCCAAACATAGGTCCAAAAGTGCCCTTGTCCATAGCCATAGCCAGAGGGAAAGCTAGAAGGATTAGTTCTACTGGCGTTAGGGGCAAAAGGGATGGTTCCTTGGGCAGAAATATCAGCAAGAAAGGTAGAAGAAGAAGAGGGTAACCCAGCTATAGTCTTCTCCTTCATACGAGCGCACAGAACTTTGTGGAACACCTTCAATGATTCATTCATTTGTTGTAACTCTTGAAAGTTAAGCTCTCCTTAGAAGGAACCTCCCACCAACCCCTATTTTCTCTTGCCTTTTTCAGTTTCTGAAGTGCATTTTCTCGCTCTTTCTCAGCCTCGAGTTGCCTGAGAAGCTCATCGCATTGTTGGTTGAGCTCATTGATTCTCACCCTCCAATATTGAGCCTCCAAAGGATGGGTACTACTATCCTCTTGGGCTTGTGGAGGGTTTTGTTTTAGGAAGCGGTTGGCCACAGACTCAACTGAGGGATGACCAAATGAAAAGGACTTTCCAACTGGTAAGAAAACTACCACACCAACCTCAGCACCACATAGAGTCACCAACTCACTAGCTTTTTTGTTGATACCAGTCCAGACCTACGTTTTGAGAAAGTAACAAGACGATCAACTTCTTTGTCTATTTTCTTCATCTCAATCTTTTGTTTTCCCTTGGTCTTTTTGCTCTCCATAGCTAGAAAAATAGAGAAAAGAGATGATGGTCTTTTAATTTCTTGTTTGGCTTGAACAGATGGCTGTCTTGTTTTAGTAGTGATGCATATAAAGAAGTGGAAAGCTTAGGTAATTAAATGATTTGGATTATCATTATCAAAAAAAAAAAAAGATTTGGATTATCCCAAAAAAAAAAAAAGGTAATTAAATGATTGTATGCCATATTATTTTCTCTTTGAGTTGTCTATTTCTATGGACTACCCTCTTAATTTTGAATAGTGAATTTCATTGATGGCACTATTAATTTTCTTTTTAACATGCCAGTTATTGATTGTGTTTCATCTATATTCCCCATAAAAAATAAAGCATTTTTATGTACTCACAGTTCAAGAAGTTATTATAGGTATCTAATTCCCTAATTAACAATTTCTGTTTCATATTAATTATCTATAACCTTCTTATAGGTACTTTAAGATGCATCTCTACTAGTCAAGAGCTTTGTAACTTAATTGTCACATTTTCATGTACAAAGTGTTTGGAGATTTAGGAGGAAAAAATGTTCGAACTACAGGATTAGCAGCATATTGTAATTATCTTTTAAAAAAAATACTAAATCTATTATAAATTTTACTACAAAAAACTTACAAACTGATATGGAAGAGAATGTGATTGGTAGTACTTCAATAACTATAAGATAATAAACGAGTATTTGAAATTGCTTATTTTGATTCTTGACACAATACTTTGTAAGATCTATTTAATAAAATTTGTAATATTTCTAACATCATTCAATTTTTTGAGCATTCTAAAAGTGGAAGGGAAAATGTATAACTCATTTATAAAAATATTGCTTAGTTTCCCATTTGGGGGCCTTTATCCATTAGAGACCCTAGGACATGGCCTAGGCCTAGGGTCGGCTCTAGATACAACTGTATCACGGTCATTAATTAGGGTATTGGGCTTAAAGAGTTAGATATTAAGAGAGCTTTAGACTCCCTTGTCGATAGGAAAAAAAAAAGTGTTGGGCTTGTTTTGCTACCACGTATACAATATACTTTATACTACCCTTTAATAACTACCAATATAATATTGGGACAATCAAAAACATGTATTAATTAGCATAAAGTACTGAAAGTTCAAATATGTGTATAAACACCTTTGAACGTTTAGACCTCCAATTTACAAATTAACCAATTCAAGCTTTATGTCAAACAACTAGTGTGCGGAAAATGAACATAAGCTATAAACAGAATTGGAAATCAATCTAAGCCAATTATAAATCACATCCACAGCAGAAAATAAAAGGCAAAGATAAAGGGAAGAGAGATGCAAACACAAGGACAACACACGATGTGTTATCGAAGAGGAAACCGAAGCCCTCGATGTAAAACCTCTCCGCCGCCCTCCAAGCGGTCAATAATCCACTAGAAAATATAGTTGGGATACATGAACAGCAATAGACCCTCCAAGCTTAATCTACTCGATGTACCTAAGCCCTCAAAGCTTCTTGCTCCAATGAGGTTGCGCCAAACCTTTTTCTTTTCTAGCTTACCGGATTCCGCTACTAGACCATAGCATCCGCCATCCTTGGCATCTTCCAATGCTTCCCAAAGTTCCAAAAACACTCAACACTCTAAATGGGTGTGGGTAGTGTTTGGATAGAAATCTCCTCTCAATAGGTATGACAATGAGAGAAGGAATGAGAAGAGACTACAAAGATTTCTCTCTAAGAATGAATAGCTCTCTCTAATAAGGTGGGTGTTTTGAAGAAACCACTCTTAGGGTTTTTCTCTCTGAAAATGGCCACACATATTTTGTGGGAATGAGGGGTATTTATACTGGTGTAAGAATGGAATGCGAAGAGTCAGTTTTTCCAAAACAGGGTTAGCTGGCAACTTGACCTCGTGACTTGACTGAGTCGCGAGTTCAAGCCGCGAGATAGCTGAATGGTCAGTCTGGATTTTTGTTCTGTAGTGCTCCAGCTGGCATGACTGTTCAGCTCCCCTGCATGCTCTGCACGTGTGCAACTTTTGGCGGCTTGCAAGCCGCGAGCCTCCCGCGAGTCCTAGCCGCGAGTCTCTGCTTCACTGCACTGTCTTGAGTATTTCTTCACACTCTCTCACACACTACCCTTACATGATTTCCACCTAAATACAAGGTTTCTAAGTGCTATATTACAAGCAAATTTGTCATGGAATAAAGCCAACACATGGTTGATTAAATTCAACCTTACAAGTACACACACACACACACAAAATACTCATGAAAGCCCTTTTTATGAGGGTGAAGTTCTTTCATAGTGAGGGAGGAGGAAGTAGGCCACCAACACAAGAAAATTATAAATTACTCTAGGAGTATAATAAATGTGTAATCTCTTACATAATTGTAGGTCTCACTAATTAAACTCAAGGTGAGACCTGTTATTTATGTGAGAGTATAATAAATGTTGTACCCTCACTTCTCACATTACTAGTGGATCCCTTCATAAATTTAATTAGTAAAACATACAATTATATGGGAGAGTACACATTGATCATAGTCCTTGAATATTCTATAATTACCCCACCAACACTAAGGAAACAATGGGCTGCTAGTTAAACCACAGTAAAAGCATTGTTGAACAAGGTAGATGAGGAAAAATGAAATTAACTGCCAATCATTGAATAAGAAAAGTTGTTGAAAAGAATGTATCAATATCCTCTAGAGTTTCTAGGATACGCTACAATGTGAAAATCTTTAAGGGTCTATTTGGTTGGAGTGAGAACTAAAGGAATAGAAAATGAGAGAGAGAGAATGGGAAAAATGTGTGTTTGGTTGGGAGTGGAAAGGGGTAGAGAAAATGGTGCGGTCCAACAGTTTTCTTTTCAAGCCCACCAAAACTTAATCTTCCTGGGGAAAAAACATGAGGGAAAATGGGGAGTTGGGTTTTCGGACGAAATTGCCCGTCCAACGTTCAAATTTTTATTAAATCTTCTTCTTCTTCTTCTTTTTTTTTTTTTTTTTTTTTTTTTTTTTTTTTTTGTATTTTTCCTCTTTGCTATTTCGTCTTTTCATAATTTATCATTTCTTTTTTCTTTTTTTATGTGCACATCCTTTTTTTTTTTTTTTTGTATTTTTTGATATTATCATTCTTTTCGTTTTTCCTTTTCTTTTTTGGTGCTCATCCTTTCTTTTCTCAACAATTTTTTTTTTTTTTTGGAGAAAAAAGTTTCGGGTTCTTTGAACTTCTTGTGCTCCTTTTTTATTTATTACTGAATATTATTTATTTAAAATGAAGTGTTCATTCATACACAATTTTTTAATAGAAATTTAACGTATTATTTTTTGTTTTATCTAATTGGGACACGATAGTAAATTTATACAAATTCCTTTTAACTAAACATAAAAGTTTTTCATCCCTCCATTTTTTCATGTTCCCAACCAAACACCATGAAAGAAAATTAAAATCTCTTCTACCCTCCAACTTTTCTATCACCTTCTAATTTTCTATCCTCTCACTTTTCCACCCTCTAATCAAACGGACCCTAAATCCCAACATTTCCTTTATAATAAAGGGGGAAGATTTTGGTGCATGAACATACCACCCGTCCCCACCCTCCTCCACCCATGGCCAGTAGCCGGAGTTATATTCTGATTCCAGGGGTGTAAAAACTAATTTTATCACTTTGATTTTAAACCAAACAACATTTTTAAGATATAAAAAAGATTCAAAGAGATTGTCACAGCATTTTACTTACAACATCCGCACGTTTGTGCAAATTTGAAGGTTGCAAGTGCCATCGTTGACCTTGTGGCCTTGATGCCTTGTCTTTAAGAATGGCCCTGTGGTAGTACATAACCTGTCCTCGTAGTAATTGTATCCTGTTGTACATAATTGCAATTGCTCTTTGCCCATCCCTCTCTTCTCAACAATTCTCAACATGATTAATTTTTGATAAACATTCACAGCATCTTGAGGGGACTATTACAAGAAGGGAGACTATTAGAACTATTACAAGTGAGGGAGACTGTTAGAAGTGTCAAGAGCTGCCATTGTTGCAACATATGTACAATAAGATTGAGATTTGCCAGATTTGGGGTATTGCACCGAGTGCATTACTTCTCAATGACTGAGATTGAGAATTAAGAAAGCACTTTCAATCTTAGACTTTGAAGTTTGAATACAAAAATTTAAGAAAACTTAAAAAGTTGGGGAAGTAAAAAAATTTGTGAGACGTATAAGTAGGCATTGCACCCGGTGGGTAATGTATCAAATCTCAATCACAATTACTATGACAATAGGTACTGTAATAGAGAATATGAGAGACTATTCTTATTGTACCACCACATATTAGCATGTCGAATAACAGGCGTTGTAGAGTCATGCATCAAGCACCATGTTGTTACCTTTAACCTTTATATGTTTGGTTTGTATAACGCGTAAATCTTGACTGTTATATCAACACATAATGAAGTTCCCAGTAATTTAATCTATGGCACCCTGCAGCTTACCAATAAGACTTAAATTCACCATATAACAATTGACAAGCTTCGAGCAACCAAGAAAAGACCAAAAATAGCAGCACTGCCTAGTTTAAAAGTGCTTAAATTTATGGTAAGACGTACCAAAAAAAGTTAGCCATATCAATGCTTTACTCCAAAAAACATAGTCTAGTTACAATTGAGAGACCTCATAATCACTTAAAAACCTAAGACCCACCTAGTAAATATCAGATATGAGACTTAGCACACATCAACATAACACACACTCGCACAATCCAATCCAATCCAATTTGGGATATCACATAGATCTACTCTCCTGATTGATTTTTAAATAGATATAGTGTATAGAGACACAAAGAAGAGGATCCAAGATTAGCAGAACGAATCACATCTTCTAATGTGACACACATATAAATGGCCACGGTGCTTATGTAAAGATCAACATGATCCTCTCTATTTCAAATCCTGTTTATTTCATCCATTTTATGGTTTAGATTTTATTTTCTGCTTCTAACAATGTACAAGTTGTCATATTATTTAAAATTTTAAATGATGCAACTGTATCCACCATCCCTCACTGAGTTTTGTTTGCCAAATATGCAAACATGGTTACTGCCTTACTGGATAAATGATAGTTAAGGAGGGAATCATCTTTTTTCAACAACCAATAAAGACTTTTTACTTCTTTTTTATTATTGGAATTCTTTCTCAGTAAATTGTGTGCCATCGTCCAAAGAATTCTTTCAAATTTACCTTTATGCCTCCATCTTTCCCACTATAATTTGATCCTAACAATATCCCTCCCCTAAATGACTGCTCTTTCTTGCTTGTAACTTTTATTCTCCGAGCAAAAGGTTTTTCCTGTGCATTGACGGTCCAAAATTTGAGGAATGCTTCCAAATGTCGAGTACTTCATGATTATTATTTTTATTTTTTTGTCTATGGCTTTGTAAAAACGGCTAGCTCCCGCAAGCAAAGCTGCTCAATAATTCCACTTTTAACTGTTTTGTTTACTTGATGCAGCTTGATCTCATAAAGATTTGGCCAATGTTTTCCTGTCACTGTTTTGGGGGGAAAATCAGATACAATTTGAATAAGCCATGATCAGCAGATATTCTCGAAAACAAGTCTTATTAGATGCAACATTATTCCTTTAAAAAAAATGCTTGAGTTAATATAAACATTAAGAGATTGCAATGACAGAAAAGCAGGTAGATGGTAATGAGCTTTCAACGAGAGAAATTAAAGAATAAAAATTTGCAGGCAGCATCAATTAATAACATACAAAAACAAAACAACAAAAGAATGCAATATATTCCAAAACCCTCTTTTATCACCCTTCCTATACAGTCAGCTATCTGCCTCCAGATAGCCAGTTTGAAACTTTAAATATTTAGGAATGTGAAAATCTTGGTAAACGTGGGGAATAATTATACCATAAAACTAGTGAACCCGAGTTTTAGCTCACTAACTTTTATTTTTTCTGTTTTTGGCAGATAAGCTCCCTAACTCAACTGGTCATGGAACATCAAATATCCCAAACAATTCACAGGCCACATGCAAGATGATGATAATGCTGATTTTAGAGCAATCATATCAAACATTGGAGCTTACCAAAGATGCGCTTTGTAGCACTGTCCCAGGCTATGCCATTTAAAACATCAATACCCTAGAAGGACATGAGATTTCCAAAGAAAAATTAATTAGACAAATTCTGACCAAAAAATATAGAGGCAACTTAAAGAATTTTTTTTTTTTTAAAAAAAGCATTTAATTCTAAGAAAGATTAAGAAGAAGTAAAAGTAGATGCCTAAAAGGAAAGCCATTTTTAAGGAGTCTTTTCCTCTCTTTCAGGGAACCAAATAAGGCCTACATGGTATTACAATTCACAAGGTGCACTATAATAGGCAATGTAATTTTTTTAACAAAGATAGAGTATTTTATATTTTGTTCAAATACTTACATTATTCCCAGCTTGTACCAAATTTTCCCTGTAAGAAAAGAAAAGGATAGAAAGAGGACAATTGAGTGCAACTTTCAAGAACATAAAATAGAACTTAATTTATCTAATTGTAGGTGTAAACATCAGCTAATTCATCAAAATAATAGGAAATGCAAAGGAAAACCTTAAATTTTGAAGAAGAACCCGTCCAAGTAAAGTACCATCCTTAGGTGAGATTCTAGCAATGCAGTCAGTCTACAGAACGAAAATTTTGAGTCATAAAGTAATCCAAGAAAACAGAAAACTTCTCAACCCATGAAATAATGTTTATCCAACAAACAACAGTATCATGTAAATTGTAGATCATGAAGGTAGCAATAGCTAAGAAGCTGAAGCTTCAAAGAAGTCCACTTGTTGGAAAACCCTGGTCCTACAGAGGATATCCATAACAACATACTGCAATGAGAAGTTGCATCTTGGTCTATCCCAGGAAGCAGGATTTAAATGGTCAAAGATACTTTTGAAAGGGAGGAGCTGATTTGGGAAGCAAAAGAGACAAATTTAGTTTCGTTTTTGTTTGAACATTAATTGTGTTTTTATTATAGGCCCTAGTATTTAATTAGGTTAATTAGAATTTTTATTTAAAGTTTAGGGTATTTTTGTCATTCAATAAGTAGGGTTTCTTACACCTAGGGTATAGTTTTTCCAATATAAGCAAACAACTGTACTCCTTTTGGAGATGATTTATAGAGATGATTTGATGAATCAAAATTTCTATTGGTTTCTTTGGTCTGGTACTGATTCTAGCCAACCCTAGGTGCTAACTCCTAACAGTTTTTTCCTCGCTTGGTGCTGACTTCTAGGTTCCTGTCGTTTATTTTCCTATCTTTTAAATTTATTGTTGCAAAATTTAGGTTGTCCTGTGCCAAGAGCATCTCATGTTCCAAATATAGGAGGCAATAGCAGGGGCTTTCACATGGCATAGTTGGTATTGTAGCTTAGCTTAGCACAAACACTAATCAAAAGAGTGCAATTTAGTGAACTTTTCTGGGGAAGCTTGTAATTTACTGTTGTATCACTAAAAATGCAAGACATAAAACCATATATACAAACTCTCCACTCATGCCATGTAAAAAAAGATATTTTTTAAGCAAGTAGATTTTTCCATAGGTTGAAGGTTTACAAATTTCATGCTCTACTGCTAACTTTCCAAAAAGAGGTCAAATATCCCACCAAGGAATCCCTAAGCCAATGCCACTTAGATATGCAAATCATGGCCCACAACTTATTAAAAAAAAAAAAAAAAAAAAAAAAAAAAAAAAAAAAAAAAACCCGAACACCATGAAAAACAATTTTACAATTGATGATGCAAGGACATACCTGCCAAACATTTGCCCAAACTTCTGCATTTATATACTCCAGTTCATTAAGGTTGTTTACTTCATGACCATTATATGTGACAATATGTTTTCCTATGACTACATTAAATAAATCAAATCAAATTCTTTGTAACATATATAAATTTATCAAAAAGAGAGTTAAAACTGAACAAAAATCTACTATCACATTTTGGGGGGATAAAAATTAAAAAGCTCATGAAAGGGGTAAAAGACTTAAGGCCTGATAATATATTGCCAAAGAAAGCTTAAAATCACTTATAGATTTGATGCAGCATCAGCAATGTCAGGCACTCAAATAAACAAATTGCAAAAAAAAAAAAAAAAAAAACTCACTTTTTCTTTCTTTTTTGGGGGAGGAGTAAGAAATGGAATTGATACCAACTGTTGTATACAAACAAACCTTTGAAATTTTGATGGTTAATCAGCTACAATGTTGAAGTCCCATCACTTCCAAACAAGACATTTTCATCAGTTGCCAGACCCCAACCATCTTTCATCTGATGAGTAAATTTCTCAAACTGCATGGAGTATAAAAGCATGAATCTTGTTACATATGTCGATCATCATATTAGGGCACACCAAAAAGGAAGAATCTCAGTCAAAAAGAACATTGCAAGAAAAAGGAAACAATTAAAAAGTCAATAGTATGGTATATGAATGACATGTTCATCTAGGATGAGATTAAAAAAAGGATCGCTTTCTATATTTATACAACACATCAATATCACCCCAAAAGGTAATTACAATGTCGAAGACATCACTTATTCCAAATCTAAGTGTGATTTTCACAATTAAATTGTACTAATTATTTCCATTAGCAGAGCCCACATGATCAGGTAGTGAAATCTTAATGGACAGTCAGCTCAACATCTCAAAGATTCCAAACACATCTGCCATTGGGGCCAGTTTGGTAGGAAGGATAGAAAAGTAAGGGATGAATGAAATGGGATGGGGAAAAAAATAAAAATTGTAGCAAAATTGTCTTTTTTTTCCTTCATAATTTTTTGGTAGGAAAGATGAAAAGTGAAAGGATAAAAAAGAATCTATATCTTGTAATAATTTTCCATTCTATCTTTCTATGGAATTGTTTTTGATGAATTATAGGGTAAATTTGTCAAATCCTTTATTCTTGTCATTTTTCTCCCACTTCAGATGAATGGAAGATGGTGAGGCCAGAAGGAATATGCTCATGGTCCTTTTTCTTCTTCCCCTTTTTATAGTCAACCAAACAATAGAAAATGATAAGCCACCCTGCATTTTCATTCCCTTCCACAGTCCACCCTCCCAAATATTAGGTTTCCAATGCATTTCCCAACACTACTCCATCAGGTCTTAATTGGCCCCAACAATCTGATGTTATGTCCCATTTCCAAAATTAATAAACAATTGGAATTGCAAGCAGAAGAATATGGCCCACACATGCAAACATATAGGAAATTTAAAACTAGTTGGTGCAGATTTATTTTTAGCAAATTTTTACAGTACTTTAAGTCTCTTCTTTCTTTTCTTTTTTTTTTTCCCTTTTTATGTGTATTTTAATTCGTTTTGCATTGCATTTAAAATAAGTATTTCAACCAAAAAAAAAAAAAAAAAAGACATTACACAAGGAAAAGAGGTGAAGCACAAACTTTGCTTAAATTATTTCAGTCATATATGAAACCAATATCCTTCTACCACGTTACTTGAAACAGCCTATAAAGAATGTAAAAGTTACTATATTAGCATCATTACTCTTTCAATTGTTAGAAGCACAAAACATATAAAAATAAACAATTAAGAAACTACGTGATTAAATACAAAGAAAATGATGAAGCAAAAGTGCAAAATATATTGGAGGAAAAGCGAAAATGTTAAATAAATTAACTACACATGCTCAACAATTCTATATTGCAAATAAAAAATCTTGCTGAAATTATTGAAAATTTAGAAAGAATTGTATGCAAAACATATATGTTTTTTGCTCTACTGTTATATTAATCCACTGTTTTTTACCTACTTTTCTAGCAATTTTATTATTGTTGCTTATTAAACAATGAAGTAGTAATCAGAGAGAGGTTTCCATTGCACCAGCCCCACAGTTACGTAATAGATAGAGAAGACCTATGTCTTAAAACCATAAGAATAGACGGTCCTTGACAACATGCTTATTTGCACCAAGATCTATCATCATGGACTTCTTTTATGGTGTTAAACTACTCAAAATGAAAAAACAATCAATCCAATCAAACTTAAATCTAAATAAGTTATGATAAAGAGTGAGGCAATCAATGGGAAACAGAAGACATCGTAAATCGCATGCATATGAATTTGAGTAATATTCCTAGAATGGGTGGGTTGTACACATCCGTGTGTAGGTGCACATGTTTGCTGGCAAGTGGAAACAATGTAAAAACTATATTTCAAATGTACTGAAGTGTCTCATGCAAGCCCTAAATGTATGTGTATGTGTATATGTGTTTATGTATGTGTATGTGTATGAGTGTGTATGTGTATATGTATGTTTATGTGTGTGTATGTGTATGTTTATGTGTATGTGCATGTGCATGTGTGTTTATATTTATGTTTATATTCATTTATGTTTATGTATGTGTGTATGTTTATGTATGTGTATGTTTATGTGTGTGCATATTTATGTTTATGTGTATGTGCATGTGTGTTTATGTTTATGCATGTTTATGTATGTTTATATTTATAAACATAAACATAAACACACATACACATAAACATACATGAACACAAATACAAACAAACATACACAAAAACAAACAAACATAAACACACATACACATAAACACACATAAACAAATATAAACAAAAACAAACAAACATAAATACATATACACATAAACACACACACACATAAACATAAACATACATAGACATAAACACACATACAGACTGGAAAAAAATTAAACACTCATATAGACTGGAAAAAAATTAAACTAACACCAATCCTCAAATAATTTCGTTAGTTACTTTGGTATACTAAATCGAGTCTTTATGTGTGTTTATGTTTATATTTAAGTTTATGTGTGTGTATGTTTACGTTTATATGAGTTTATACGTGTTTATGTGTATGTGTATTTATGTTTATGTATATGTATATTTATGTGTATATGTATGTATGTTTATGTGTATTTGTATGTGTATGTGTGTATGTGTATGTGTATATGTGTGCTTATGTATGTGTATGTGTATGTGTATGTGTGCTTGTTCAAAAGATTGAGTAGAAAATCTGTCCATCATTTTTAGTTTTTTCATGTGCTTCAAGAGATTCACAAAGCTCATCTAGTGTAAGCTTTGATAAGTCTTTCGCTTCTTCAATTGCAGCAACCACATATTCAAATTTTATTGACAAACTTCTTAGTATTTTCTATACAATTTTTTGATCATTTATATTATCTCTTTAGCCTCTAATTTGATTTATTATTGCTGAAACTTTAGAGAAAAATTCTTGCATAGTTTCACTTTCTTTCATTTGTAAGTTATCAAATTCTCTTCAAAGATTCTGTAATTTAATAGAAATTACTTTATCATAGCCACTAAATTGCTTTTTCAAAATTTCCCATGCTTCTTTGTATTTAGTTGCACCTTAAATTCTAGGGAAAATAGTTTTACTTACCCCTTGCTGAATGAAGAGTAGAGCCCTTGCATCCCTTTGCTTGTACTCCTTTAGCTTTGCTGTTGTCAAAGTTAACAGATCTTCTGGCTATTCATAGTCTTCTTCTATTAAATCCCACAAGTCTTGTGAGATGAAGATTGTCTTCATTTGTGTGCTCCAAAAATCATAGCTCTCATTGGTGAAGAATGAAGATGGGAACAATGTTTTGGGCATAGTTGAAGGTGGCTGTACTTGTACTTGCTACCATGGTTTATGGTTTGTGTATGTTTGGTTTATAGTTTTAGGACAACAGGGGCTGGCAACTTGCTCTGATACCAAAATTGTTGGGTGCAAGTTCTTAATTATATGGCTAGGAGTAGAATTTAGTTTTTAACTTTTGTAGAGATGTTACTGTTATGCTAGGTATGATGGAAAAACAGAGTATTGCAGCACAAATATTTCATTGTTCTTTTTCCGAATGTTACATACTTCATTTTACAACTCACATCTATATATAGATGTGTTAGGAGTTTAGGATGACTACAAGCTTCAAGAATACTGCAGAAGTATGGTTCGTTTCTTGTTGATTGACACTTGTCCATGAGGTGTCCACTTGTTTCCTTGTTCAATTTTGCTATTGCTAGATCCTTCATTTGTTGATATCTAGATTATACTTAGGGACCCACTTTGACAATTACAAATTACATTCTAACATGGACAGCGTTTATATCCCGAAAACCCATCCCCCCTTTTTTCTTCAGGTCACACAACCTTTTCCAGTTTATCCAATGTACTTTCTTCTCGTCACTTGTTTGTCCCCACCAATATTTCGCAATAATAGAGTTAATATCATTGCAAAGATTCTTCGGCAGTTTGAAGAGGCTCATTGAATACGTCAATATGGCTTGCGCAATGGATTTGATGAGGACCTTTCTCCCTGCTTTCCATCCGGTGACTCGCTTAGCTATTCTCTCTCTCAATTCTTTGAACATATTCACCTTGTTCTTTCCTCCCACCATCAGCAAGCCTAAGTATTTCTCAAATTCAGTGTTGTATCACTCTATCTGTATTTGGTTTGAAGAATAATGGCGCTTTCTGCCAATTTATGGCTTGGCTAGAAGCTCTCTCATATGTGCCTAGTATGTGGAGTAGAAGACGGCATTCAATCAAGGTGGCTGGGCAAAAGAGTAGGCTATCGTCGGTGAAAAGTAAGTGAGAGATTGTAATTCTGTTTCGGTAAGACATGATGCCCTGTGTGTGTTGTGCTTCAGTGGACTTGTGGAGCATCCCTAAAAGTCCCTCCACGCAAAACAGGAATAAATATGGTGATAGCAGGTCACCCTATTTTATTCCTCGTGTCGGATGGATAAAACCTCGATGCTCTCTATTGATGAGTATCGAATAGCTTGCTAAGGATACACCTTGCATGGCTAGATTTACCCACCTGTCTGAGAACCCCATTTTGAGCATTATCTTGTGCAAAAACTCCCATTCGACTCGGTCGTATGCTTTATTGATGTCGAGCTTGATCGCCATGTGGCCAACCTTGCCCTGTCTTCTATTCCTCAATCTATTTAGCATCTCGTACACTACTAAGGTGTTATTTGAGATTAGCCTATCTGGAACGAATAGACTGATCCATATTAGGTGAAAGTTCAAAAACGTGTACAAAAACACTTTTGAACGTTTAGACCCCCAAAAACCAACTTAACCAACCCAAGCAATATGTCAAACAACTAGTGTGCGGAAACTTAACATATGCTATAATATGGAATTGATTAAACAACTATCTAAGCCACAACAAAATAAACCACAGCAGATAATGTAAAGGCAGAGATAGAGAGGAAGGAAGATGCAAACACAGAGATAACACCCGGATGTGTTATCGAAGAGGAAACCGAAGACCTCGGCGAAAAACCTCTCCGCCGCCCTCCAAGCGGTAATCAATCCACTAGAAAATACAGTTGGGATACAAGGACAGCAATAGACCCTCCAAGCCTAATCTACCCAATGCACCTAAGCCCTCCAAGCTTCTTGCTCCAACGAGGTTGCGCCGAACCTTTTTCTTTTCTAGCTTTCCGGATTCCGCTACTACACCGTAGCATCAACCAATGAATATTGGCTCCTTCCTAACTGCTTCCCAGAACTGCAAACGACTGTCTCACAGAGATGATGATGGTGAGAACCAGGTTTGGTATAATGCCTCTCAAGGTTTTGACAATGGAGAGGAAGAGAGTGAGGGATTTTGATGAGACTCTAAGGTAGGGATTGTGTGTGAAACAATCTTGTTTTTCTTTAGGGTTTCTCTCTCAAAATTCTCTCTGGAAGCTCTCTTTCAATCGTGGGTTAAAAGGGTATTTATACTGGAGTGAAGAGGAATGCAAAACGTCAGGTTTTTCCAAAACAGGGGTGGCTCGCGGCTTGACCTGGCGGCTTGACTAAGTCGCGAGATCCAGTCGCGAGTTAACCGTATGGCCAGTTGTCCTGTTTTGTCCTGTAGTGCTCCAGCTAGCATGACTGTTCATCTTCCAGCATGCTTGGCATGTGTGCATCTTCTGGCGGGTTGAAGCCGCGAGTCCACCCGCGAGTCCCAGCCGCGACACTCTGTTTTCTTGCACACTCTTGAGCAATCTTCACACTATCTCACTCACTACCCTTACAACAATCCCACCTAAATACAGGGTTACTAAATGCTGAATTACAAGCAAAATTGGCACGGAATAAAGCCAATAAGATGGTTGAATAAATTCAACCTTACAATCTCCCCCTTTGGCTATTCCGTGACAAAACCCTAAAACAGACTCTAGACTTAACATGTGAGTTGGGAACAGTTGAACAAAACTCACTCACACCTAACTCTAGAAGCTGTGAAGCACTTGAAACATATGAACATAAATTCCTGAAACACAACAATACACCTTGATCATTGTAAGCAGAAAAATTATAAATGCATATGAAACAGGCAATATGAGATCAAGCATAAGATGGAATTAATAAACAAACCATGGCTTGATTAACCAAGTGAACACCACAAGGTAGTGATCACAGTGCTCATTCACACTTGGAATGAACACAAGGACATACAAGTTAACAAGCACAAGGCAAGACACTTGTATGCTCAACACTCAACCAATGCATAGCACACAAGGCATATGCATCTAGGAACAATCCTACAAGGGTACAAGAGTGACAGTACATAAACCAAAATGTAGAACATTTAGATTAAGGTACTGATTTCAACATAGCATAAAGGTTGCACTTAAGCATGGTACATACCATAAAGCCTACAAACTATGCATAAACCATAAACCCTAAAAGCTTACAAAAGCATATGGGTACAAACACATTATATTGAATAAAAACTTAAACAATATAAACTAAAAGTGCATAAAGTTTCTCCCCTTCAAAGTGATTAAAGTTTCTCCCCTTCAAAGTGATGAGAAGCTGTGATGCACTTGGAACATATTTATACTTGTACCCTGAAACACTTGCACAAAACACATTAGACCCTCAAGGTAAAACAAGTAATAAATGACAAGTATAGAAATGACTACAATGATCACATAGCAAAGCAAATGATCATCTGAACATGCATTCAATGAAGTATAATAACATAGGGAAATGTGCATGTCCAAAGCACAAACATGATGCAATGAGAACACCAAAGCATAACACAAAGCACCATAAAGCCAACAAGAAAACAAACAGAACAAGGTTTTCTAGTTAACACAATGTCTTCTCCCCCTTGGTATATGCATCTCCCCTAAGGAATATCTCTCCCCCTACAAATGTGCATGAGAAATAGAATTTCTCCCCCTAAGGATGTGCACAAGAGTCATATAGAAAAGACAAAATACTCCGAAACATTCTCTAGAGTATACTCTCCCCCTTTTTGTCAGGAATAGACAAAGGGTCAAGAAGAAACGAGGGCAAGAGATGAAGGTATGAACAATGCTAATGATGCATGAGGGGTGCAAGATGAATGAGAAAATGAAGCTCAAACCTAAGACAAAGTAACGTGCTACAAAGCATAAGGTAAGCATGACATGCTAGGATGAAACAGCAAGGTCAAGACCAATGCATGACAAGGGTAGCAAAGGTGTGTGCAAGAGGTGGCTAAGTGCAATGCATGATCAATGCAAGAAAAATGCACATGTGGGGCAAAGTGTGTTAAAATACACAATCAATGAACCAAACATGTTCCTAATGAGGAAACATGAGAAACCCCAAATTTTGGTACTCATCGGAGTCCAAACAAGAGAGAAAATGTCTAAGAGGCATTTTATCAAACACCTAGCATGCACACTATGAACAATAATGTGAAACAATGCATGAACATCATGAAATTCACCCTTAATACATGTTCTAATTGCCACAAGGGGCCAACATCCAATGCAAATCAACAAAATAAACCAATCCCATGAAAAAAATTTGACAAAAATTAAGTTTTCCCAACCCCTATGATAAAAATCCCAACCAAGAGCACAAAACTCTCCAAAATATAATCCAAGGATAAAAAATAATGAAAAGAATTTATAATTACCTTAGAAATGTTAATGGAATGAAAAACCATTCAAATTGGTTGGATTTTGATGTAAAAATATTGAAAGAGGGGTTTTAGAGAGGATGGGAGAGGTTTAAAACAAGTTTCCCACAAAAAGCCCTTTAAAAAGCTGTTTCTGGGCGTTTCGCGACTGGGCGAGTCGCGAGGTTCAGTCGCGAGCAAGCCGCGAGCCGCGAGCCGCGAGTTTCAGCCGCGAGCCGCGAGTTTCAGCCGCGAAAATCTTCGCGAGTCGCGAGTGAGCCGCGAGCAAGCCGCGAGTGAGTCGCCAAAAGCTTCTGGATGAGCTCGCGACTGGGGTTTCGCGACTGGCGAGTCGCCAGCTGAGCCGCGAAAAACTCTGACACCTGTTTTTCAATTCAGAACATGTTTAAACATTGAAAAACAAAGTAAGCACTAAACATAAACACAAAAAGTGATAAAAATCACTTCCAAAAACATATAAAATGATCAAAAATCTTTTTGGATTAATCCATATAAGATTGAGCACACACACATCACATTTAGACAAGTACAATCTAACAAATGAATAAGACATTCATTGAACATTAGGCATGTGTGTTGTGTGTGTGTATCAAATGTGAAATAGTCCTTAGTCTAGAGTGAAGCTTCAATGATCAATTCAATCAAGTCATACACAACTAGTGCTAAGTCAAGTGGTCTATCTCAATTATAGAAATAGCATATATGACCTCCCACAAGAAAATGATTACATATGATGAAGCTTTTCATTTGGCTTCTTTACAATTCATAACATTTGATCATTTTGAATCAAAACATCTCATTTTGAGATTGATGCCTGAAATTTGTGATATTTCAATTTGATGAACAAGCCTTTGGCTTTTTGGGCATCATACAATTTCATTTAAGTCGCTTTCCCTTTTTCCTAGTCGAATACTAGTATGTGCGACGGCTTTTGCAGCTCATTATCTCTTTTCATTTTGAGATTTACATTTATTGAGCTCTTTAAGCAATAAAAACAAAAGAGTGGGAAGAGATATAAGCACAAGTCTACGCATGTATCAAAACCAACATGACTATTGATAAATCATTCATGACAAGCTTGAAGATCGATTTACAACAATCACATAAAGATGTCAAGATTTTTCCCACAAAGATATAAGTGCAAAAACTAACAAGCTAAGCTCGTAAATGCACAAAGCCATTTGTACAAAGGTACAAGGCCAAACTCACATGTGATATGTGCTCAAACATATACGATCAAACTTTTTGAATTTTTCACTTTTTATGTGGTTTTGGATTTTTTACTCACACAAAACTGAAATATAAAAGTAAGATAAAAAACAAAACAATGCATACAAATAAATGCAAGATGCACAAAATGCATGAAGATATGACATTTAATGCATGAAGGGTCCTACAAAGATCGAAAGAATTAGATCAAGGACCAAAAGAGCAAAAGCTCAACCATAGGAACCCTTCCTCATCCAAACGGAACGATTGTTTGGAATGAGTGTCTCAAGAGAAGCGAGACGAGGGTTGGAAGAATGAGAACCGGAGATGCACATAGTCAAGGAGTTAAGAGCATTAAACATTTTCTTTAACAACATGCTATTTTCACTCAAATCCAGTTTACTCTTTTTAGCACAACTTCCAAAAAGCTCAAGTTTCTCTTTTCTTTTGATTCTCTTAAGAGCTTGAAACTTAGAGCAATGAGGTCTTAGATGACCAAAGGCACCACAATGGTGACAAATAATGTGTTTAGGTCCACTAGGCTTTTTGGGAATGGATCTAGCAACATGGTTTTGTTCCCTCTTCAACTTATGACATTGAGGTCTTATATGACCAATCACACCACAATGGTGGCAAGTTGGAACAAACTTAGATCCATCCAAAGCCTTAGGTTGAGACCTAAACGAAGGCTTTGACTTAACAGCCTTTCTCTCCACCTTTTGATTTCTTTTATGTGGAGGAATGTACACCGATTTGTCCTTTAAGGTAGAACACACACTAGGCACAAAATCGGGTACCACAACATGATTGCAACAAACATTATCATCCTTTTTAACAATAGGTTCAGCAATCAAACACTTGGCATGCATCTTAAGAGATTCATTTTCACATTTAAGATCATCAACAAGTTTGTTAGACAAAACAAGTTTAGCATCCAAGTCCATATTCAAACATTCAAACTCTTTCAGCTTTTCAAGAGAAATTTCAGCAAGTTTTTTATATTTCTCAACCAATTTGTTGGATTCATTGAGCTTAGCAATCAAATCATCCTTTTCACAAAATAACTTGCTCAAATTCTTTTGAAACTTCTTAGCATTTTTCTTCAAGAGTTTGTCAACAACACCCATAGATTCAAATAACATGTCATCACACTTATGAGGATTAACACTCATAGAGGCAATTTCACAAACACGTGGCATGTTACAATCATTACCAACCAAATCATGCAAAGAGTCATACAAAGCACAATCCATGGCAAATAAACACAAGGGGTCAAGGATCACACTTAGGTATTTAAACCACAACAAGTGTACCCGCTCTGATACCAATTGAAAGTTCAAAAACGTGTACCAATACACTTTTGAACGTTTAGACCCCCAAAAATTAACTTAACCAACACAAGCAATATGTCAAACAACTAGTGTGCGGAAACTTAACATATGCTATAATATGAAATTGGTTAAACAACTATCTAAGCCATAACAAAATAAACCACAGCAGATAATGTAAAGGCAGAGATAGAGAGGAAGGAAGATGCAAACACAAAGATAACACCCGATGTGTTATCGAAGAGGAAACCGAAGACCTCGGCGAAAAACCTCTCCGCCGCCCTTCAAGCGGTAATCAATCCACTAGAAAATACAGTTGGGATACAAGGACAGCAATAGACCCTCCAAGCCTAATCTACCCAATGCACCTAAGCCCTCCAAGCTTCTTGCTCCAACGAGGTTGCGCCGAACCTTTTTCTTTTCTAGCTTTCCGGATTCCGCTACTACACCGTAGCATCAACCAATGAAGATTGGCTCCTTTCTAACTGCTTCCCAGAACTCCAAACGACTGTCTCACAGAGATGATAATGATGAGAACCAGGTTTGGTATAATGCCTCTCAAGGTTTTGACAATGGAGAGGAAGAGAGTGAGGGATTTTGATGAGACTCTAAGGTAGGGATTGTGTGTGAAACAATCTTGTTTTTCTTTAGGGTTTCTCTCTCAAAATTCTCTCTGGAAGCTCTCTTTCAATCGTGGGTTAAAAGGGTATTTATACTGGAGTGAAGAGGAATGCGAAACGTCAGGTTTTTCCAAAACAGGGGTGGCTCGCGGCTTGACCTCGCGGCTTGACTAAGTCGCGAGATCCAGTCGCGAGTTAACCGTATGGCCAGTTGTCCTGTTTTGTCCTGTAGTGCTCCAGCTAGCATGACTGTTCATCTTCCAGCATGCTTGGCACGTGTGCATCTTCTGGCGGGTTGAAGCCGCGAGTCCACCCGCGAGTCCCAGCCGCGACACTCTGTTTTCTTGCACACTCTTGAGCAATCTTCACACTATCTCACTCACTACCCTTACAACAATCCCACCTAAATACAGGGTTACTAAATGCTGAATTACAAGCAAAATTGGCACGGAATAAAGCCAATAAGATGGTTGAATAAATTCAACCTTACAGTAGGTAAAAATTAAAAATCGTGAGGGGTTATACAATATTGTTGGTTTTAAATATATTGACAAAAGTTTTTATGTTAAGGTGGTGCCCTACTATGTTGTATCAAATCCTCAACGATTTTAATTTAATCCGTATTAATTGTTAGGTTTTGTCTTCCTCAATGTTTCTTCATATTTATAAATGGAAACATTTATATTTAAATTGCCACTTGTCCACCAAGCAGCAAATATAGGTGTTGTCGTTAGAAATGATGAAGGTCATATCATTGTTGCATTGATGATAAGAACACAGTATGGGTTTGATGTTATTAAGGGATGTCAAGTATGTTAAAAGAAAGGTATAAGATTAGGGTTATTAGGTTTGAACCCATTGGTGAATACAATTAAAATACCAGAGAAATAGAATAACATGTATTTCACTTTTTTATTTATTTATGTAGATTTAAGCTCTTTACGGTTGGCACGATTCAAGTCTAGTGCAACAAAACTTCTCTTGTTGAGTCCAAAACTCTACCAAAAGAACACCTCTCTTTACTTAGAAATTCTTTGGATATGTCCATTTTTGTTTATATTATTACAGTTGGGCCCAATTTTCACATTTACAAATTAATAATGATTCTCTCTTCTTATCAATGAAGGATTCCACATTTGATAATATAGTATCTCCTCACTTACCATATTAAAATCTCATATCTTTTTATTAAATTTACCAATTTATTATTCATTAATTTATTAAAATAACAATTTAAAATTAAAATGATCAACAACAATGTTTGGTTATGTGGAGATATGGTTGAGTGGATGTGAATACTTGTTGGTGTGAGGGTTAGGATAAGGAGTTTAGGGTATGGTAGGGTCCAGTGTGTGACTTCTTTGAAAAAGAGTCACCTTCTCCATGTGAGACTAGTTTTAGTTACTTCCCTAAATGAGAAACTCTTTGTCCCTCTTGCTCGAAAAATCACCCACAAAGTCCAAGGAATAACAAGCCTTCAAAGGATTGGGATTGGGCTCATTTTCTCAATAGCAGCTATGGTTGCTGCTGCAGTTATTGAGAAACAAAGGAGGGAAATTGCAGTTCAACAGAATCACAAAATACGTGCTTTCTGGCTAGTACCTCAGTACTTTCTAGTGGGTGCTGGAGAAGCTTTTGTCTATGTTGGACAGCTTGAATTTTTCATCAGAGAGGCACCAGAGAGGATGAAATCCATGAGCACAGGGCTTTTCCTAAGCACCATCTCCATGGGTTTCTTTGTTAGCAGTTTGTTGGTGTCTATTGTGGAAAAAGTGACCAACAAGAGCTGGCTCAAGAGCGATTTAAATATGGGAAAGGTAGACAACTTTTACTGGCTGCTTGCAGTGCTCGGATTACTGAATTTCTTAGTTTTTCTGACCTTTGCAATGAGACACCAATACAAAGAGAAGCAGCATATCAGCACTTGTGACAATGGGGAAAAGGAGCTTAAGACTTCAAATGGTCTTACAGTTGATAAAACAGAAGAGAAGGTGAGTATTTAGGCAATGGAGGTACCCTAGCATGTATGTATGCTTTCAAGGGACTTGTAGTACTACTTAATCCCAGATATTGTAAAATCAATGTGTTTCATCCTCATAAATCATCACATGGTAATTGGTCATTTGATCCCTATTAAATATTTTGTGATTTATGAAAATGTCACATTAATGTGCGTTCTCAATGTTCATGAACATTCTTAATTAACTACCTCTGCAAATCAGGGACTCATCAAAAGAAACCATTCACAAAATTGCAGATATAAATTAAAAGGGTACTAGGTTGTAGGATTTCTCCATAGAGCAACTTCTAACCTGATAATGTTTCCAGCTGAGAATCACAAGACTCAAACAAAATATAGAAATTAATAAACAACTGGGTCCATTGATACATTAGTAAACTAGACAAAGCATCAAGCTTACTGAATTGGCAACGATTCTGGAAAAACTGTCTACTTAACAACAAATCCACATATAAAAAGCTTAGAGCTGACCACTGAAAAAAATGCATAGACCCTTAAGAAGAATCACTTGCTGAAGCAGGTAGGTGATTTATGACCAATGGGGGACGTAAAGCCTGGTGGTTTGCCTCCTTTTGTTTGCGAGCCTTGTACATCTCTTCCGTCTCAATCACTATCAATCTCTTGACCTGATTGGGTTATAAAATTACTAATCAGAACAAGTATAGATACACAATTTCAAGCAAAGGATGAATTCAGTGTAATATTGAAACCTGTTGGAGCATTCCCCTGACAGTAGGAGTATTCCATCGCATGACAGTTCGGTTGCACTTGCGCAGACGCAATGCCTCTAAAGTGCGCCGGTGAAGTCTCCTTGTCCCTGGAATTCCCCTCACCAAAGTTATATATAGGTTAGGGCTCCATGCAATTGGGGCACAGGCTTTGTAAGCCTTGAATGCATTCATGTCTTCACCTTTGATCTACACAGTCCACGGTAATCTCTAAGCACTACTCCAATATCCTTCTGTATATATAAAATAAAAGATGCAAGCTACAACAACGATAATCAAAAGAAATGGGAAAGCCAAAGTAGGGAATGCAATCAGAAGGCTTAAGCATAAAACTCTCTCTTCAAGGTAAAAATAGGCATATAGACTAATTCATCCAAGTAACAAAAGGGGAGAAAAAAGAAAAAGAAAAAGCACATAGATTACCAACAAGTGAGATAGAAGATATTTTATAAAAATTGCATGGGGCATAATTCACTCTCTATGCCATGGTTAAATATCACCATTAGTCAATAGTAAGAAAATTGCTTAAAGTCCCAGACATTTGAGGACAAAGCCTTGTTTAGTATAAAATAGCAAACATAAACACCACAGAAATTGCTAAAATAGTAAAATCAAGCATCCCAATCAAAGTACTGGCTACATTATTATGCTCCTTGATGCACAATTAAGGGTCTCACACACATGGAATTAGCTTTCATGGATTTGATTCCGTTTTCTTTTTAAATTTATCTCTTGATGTGAACTCAACCATAATTAACCAATAGTCCAAGGTTAAAAAAAAAAAAACATCAGACTTCTCGAATCAACATTTTCTTTTCAAATAAGACTTCACTGGAACTCACAGGCAGTCGCATTATGGTTCTGAAACGCCAAGATCTAGATGATTTCGAATCAGGGCCGGCCCTTCCCTTAGGTGAGTTAGGCAATTGCCTAAGGCCCCCAAGTGGAAGGGGCCCCAAAATTTTAGAAAAGAACCGGGTAGTAGAGGAAAAAAAAAAAAATTAGTTTCAAATGAATTACAAAAATAATCTGGCATATCCTTTTAACCAAAAAAACAAAAATTTTGATAAATCCTATTAAACATTGGTTCTAAACAAAATCATTGACAAAAAAAAAAAACAGATAAACTACAAATCCGGTCTAAGAGATTAACCACAAAACAATCACAAATCAAAACAAATAAATCCACTCATAACCCTACAAATTTTACCTTTCTCTCTAGTCCGTGCTCTCCGCCTCTCTCCAGTCTCCAGTCTCCACTGTTCAGTCTCCAGCTGGACCGCCTCAGCCTCTCTCTGATTCTCTGCTCTCCGCCTCTCTCAAGTCTCAACTGCTCACCTCACCTCACCGTATCAGGTTCTGAGGTTCAGGAATCAGGTATAAAATTATAAATATTTGGGCACAGGGCGCACCATTTTATTTGTTAAGAACTTAAGATAACTTTGTTTATTTGGGCCCTCACTGGCTGGTTTTGTAACTTTGTTTATCACTTATCAGTGGCTGCCTGGACCCTCCCTGGAATGGGCGTTAAGTTTGGGCCTTCAAGTTTTTTTTTTTTTTGGTTATAGATAGGATTTGTTTTGTGTTTTTTATTTTTGGTGGGTCTTATTAATAAGTCTTGTGTCAATGTTATGGTTGTACTTAAATTTTTGTTATGCTTGTGCTTAATTTTTTTTTTTAATTTATGCATGTTGAGATTGCTAAAAACTTGTTATTGTTCAGTGAAATTACAACAATACTTTTTATATAAATCATGTTTTATTTCTTATTTGCTCTATACTTGAAAGTTATTTTTTATTTTAGTCTTTATAAATATATTGTTTAATTAGAAATGTTTACTAGAAAATATGCATTTGGATATGAAAAACTTCAAAAAAGAAAAAAAGAAGAAAAATTAATTGAGTCTCAAAAAGGATCAATGAATAAATTTGTTATTAATAATAAACAAAATATAACACAAAATTTAGATGAAAACATCACAAATGAGCAAGAAATTCACCAAAATAATTTAGAAGAAAATGATGTTCAATTTTGCAATACAACAAGTCTTGATAATGAACTTCAAAATAATTTAGAAGAAAATGAAAATAATGATGAAAAATATAATATAAAAATATTAAATAAACATTAATTTAATTAATATATAAGTATAAAAAAGGCCATATTTTTAGTTCTCACCTTAGGTCCCAAAATGTCTAGGGCCGCCCCTGTTTCCCTCTCATCCTCTCTCTGCCTCAACCCACGTCACATCGTGCTCCATGGCTGACCACCAAGCTCTCCTTCTAAACCTCCATAGCCGGTGCTTTTCAAGATCATTACCTCCAACCACGCACCACTGCCGAAACCCAGCCAAAATCAAATCACGACTACCACCACGGCCAAAACCCAGCCAAAATCAAATCGCAACAAAAACCCAGAAGCCCACCAAATCACAAATCAAATTACACTCACCAAAATCAAAGCACAAAACCCACAAAACAACCAAAATCACAAAATGAAAACACTGAAAGTGAACCCACCGTTAAAAAAATATATATTGGTTTTGTTATTATATTTTAGAAGAAGAATCATCTTGTTGAACTAATTTTAGATCCAAATTAATAAAACACACACGACAAGCAAGAATGATAGACTGAAAGCAAAGCAAAAAAAAAAATGGTATTTCCCAGAAAAGTGTTTTCAGAAAATAGAAAGGGTAAGCAAAATATAAAAATTATTTGCTTCATAATCTCAAATAAATAAATAAATAACCAAAAATCACACATCATAATCTAGTGAAGCCTCGTGAGCCACAATTTCACCTAAGAGGATCGTCTGAGTTGAGAGGAAGAGATTTTCATAGTCTTTGGCTCGGCAACACAATCTTCGATTTCCTTTCTTAACATGGCTTTCGCTCACTCCTCTCCTATCAGCTTAGGCGACGTATAAAGAGAAATAAAAGGAAGAAGAACAAAGCATTGCGTAAAAAAGAAGAAAAGAAAAATGGTGAGAGAAGAAAGACGGACTAAGATTAGGTGCATTGTCGTATGTATTTTTTTTACATTTTTTACATTTTTTTTTTTTTTAACTTTTTAACTCTCCTTTAATATATTTTATTTAATGGTTGAGATTGAAAGTTATTTTTTCAACTTTTAATCTCAGCCATTAATTACAATTATATCAGGGTATTGCACCTGAATCTAAAAAACACAAAAAGACCTACACATACACATACACATACAAATATATATACACATGCACATACACATACACATACACATATATAAGTACGCATAAACACATACACATACACATAAACATACATAAATATAAGCACGCATAAACACATACAAATACATAAGCACACATATATATACACATACATAAGCACACATACATACACATACATAAATATACATATACACATACACATACACATATACATACACATACAAATACATATAAAAAAAATTCCAGCAAAGAAATGATCAATATCCTCATCACAAACTACATTCAAAACAGCACCAGGAAGAAATGTAAACCAGAACCCATTTGTTCACAAATCTCAGTCTCCTCAAAACAATGCAATATCTGAATTTTCATTATTACCCACTTCAGAATTCAGTTAACCCATCAAACTTACATAATAATCAAAGAAAATTCACCAAGCCCAATCTCTCCAATATAATAAAAATATACTCATCAAAATTACTTTCGAATAGAAATATAACCACATCCCAACACTAATTGGGAAAACAAAACAAAAAACCTTTTTTTTTACAAAGGTCAGTCACCTGAAACATCGATTTCTCTTAATTGGTTAGTTTTCACAATTACCACTTCAATTTAATTTTGATAAATAAATTTTTTGACCTTAGGAGAAGGGGATTGAGAGATTCATACTAGTGACCTCTGGTTGATGAAGCTAAGATTGAAGTTTTCGATAAACATTAACTGAACTTTCAAGCAATGAAATTTCTTTATTTTCATCTATACCCAATTCAAAAAAAATTTAACTTTAGTGCTTCTATGAGCGAGAATCAATTGCATGTTAAAGAGAAAAGGAACGAGTAATGTAAATGTAAGAAATGGGTTAGACAAACCAATAACTAAATTTAAAACAAAATATCAACAAAAAGGAAACGACATAAAAGCAAATGAAGAAACTGAGAGAGAGAGAGAGAGAGAGAGAGAGAGAGAGAGAGAGAGAGAGAGAGAGAGAGAGAGACCTGGACTTGGAGGTGGGTGGGACTCAAGCTCGCAACTAAGCTCAAAGCTTGTGATGAAGGAGGCGAGGGCTTATGAAGAAAGAAGCCAAGAAAGAAGAGAGATAAGCGTAAGAGTGTGTTTTTTTAAGGCCCATTTAAATTAAAAATCATAGACAATTATTAAAACTAAATTTTTTTTTTTTTTTAAAGGCTTGGGTTTGACAATAGTCGGCATACATACACATACATACATAAACATACACATACACATGCACATGCACATACAAATACACATACATATATACACATACACATACAAATACACATAAATATACATACATATACACATAAATATACATATACATAAACATAAACACCCAAACTATCCAAATCATGTTCAACCTCTAAAAATCTTATATATCCATTTGAGCTCTTGGTTGTCACCTTAAGACTAACTCAAGTACATGGAAGAGCAGAGGGAACTACTGTGTGAATTAATAATCATTTTAGCGAAGGAGTGTTGATCGACACTTCAAGGTGAGAGGAAGTGTTGATTAGTCTCCTTGGAGTGTTGATCCACATTTCCTCTATGTTAGGGAAATTTGATGATGTTGCACTTCCTTTATGTTCCAATCAATTGAGTGAGAAAACAACCAAAGTACAAAAAAAGGAGGGAATAGAGCTTTCGGCAACGAAGAGGGCAACTCAATTTGTGCATGAATTGGGTACGAGATGTGGATTGAAGGCAACTCAATTGGTGTTATATAAGTGTGATTAATGATGAAGATGCTAAGTTTGATATCCATCACTTAATGGTGGGGATAATTTAGACATAATACCAAAATGTTAGAGACTAAATTGACACATTTAAAATGCTAGAAACTGTTTTTAACATATAGGGAAAACATTAAAGACTAAAATAGTAATTAGACCTTTTTATTTTTATTTTTTTTCATAAATGTGCCAAGTGCCAAGTCATTACTGATTTTTATTTCAAATTCACTTATATTAGATGGGTTGGTCCATCATGCTTCTCTAGATTAGTAGAAGTTTAAAGTTTTGGTCAATGCAACAAAGCAGGTATACTGCTAAGAACTTGTGATCAAGTACTTAGTTTTCCATGGAATAAAAAAATTGGATTCATTTTTGGCTCTCCACTTGTTTATAAATTTTTTAAACCCAAAAAAACCTAGTATAAAAAAAAAAAAACTAATTCCTTTTCCTTAGTATTAAAAAAAAAAAAAAATGAAAAGAAAGAAGGTAACAATGCTGACCTTTTATACTCCTGTATTAACTGTATTTCAAATATAGCAAAATAGTGAAGGTACACATGGGCTGGCACACCTTACTTCAGCCACCAAAAAAAAAAAAAAAAAAGAATAATAATAATAACAAATAAATAAATAAAAAGAGGAGAGGAATGTTGTTATAGAAGATCCAAGACTATTTTTCATCTGATACCATTTCTAATAAGAAGCCAGCAAAGGTGAATCATGATTCAAATCCAAACTTTGGTCCTCTAATTGCAACAACTTTGTCAAAGCTCCAACCAATGGGGTTGTATTATATGTGCAGGCCTCAGTCTGCATATAATTATCCCTTTGGTCCACAAACTTATCTTGACAATTTGGTCCTCCAACTAAGGCCCCAACTAGAACATTGGGGTTGGGCTCCTGACTGCTGTACCAGTAATCATAGCCTTGGGTGCACCCTATGAACCCCTTGTTCTCTCAATATGACACAATTGAGGCTCCCCTATGGTGCACCATTGTGGGGTAATTTGAACCATAGCCCACTAATTCTAGTTTTTCAAAACTTAATCCCTGTAGTGTCAGCAATACCTTATTGTAAGTCAACCTCAAAGCCTGGTTTCTTTCATCTACCTCTTTAAATTTGTGTAGTCTTGCCTGTTCAAAATTTAGAGCACTTTCTGCAGCCCAAAGTACTTTACCTATCATCACGTTGCCAATTGATGAGGGAAAAATATTAAATGAGACAAGTCACTAAACAACAAACACAAAGCATGTTATAATCAAATCCACTTCATTAAAATTTCTTAACTTCCTCCTTTAAAAACCAAAACAATCTCAAACTTTCAACTATTTCTCCAAAAAATTTACTAACTTAATAAACATAGACAATGAAAAATAAGGACACAGAATTTTGGCCAAAATTCTCAATTTTGAATACATTTTTTCCACCTTAAACAACAATTCACTTAAGTTGTCCACCCCAAATCCAAAACTTACACTTTCAGTGAGATACAAAAAGTAACATTTTGAGTCAATACAAGCACCAAACAAGTTTCAATTTTTTTTCTTTCTTTTAAGCAAAAGCCCTAAAATTTGATTTGATGCTCGAAACCCAGAATACTATAATAGCTGGGAACAGTAAACCACCAATCCTAAAACTTTCTAATCAAACAAAAAAAACCCAACACCACACTTCAAAGAAATAAATAAAGAACAAAAGAAAAGGGGAGGGGCTTACAATTTAAGTCACAAGTTTTTTTATACAATAAAAAGTCAGTAACACAAACTGTTTGTAACAAGAGAAGGTAATAAACATAACAAATCACCAAATAGTACGGTCATTAACATACATATTCAAATATAATAACATAATTGTTCCTTAGCACAATACAATGTGCCCCCACTAAACCATACAAGCAACTGAACAAACTCCCCTAGGATGACCTATTCAGATACTTGATCCAGCCCAGTCGTCTATCCGGAGTGAAGTAATGAAAGCTTCCCTCCATTCAGCCGTTACTAATTTTTCAGTGGCCTTGAACATGGTTTTATCATCAAGATCATCACACATAGAGATCAAAATCTTTGTGACCTTTGCCATTGAGTAGTCAGGAACTTGTGTAGATTCTACAGTTTTTCGACTTTCAGGGGCTCTGGCAAAGGACACTGCACTGACGTGTTGGGTAGAGGATGTTTGTGCAACCGTGGGGAGGAGCTGTCTTAGCAACCCATAGTGGTCCAACCCCTTTTTACGAAAGTCGTTGTACTTACTGTTCGACTAGAAACAGACAAGATGTGGTATACATGGGATTAGAGACACTGCTATATATGGAATTGTTTACATGAAGAATTTAAAGAATGAACGACATGGAAATTTATTAAATATATAACACTCACCTTCACTGCATCTAACCACGCTGCATCACTACCTTTGACGGTGTTAGTATCAGAATCCCATTCCATATCGGTTCTACCAATTAGTTGGGAAAACGCATTGTATTTCTTTTTAAGCCGTTTAAATTTTTCTTTTATTTGATCGACGCTATAGTGTTTTCCAATTTGGTTGTTAAACTCCTCTGTGACAATTGGCCCAAGGTCTTTCTTCATTATCCCATCAAAAATGTTCCCTTTACCTGCTTCTTTTAACAAAATTTCAATGAACTGCTTTTCTACTGGTTCAGGCCATACCTTCGAATCCGCAGCATTGGATGTCTCTGCCATCTAATAGGACATATACACTAAGCCCTAAATATTTGTTTTATAATTTCTCAACTTGAACCTAACCCTATGGTCTAACCCAGTAACTGCACAATGGTAAAATGGACATTTGAACAGAAAACTATACCAAACAAGTTGTAGAGTTATGTATAAAAGAAAATGATGCATCTAGAGCAACACAGAGTGCAGATTAACTCAAAGCAGTTATACATATATGAACAGTTAGAAGAGCATGGAGGAAAACCGTGTCCAACATCAAGAGCAACAAGCAACAATGAACAGCAACCAAGAACAAATTTTAGTAACGGTAAACATACCATTTTTGAATTTAATAGAAACATTAAACACTTACCTTAAGTGCAGGAATGTCGTTGGAGGAAGATGATGAAGATGGTGCAAAGACTGAGGAGGACGAAGCGAGCTCCATATGTAATGCCAGACGTGGGGTGAAGGGCAATTAAAGTAAGAATTTGCCTCACTGCAAGTGGAAAAAGAACAATCTATAAAGATTTCTCTTTGAAGCTCAAAATAAAAATATGAATATGCCTCACTGAATATATATATATATATATATATATTTTTTTTTTTCTATGACTAACAATGGATAAATGATTTACTTAGCAAATAGTTTCTTAAACAAAATCAAGATATTGAGACCCAAAACTTCATTTCTTTAATTTTTCAAATTCTTAGCACAAATTCAATAGATAAAAAAGAAAATGAGAAATTCTCAGCAGCCAAAGTGAAGCTCAGAACCAAATCAAAAGAATTTTAAAAAAAAAAAATGCCAAGCTTGAGTTCAAATAGAAGATCATAAGCAAACGTTGAAAATATGAGATTTCACAGAGAAGAGAGGAATGTAAACGCCTTCCTTGTACTCCCGATCTTCCTTCCTTGAAGGCTCAGTTCTCAAAATTTGAATTGCGAATACCAAATCGGGCAAAGCAATCAGTATCAAAATCTCAGTGATCAAGGGTGTAGCTGGGCTGTGCGAGAAGATTAGGGCTTTGATTTTGGGGGAGAAGGACAACGTGATCAGCAGGCTGTTGGGGAAAGAGAGAATCCTGGAGAGTGAGACTGTGAGAGTGAAAAGAAGACGAAAGGGGAAGAGGGGATACTAGAGAGTGGTAAATGGGGGCAAGTAGGTTGGCTCTGATGTTGTATTGAAGAGAGGGTGATATGACTGTAGATTTTTTTTTTTTTTGTTTGAAATTTAAAGTTTGAGTCTGAGCGTCGTTTGGTCACCAACCATCAATTAATATGTCTTTTAGTTCAAAAAATCTATACTTATCAACCGTCCACTATCAGATAAGCAGATTATCTATCATAGTTTCTTGACTTCTTCAACTCTCACTCTATTCCTGTATTATTTATTTTATTTTATTTTATTTTTTTGAGAATTGTTCCTGTATTATGTTGATTAAGAACACTGGTGAAAATTTCTCAGTTTGACCACCTCCATTCCTATGTCATCCAAGTATGTGATTATTTTATCAAGTGATGGGTGAGGGTGTTTTAATGTTATAGGTGGGGGGTAAGAAAATTTAAATAAGAAAAAAGTTAATCGATGGAATGGTTTAGGAATTATTTTTAAATTTTTTTTACTTTACAGATGTTTCTTTAGAGCAAATATTAAAACCTTTTAAAAATAATCTATTAAAAAATGTCTTAAAAATAATTATTTAAATAATTCAGTTAATGAATGTTTTTATAATCGAACTATTTAAATAACTAAGAAATATCAGCTTAGCTATAAAACTCTCAACCAAAAAAAACTAAATAGATAAAAAATTGACTTCAGGTTTATTAAAACGTTTAACCTTACAAATGTTTCCTTTCAAAAAATTTGACCATAGGTCCATATTGCACCTGAATCTGAAAAAGACAAAGATATCTACACATACACATACAAATACACATACACATACACATACACATACATAAGCACACATAAACACATACACATACACATGCACATAAATATACATAAATATAAGTACGCACATACACATACACATACATAAGCACGCATAAACACACATACATAAACATACACATACAAATACACAAAAACATACATACACATACACATAAATATACATATACATAAATATAAACACACGTACACATAAACACGTATAAACTCATATAAACGTAAACATATACACACATAAACTTAAATATAAATATAAATACACATAAAGACTCGATTTAGCACACTAAAGTAATTAACGAAACTGTTTGAGTATTGGTGTTAGTCTGCAATTTTTTCCAGTCTATATAAGAGTTTAATTTTTCTCAGTCTGTATGTGTGTTTACGTCTATGTATGTTTATGTGTATGTGTGTTTATGTTTGTTTGTTTTTGTTTATGTTTGTTTATACGTGTTTATATATATGTGTGTTTATGTTTGTTTGTTTTTGTGTATGTTTGTTTGTGTTTGTGTTCATGTATGTTTATGTGAATATGTGTTTATGTTTATTTATGTTTATAAATATAAACATATATAAACATATACACATACATAAACATACACACGAACATAAACATACATAAACATAAATGAACATTAACATAAACACACATACACATAAACATAAACATACACATACACACATATAAACATACACATACACATACACACCCATACACATACACATACATAAACACACATACACATATATATACACATATATTTTTAGTTCTCGTCTTAGGCCCCAAAATGTCTAGGGCCACCCCTGTTTTGAATGGGAAAAAATTCCAGCAAAGAAATGAATAATATCCTCGTCACATACTACATTCAAAACAGCACCAAGATGAAATGTAAACCAGAACCCATTTGTTCACAAATCTCAGTCTCCTCAAAACAATGCAATCACTAAATTTTCATTATTACCCACTTCAGAATTCAGTTAACTCATCAAACTTACATAATAATCAAAGAAAATTCACCAAGCCCAATCTCTCCAATATAATAAAAATATACTCATCAAAATTACTTTCGAATAGAGATATAAACACATCCCAACACAAAATGGTAGCACACTAATTGGGAAAACAAAACAAAAAACCTTTTTTTTTTTTCATAAAGGTCAGTCACCTGAAACATTGATTTCTCTTAATTAGTTAGTTTTCACAATTACCACTTCAATTTAATTTTGATAAGTAAAGTTTTTGGCCTTAGGAGAAAGGGATTGAGAGATTCATACTAGTGACATCTGGTTGATGAAGCTAAGATTGAAGTTTTCGATAAACATTAATTGAACTTTCAAGCAATGAAATTTCTTTATTTTCATCTATACCCAATTCAAAAAAAAAAAAAAAAAACTTTAGTACTTCTATGAGCGAGAATCAACTGCATGTTAAAGAGAAAAGGAACGAGTAATGTAAATGAAAGAAATGGGTTAGACAAACCAATAACTAAATTTAAAACAAAATATCAACAAAAAGGAAACGACATAAAAGCAGATGAAGAAACTGAGAGAGAGAGAGAGAGAGAGACCTGGACTTGGAGGTGGGTGGGACTTGAGCTCGCAACTAAGCTCAAAGCTTGCGATGAAGGACGCGAGCACTTATGGAGAAAGAATCCAAGAAAGAAGAGAGATAAGCGTAAGAGTGTGTTTTTTTAAGGCCCATTTAAATTTAAGCCCACTACTGTCAAACCCAAACCTTAAAATAAAAAATAGTATTAATAATTTTCTACGATTTTTAATCAGTTTTAACCCTTTAACCTAGCTAATACTCGGTCAAATTTTGATGCAATAGAGTAGTAACTAGTAATTAGAAGCCAAAAATCTTGTAACTCAACTACTTGAAATCTTCTAATGTTTCTAACATGGACATCCATGATTCAAATATTTTTTTTCTCTCAACTATCGAATTAAAAAAAAAAAAAAAAAGTACTGCTAACTAATGAACTCTTTTCAAATGATATTGTTTTCTCTTATCAACATGGCTCAACATGGCTCTATCTTGCATAGATTTTTCCTGTTTTAAAGACATTAACGATGGCTTAACAATCAACGGTTGCTTGGTTGAAAGACAATGACAAGAGCAATGTAAAGTAGCAATTATAGAGACACTCATGGGTTGTTGTTCAGGTTGATATACACGAGGGCTAGGGGCTACCGTACAACGCTTATACTGTTAGTTAAATCAAAATTAATTTTAGGTTGACTAATTTTTTTTAGCCAAGTCAAGCACTTGATTTTTTTTTTTTAATACAAGATAGAATTTCTACTCTAACCTAATCTAAGTATATATGTGTGTGAAACTCCCTCTTGGAGATTTGAATCCCGACCCTTACCCCTCATACCCCACAAGTATTTATACTTGTGGAGTGACCATCGCACCAAGAGTGCACGGTGGTCAAATGCTTGAAATTTTGAAAAACATTTTATGGTGAAACAAAATATATTAATTCATAGTATCTCCTTGGGAGGAGAAGAGTTCAAAGTATTTCTTTTTTTTTTTCTTTTTTTTTTTTTTTCTCTCTCGCTAGTGCTATCTCTAGACGGCGCTCACGATGATGAAACTCTAGTACCTATCACTGTATAGGCCCTCTTTCCCTTCACTGGTGGAAACCCGGTACCCACCCCATCCTTACACCATACCACAGGTCTTGTACTTCCTTCCCACCCTCTTTCCTTACACTCTCTGCACTTACACCACACCACAGACTCGTACTTCCTTCTCACCTTTCTCCCCACAATCTCTGCACTCACATCATGGATGACCTGACTAGCAAGTGGGCCCGCTTGTTGCTCAACACACAGGAGAGTCAAACGGTCCCACTAGCACCAACCACAGAAGACAATACCAAAGTTCTTATTGCAAAACACTTCACCAAGCGCTGAGTCAACATTAACGTGCTATTAAGAATACTTAGAAGCATGTGGCGTTTTATCCAGGAGTTCAAAATTCGCGACCTTGGATCCAACACGGTTCTACTTCTCTTCTCTGATGAGGCCGATACTCTCAAGATCCTGGCGCACCAACCATGGTCGTTTGACAAGTATCTTATAGGTCTTTATGAGCCTATGGAGCATGAATCAATGGAAGCCGCCACCTTTGACTACGTCACATTTTAGATCCAAGTACACAACCTACCCATTATGCGCATGAACAAAACCAATGCTGAGGCCATCGAACGAACCTTGGGTAGAGTAGAACAGGTTGATACCTCTTCGAATGGTGAATGCCGTGGAAAATATATCAGAGTTCGCGTTGAGCTTGATATACACCAGCCCCTCTCATGTGGTCGATTTGTGGACATGGGAAACTCTGAACCTCTATGGATTTCAATCCAATATGAAAAGATGCCAATTTTCTGCTATTGGTGTGGCTTATTAAACCATGATGAAAAGGACTGTAAAACCTGATTGGATAGTGACGGCACTCTGAATAAGGATGATCAGCAGTACGGTCTTTGGTTGCGGGCTAACACCACCAACATACAACAACCTTAGGTGGTGAACAGTAAAACCTCCCATCCACCACCTCCTCCAAACCACCGCCCCACACCCTCACTAGAAACAAAACCGTCACCCTTGTCAACCATAATGGCCACCACATCGCAATAAATGCCATCATCAATACCACTCAAGAATCACACTATACCCCCAAAATCGATGCCTACGAATAAGGAAATATTAGTTGACCCTGATCTTTTCCTTTCACACATCACAGACATTGACCACGCATTAAATTTCTCTCCAAACCCAAATTCCATGACACCAACAACACAGCTGTCTCAAGACCCCAAACCCGAGACTCATGCCCTTTCAAATGCTCCTAAGTCAACTGTACCACACAAGGAAAGCTCCAACTTTGAGGAAACTTTCCACCAGTACAGCCAACACACAATCATTGCGTCGAAATCCCCTGACTCACAACACAATGCCAACACCTCCACTCACCTCAACACCATACAAACTGTGGGTCCAAAAATTGCAACTTGGCGTAGGATTGGGCCTCCCACCCCCTATGCAATGGAAACCTCAAATGAGCCCATACTGGGCCCAAAACGTAAAAGTCAAGTTTTTAATACTCAGAGCGCCATTTTCATTCAGAAAAAACACAGGACATTAGAGGAAGAAGCGAAAGCTTTGGGGAAACTCATGGCTGATATCCTAGGATCGGTGGTGGCTGCTAGGCAGCACCGCCGGGAATAATGAGTGTTTTAAGTTGGAACTGTCGGGGGCTTGGGAACCCCCGAACAGTTAAAGCTCTTAAGAGAGCAATGCAGCAAAAAGATCCCATTTGTGTCTTCCTGATGGAGACAAAGCTCACCACAGAAAAACTATATAACATAAAATAGAATTGGGTTTACAACCAAGGCCTTATAGTCTCAAGTGATGGCCTCAGTGGCGGTCTTGCTCTTTTATGGAAACTCGGAACTCATGTACACGTCCAAAATTTCTCCTGTTGGTTTATTGATGCCCATATAGTTTGTGACAGTACAAGTACAAAGTGGAGACTCACCGGTTTTTATGGCCACCCCGAAACATACAAACGTGAGGAAACGTAGACTTTGCTTGAATCTCTGCGGCATTCCACCAACCTCCCTTGGCTTAGTCTTGGTGGTTGCAATGAAATTGTTAGTCACACGAAAAATAGTGGAGACTCCTTACACCCTACCCGAAAGATGGATCGTTTTCGCTCTGTGATTCATACATGTGTCTTCACTAACTTGGGATTTGTAGGCTCTCCATACACCTGGTCTAGGAACCACCCTGTTGAAGGCCGAATCCACATCCGCCTTGACCAAGCACTAGCCATAACTTCATGGAAAGCTCTCTTCTAGGATGCCACAGTCCACCACATCTCCATGTCCACCAGTGACCACTCCATGCTGGCAATACACTTGCAACCCCACAGACATCATCCATGACATCGAACCCAACGTCCATTCAGCTTGGAAGCAATGTGGCTAAGGGATCCTTGGTGCGTCGAAGTCATCCAGAAAGCTTGGAGTGAGGGTTTATACAAAACTGTAGGTGTACCTATCACCAATTGCCTTGACAATTGCAGAGGCCGTTTAGCTCATTGGAACAAAATAGAATTTGGCCATGCGGGAAGGCAGATCACTCGTTTGGAAAAGGAACTACAAGTCCTTGAACACAACCCGCAGCACAACTTTGAGTAGATATAGAGTGCCCGTAAATCACTCAACTCTTGGCTAGATGCTGAGAATACAATGTGGCACCAATGGGAAAAACACATGTGGATCACTAATGGAGACCGCAGCACATCTTTTTTCCACTAGAAAGCCTCAAACCGCAAGCAGAGAAATACCATCCACGCCTCACTGATGATACTGGCGTGTGGCAAGAAGATGACCAAATTGTGGAGAATGTAATATTAGATTTTTTTCTAATATATTCAAAACAAACGAGCCCACTGACACATCTATAGTTATTGATGCAATCCAACCAATGGTCACTGACTCCATGAACAGATTTTTATGTCAACATTTTCAAGCAGATGAGGTCCACAAAGCACTCAAGCAGATGCACCCAAACAAATCACTGGGTCCTGACGGTATGCCAACACTTTTTTATCAGCAATTTTGGTCCCTATCTAGTGAGTGTGTTACAAAATCTGTACTTGACTTTCTCAATTTGGGCATCATTCCCCCACAGTTTAATGAAACTCATATTATCTTGATTCCAAAAATAAAAAATCTAACCAAGATAACATAGTACAGGCCAATTAGCTTAATCAATGTCATCTCCAGACTAGCCTCTAAGGTCATTGCTAATAGACTAAAACGTTTCCTCCTGAAAAGTATCTTGATTCAAAGTGTCTTTTTATGTCTGAACGCCTTATTACTGATAATATTCTTGTTGCTTTTGAGACCATGCATTATTTAAATCAAAAGAGGACTGGTAAAAATGGGGAGATGACCTTGAAACTTGATATGAGTAAAGCTTTTGACAGAGTAGAATGGAGCTTCCTAAGAGATGTAATGATAAAAATGGGTTTTGATGGTAGATGGGTAATCCTTATGATGCAATGTGTTACTTCTGTTACTTACTCAATCACGTTGAATGGCAGACCCTGTGGACACATTGTCCCATCTAGGGGCTTGAGACAAGGAGACCCCATCTCCCCTTTCCTTTTCTTATTTTGTGCAGAAGGACTCCCATCTCTACTCCAACAAGTCACTTTAACCAGTACACTTCATGGAGTAGCAGCCCGCCCACAAGGTCCACAGATTTCATATCTCTTTTTTGCAAATGATAGCATTATGTTTTGCCAAGCCATAAGGGAGGAATGCACCCATCTTGAGCAAGTCTTGGACACGTATGAACATGCTTTTGGCCACCGGGACAAAACTGCCTTATTCTTCAGTCACAACACCACACCAGACATTCAGGAAGACATTAAGCGACGTTTTGGAGCCGAGGTTATAAAAGAACATGAGACATACCTGGGACTACCTTCCTTGGTAGGTAGATCAAAGAAGAACACATTTCGGGCACTAAAAGAGAGACTTGATAACAAGTTGTTTGGCTGGAAAGAGAAAATGCTCTCACAAGCAGGGAAAGAAGTGCTCATTAAAGCGGTGGCCTAAGCAATCCTAGCCTACACTATGAGTGTCTTCAAGCTTCCGGATACGTTTTGTGATGAAATGACTAGCATGATCTGTGCTTTTTGGTGGGGACAATCCAACGGAAAAAATAAAATGGCCTGGCTATCTTGGGACAAAGCCTGTACTCCTAAGGAAATGGGTGGTTTAGGCTTTCGCAATCTCAAATCTTTCAACTTGGCACTCCTCGCCAAACAAGGATGGCGACTACAAACCAACACCCACTCTCTGGTGTCCCATGTTCTAAAAGCCCGATACTTTCCACACATTGATTTTCTACAAGCTGAGTTAGGCTCCAAGCCATCCTTTGCATGGTGAAGCCTTATCGCAGCACAGTGTGTGGTTAGAGAAGGTTGCAGATGGCAGATAGGTAACAGTGACTTTGCCCGGATTTGGCATGACAGGTGGCTCCCATGACCATCCTCTTTTTGCCCCAAAACACCACCAAATACCTTGCCTGGAGATGCAAGGGTCAGTTCATTGTTGAATGAACTTACAGGCGAATGGCGCAGTGACTTGGTAAAGCAGATTTTCATGCAAGATGACTCTAATGTGATCCTCAGCATGCCATGCAACCATAGTCAAGTCGTTGACCGTCTGGTATGGGCCTACACTCCAAGAGGCACCTTCACGATTCGTAGTGCCTATAAGATAGCCCTTTCATTATCCAATCATACCCATGCGGCAAGAGCTTCCAATGATGAGTCTCAACACTTGTTTTGGCGCACACTATGGAGTCTCAACGTCCCACCAAAACTCAAAATATTTGCATGGAGAGCCTGTTGCAATATACTCCCTACCAAAGTCAATCTCTGTCATCGTGGGGTTATAGAGGAAGCCACATGCGAAGCTTGCCACCTTGGGGAGGAAACTAGTGGACACATGTTCTGGGAGTGCACCAAAGCTCATGACACATGGACAGCTACTGGTCTTCCACTAGACACTAGAGGCGTGCGCTTTAGGGAATACGTGGACCTTCTATGGCACCTTATCGTCATTCAACATGCAGGTAAGGACATGCTTGAGTTGATAATCACTATTTTATGGTGCATGTGGTATAATAGAAACAAAACTCGACTTGGCTCTCCTCGGTAGTCCAGCCATGACATCATAATGAAAGCCCGATCCATGCTACATGATTTCCACCTTGCACACTTTCGGTACTGTAATCCCAGTTCTGCAGTAGAAGTTAGGTGGACCCCTCCTATGTTCCCATGCTATAAAGTCAACATGAATGCTGCAGTCTTCAAGAGCACAAAGTCGGTCGGCATTGGGGTCATTGTACGGGACCATGTGGGTGACGTGCTTGCTGCTTTGAGCACGCAACTTCAGCTGCCTCTTGGGCCACTTGAAGCTGAGGCCAAAGCAATGGATGTAGCCATCACTTTCGCAAAGGACATTGGCCTACAAGATGTCACTTTTGAGTCAAATAGTTCAGTACTTATTGGAGCTCTCTTGGACAAGTCAAAAGTACCCATTAGTATTGAAAATATTATCACATGTATCCACGCCTAGGAGTAGAAAATGTTTGAGAGAAAATAGAATATTCACATCTTTAGTAACATACGATCATGCCTCTGAATTCAACTAAAGCTTAGATCGGCCTGCTTAAAGTACACTCATAAACGCACAAAGTTATAAGGTGGGAGTTGATGTTGGCTTTATAAGTGCCTAAACTACCTTGGGAGTTGAGCTCTTCTTTTGGAGAAGACTTGGGGCTTACGCGTTTAAGGCCTTCATATACTCCTCTCCTTCTCCTTAATTACTTACCAAAAGTACATACACAAACACATCTGCTGCCCCCAGCGCCCAGCCACACTTGGGAGGGAAAGGCAAATGCAATATTTTTTCTGGTGAACATATATAAAGTTTGTGTAGTTTAATGGGAGTTTTGAGAGTATGATTAGTATTTCTTTACTTGACTTTTCTGGGAGGTATTATAGTTTCATTTATGTGTGACTGATTCACTGGTCTTTAGGATACTTGAACTTTATCAAGGAATTGAATCACTTAGAGAATACATCAACCATTGTTGTTGTTCCCTCTCAAGTAGTGTCATTTATAGAGGCAGTAAAGCTTATTCTTCTTCAGATTACTATTTTCATCAATAATCTTAGATTTACATAAAACATGTTTAGAGGTTAATAGTTTGATTTATTAAATTACTTTTTTCTGTAATTTCTATGCTTCTGTATCTAAGCTCATAGTCCCAATTTGCCTCTGCAGGTCTTTACAATCTTCAAATCACTTCATCGCTTTAACCTTTTTCCTTGGCCACTGCCATAACTGGTATTATTTGGGCATGTTTAACAATCTGGACTGTGTTACCCTTTATTGTATCCTACGCAAAAACTACTAGATTGATCTGGTTGTATAATTTATGTCACGTTTTTTTATTTCTCAAATTGTCCTGATCTCGCTTATGAAAGTTTGTCAGAACATTTTATGCCATAAAATTAAAACACTGTTTTTAATCTCACGTTTCTAATATAAAATCAGTGCCTTCTCACTCCATGCTCATATGAGCATGCTATAGCCATCTGTTTAATCCCTGATCACAATAGGCCGCACGTAGTACCAGTTGTGATTTGGACCTCTCCCATTTAAATCCTCAAATTTTCTCTGATTTTTAGCTAGATGTAAGAAACATTATTTATGTGATTTTGTGTTGTGTACTTGGGTTTTTTGAGACGTTTGACTTGTGCCCAACTATTTAATGGAGTTCTATGGTGAAGGGTTTGGTGATTGGAGAGGTGAATGTGGATGCTGATTATGGACGGATACATATGAAGCTTTATCACTTGTTAGTTGTAACCCTGACCTGCATTTTCTCTTTCGAGAGTGGGTGATTCAGCCCGAACTCCAATGATTGGGCCAAAACCATAAACACCGAACTTCCTCACAGTTATATAACTAGATATTAAAGAGGTGGGTTGCTTCTATACATACTAGGTCCCGAGATCAATCATGATGTGCATAACGTCACATTGTATTGTACTGACTACTGAGGCACTAATTATATTATTGAACACTAGTGTTCATCAAAAAAATTATTGAACACTAGTTTTGAAGCACGTGTAAATTACTATTAGAGAATATTAATAATAAGGAATCTTGTGCAACCAATATATAAAATGCACAATCATTAAAGATTTGATATCCAATATCCAAGGGTACTTACTTGCTTCCTAATAACTTGAAATTGCTCAAATTTGATTGCATCCAAATATTGAAGAAACTACAACATAACAAACATTATGGGTAATTATTATTTCTTGATTATCCAAATAACTACTTTTTACGAAATAAAAGTAAACTGATATTAAAAAAATAAAAATAAAAAGCCCCAACACAGTCCACAAGAGGAGACACAATATATGTAGGCTTTTTACCTTAGAGAGGATATAGAGATGTGGCTGAAAGGACATATTGTTTGGACTAAAGAACTAAAATTCCAAACAATAAATCTAATTCGTGAGGTAATCCATCAACTACAAAACCCAATGGCAGTATCATCTGTTGGAATATTTTTATATAAAATACAATATTTTAAATATTGATTAATATTTGATTTAAGCGATTTAAAATTTATTCATTTTAATTAATTGGTTTTAACCATTGCCTTAATTGGCTTGTTAATGTCAAACGTTTTTTTTTAAGGTGCACAACTATTTTGTTACTGTTGATATATATTATGTGGAGTAATTCTATGGTACCCCCCTCAAAAAAAGGGAGGTACGGTACCCACTAGTAGGTAACCTGCTACTCCATACTACTTTTTTCTTATATTTGACGGTTCCATCCTTACATTGTGCAGTTCTAACATCACATGTGACAGTTCTTTTCTCACATTTGGTGGTTCCCTTACTTTTTTTATCACATTTGACAATTTCATCCTCATATTGTGCGGTTCCAACATCACATATAATAGTCCTTTTGTCAAATTGAGTGGTTCCCTTACTTTTTTCTCACACTTGACGATTCCATCCTCACATTGTGCAGTTCCAACATCACATATGACAGTTCTTTTCTCACATTAGGTGGTTCACTTACTTTTTGTTCTCACATTTGATGGTTTCATCCTCACATTATGTGGTTCCAACATCACATATAATAGTCCTTTTGTCATATTGAGTGGTTCCCTTACTTTTTTCTCACATTTGACGGTTTTATCCTCACATTGTGCAGTTCCAACATCACATGTGACAGTTTTTTCTCACATTAGGTGGTTTACTTACTTTTTGTTCTCACATTTGATAGTTTCATCCTCACATTGTGTGGTTCCAACATCACATATGATAGTTCTTTTGTCACATTGAGTAGTTCCCTTACTTTTTTTCTCACACTTGACGGTTTCATCTTCACATTGTGCAGTTTCAACATCACATGTGACAGTTCTTTTCTCACATTTGGTGGTTCCTTTACTTTTTTCTCATATTTGACGGTTCCATCCTCACATTGTGCAGTTCTAACATCACATGTGACAGTTCTTTTCACACATTTGGTGGTTCCCTTATTTTTTTATCACATTTGACAATTTCATCCTCACATTGTGTGGTTCCAACATCACATATGACAGTTCTTTTGTCACATTGAGTAGTTCCCTTACTTTTTTTCTCACACTTGACGGTTTCATCTTCACATTGTGCAGTTCCAACATCACATGTGACAGTTCTTTTCTCACATTTGGTGGTTCCCTTACTTTTTTCTCACATTTGACGGTTCCATCCTCATATTGTGTAGTTCCAACATCACATGTGATAGTTTTTTCTCACATTTGGTGGTTCACTTACTTTTTTTTTCTCACATTTGACAGTTCCATCCTCATATTGTGTAGTTCCAATATCATATGTGACAATTCATTTCTCACATTTGGTGGTTCTTTTACTTTTTTCTCACATTTGACAGTTCCATCCTCATATTGTGTAATTCCAATATCATATGTGACAATTCATTTCTCACATTTGGTGGTTCTCTTACTTTTTTTCTCACATTTGACGGTTCCATCCTCACATTGTGCAGTTCCAACATTACATGTGATAGTTTTTTTCTCACATTTGGTGGTTCCTTTACTTTTTTCTCACATTTGACGGTTTTATCCTCACATTGTGCAGTTCTAACATCACATGTGATAGTTCTTTTCTTACATTTAGTGATTCCCTTACTTTTTTCTCACATTTGACGGTTCCATCTTCTCATTGTGCAGTTCCAATCTCACATGTGACAGTTCTCTTGTTACATATAGTGGTTCCTTTATTTATTTATTTTTCTCAAATTTGATGGTTCCATTGTTACATTAAGCAGTACCAACATTGCATCTGTTCTATTTTTGTCATATATGACAGTTCTTTTGTCACATTGGGTGACGGTTCTATCCTCACATTATGCAGTTCCAACATCACATGTGACAGTTCTTTTCTCACATTTAATGGTTCCCTTATTTTTTTTCTCACATTTGACGGTTCTATCATCACATTGTACAGTTTCAATATCACATGTGACAGTTGTTTTGTCACATTTGGTGGTTCCCTTACTTTTTTTCTCACATTTGATAATTCTATCCTCACATTGTGCAGTTCCAACATCACATTTGACAGTTCTTTTGTCACATATAGTGGTTTCTTTATTTTTTCTCAAATTTAATGGTTCCATCCTCACATTTTGCTATTCTAACATCACATTTGACAGTACTTTAACATTTGGGCCCATCACTAAAGTTACTTTTTTACTCACTAATAACTGCTCTTCACAATAGCAATTTAAAAAAAAAAAAAAAAAAAAAAAACTGTAGCTCTAGCATTTTCCTCCTTTTAAAAGCTATTAAAAAATTTAGATCTAAAATTTAAAACAAAATAAATATCTCAAAAAATTAGCCCAACCACAATAATTACTAATAGTCAAGTTAAAAACAATTAAACTTAATTAACTACTAATTTTAACAAAAACAAACAACTCGACCCTTTAAAAAATTTTAAACTAAATATTTTTGTCATTCATTGTTTATCATTTTGACCATAATGAAAAGTGTCAGCCTTATTTGAGTTAGCAAAGCCTCCACCAGCTAAGTCTAAGAGAGCCGTAATAACAATGAAATGTTTTCTTCGTTAAAGACATATCAGTGCTACAAAAGGTCAATTCTAACATAATTGGCTATTAAAAGGTCAATTTTCATCTCTCTCTATTTTGTTCATTTATATTGGCGGTTGACAGTAACCCACACTAACTCTTTAGTGTAAGCAAGACCTATTGACATATGTATTAGTATCATAATTAATATGATGCGGTAGATGAGCACTTGAGAAGAAGCAATTTAGACATAATGTTTGCTCTTGTATTTCTTGATGAAGTTGTTTTATAGACTCTAAGTGTGTGTTTGCCTCCAAATTAAAAAACCAGTTTCTTTTATTATTCAACTTATTTTTGCTACTATTCATGAGCTCCACTACACTTTTTGGTACTATTTATAGGTCTCACTGTACTATTTCAGCTAACTTTTACCTTTATCTATAATGTTTTCAGCAAAAAGTTTTAGTTTCAGCAAAATAAGCGGATCTCAAATAGACCCTAAGAATTCTTATATATGAAAATGTGATAGCCTTGAAGGACTTGAAATGGTGATCTTGGTCAAACTTTGATTATTTTAATGTTTTTTGCCCATGAATATTCACTTCTTTAACATGAATCAAACAAAAGCTAGCAAAGTCCCTACCATTTCATTCTTCTAATGGAGGAATTTGTTTTACACGAGACATATGTGGCTCCCACCATAGCATAATGGCTCTTCCAAGAGCATCCATAGATAAAAATTACTTTATCTATTTTACCTACATACATGCTGCAGCAGTGGATCTATTTTAGCTTTCAACACAATAAAATAATATAAACATCACAATAAAATAATATAACCACTACAATAAAATAATATATCCCACTACCCAAAAAAAATCCACAGCACCCACCACAACCACTTCTACCATCAGCCACAACCACAATCACAGCCACAACAACCACCATCACCACCACCGACCACCAGTTCACAGTAGGAAAAAAAAATGCAACACAACCACCACCAAAGCACCAACACAACATCACCAAACCCACAGCCACCACAAAACAAACCCACAGCACACCACAAATCAAACCTGTTAGGTTCTAAAGTGTAGGACTTTATGTATTTAGAACTCTAATTTGTATTGTTGGCAAACCATGATCAAAACAATGTGTTTAGAAGTGTTTAAAGCTAGCTTAAAGTTGTATGTCAATGTAAAGTTGGAATCGAGTGTAAAGCAGAAAGCAGTGTGGCTTTCGGCCTGGCTCGATTGATCGAAGCTTAGGCTCGACCGATCGAACGTCGAGCAGATTGCTTTTCTACAGATTCGTCCAACTCAGCCCTAGTTGTTTTAAAACGTTTTTAGGGTTTCTTATTGTCCTAAGTATAAAAGGCAAACCCTAGCCACGTTTTAGTGTTGCTCATAATTGCGGTTTGTGTAAATCTCTTGTGAGATCTAGAGGAGCTTTCCTTTACACAAACTTAGGGTTTTCAAGGAGGAGATATTCTCTAAACCTTGATGATCAAAACAGTTGCTGCCATTAAAGCTTAAAGAATACACAAGCGGGGGTGCTTGTAGCTGGTGGGAATCCAAAGAAAGAAGGAGTCCGTGGATTCGGAGCTTGCACGTGGTCGTGTCAGTAAGTTCTACTGGTTGGTAGCATTAGGAAGTCGAGCGGGGGTGCTTGTAAGTCCTTTTGTATGAACTTCGATTCTTTCTGATAGTGGATTCAAGTTTACCTTGAGGATAGCTAGGTCAAATCCTCCCCAGGTTTTTACCGGTTTGGTTTCCTGGGTGATCATATCATTGTCTTATTTATTTTCCGCTGCTATGCATGATATGATATATTTGTGTTAACCTAGACTTGTTAATTTGACTAAGTAACAACTTGGCTAATTACCTAGGTTTAATCAATTGTTTAAGGGGTCTAAAAACTGACAAAACCCACAGCCACAAAATCAACCACAGCCAAACGCCAAAACCCACAGCCAAACGCCGAAACCCACCAAACCCAAATCCAGCTACCCAAATGTTGAAACCACACAATGAAATCCATGCCCGAAACAAAAACCCAGCTCGAAACAAAAGCAAGCCCGAAACTCAAAGCGGAAACACAAGCACAGCCCCAAGTTATGAAAGCCATAAGAGAGGTCTCTAACCATGCAAACTCCAAGTTAACTCTTAATGACCAACACTAACAGGGCCCCTTTGGCATGTGTTCACCAGTATAGTGTTATCAGGACCTTATGATTCTCAATGCAGCCAATGTAGTTGTAAGTACCAAGCAAAGGCCAAGCTCTACTTAGAATTGCTAGAATAACAACACCAAATCTAAAATACAAGAAATAACCCTCACTTGATGCCACATGACTTTTCATGCATGCTCCAGGTTTAAGGAAGCAGGTGCCTCTACTGAAACCATACTATTTAGTAAGTTAATCCAGATGTAATTTGAAAACATAGTAATATAAGTTGTCTACCCCCTAAGAGACATTTTAGTTTTTAGTAACCACGACTGGCCAACAATTCACTTAAGTTCTAACCATCTTGGCCTCTCCAGCTCTCTTTTCTTTGTGACACCACACCACCAAATTTTCATCAAATCTCATAGGCAACATTTGAGCAGCATGAATCAACTAATATAATCAAATTCTTTATGTTCCCAGTAATTTGTCGCTGATTTAAGTACACGGTCTCCACAATTTGTCAACTAAATCACAGTAGGTTCATTTGGACTGCAGCTTTGAGAACTATTTTGACTATTGAGAATTTATGAATGAGGAAGATGTTGACATAAATAATATAATGTTTACAGTAGATAATAAATAGTTGAATACTATTCCTATGGATTTTCCTTTGTAACTTTTTCCAAACCTAAACAACGAGGAAAAAAAAGGAGATTTGACCCCCCCAATTTGTCAAATTCCTCATGGAACTCATTTTCTATAACAGTGGAAACATAAAACATTTAGAATCATGACCATTATAGAGCAAGACATATATTAAATAATAATTATCTTATTTTTGAAATATAGAAATCTGTGTTATCAAAACTATATCCTGGCTGTGACTTGTCACTAAAATAAAATGATCCTATCCAATAAGGCGCAAAGTAGTGGAACCTAAAATTTGACATCTAGAGAAGATGAAAGCAAAATTAAAATGTTGGTTTGAAACTTTCGATTTCAACTTGCCTAAATCCCAAACTAAAAGAATAAAGCCCAAATATTTTGCTTCAATAATAAAACTGAAGGATCTAAAATCAACAATATCTGAACACCAAAACCATATCCTTAGGGAGTTTAGGGTTCTGAAGTCATTCAAATCCAAGAAACAAAAAACCACATATGAAAAGAAAGAAAGAAAAAAAAAAGTGATTCTGATCGTTGAAAATGAAAAAAATAAGAAGAGAGAGTTCACACCTTGGAGTTTGCAGAAGCAGTCTCAACTCTCAAGAGCATCGACATCGTCTTCTCTGGATCACCTCAGAAATCAGAATTGAGGGAACGCAAAATTTTTTTGGTTGCTTTTATATGCTTACATGTTCTGCCGGTAACTGGTAACCATTAAATTTAATTAAATGGTCGAGATTAAAGCCAATAGAATTGTGTGGCTTAGATTTTAGTGGGTACCATACTCCCCAAAAAAATAAGGGGTACGGTAGAATGACCCATGTTATGTGTATTTGATTCAATTTGACTGCATTTTACTATCCATTTATGGGATAGTCAAAGCACATCAACGTTAGTATTATATCATTGATTTGATGAGTCAAATAATATATGGAAAGAAGTTATGTCTAATTTTAATTCCATTAAACATGGTTTGTAATGACTAATGGCAGTTTTCTTTTCTATATATATAGCCCTATATCTATGTCCGGCTATGATATATTTTATTTATCTTTTTTCTTCACCTGAAAAAATATATATCCCTAGTACACTATTTTTGGGTAAAAGAATGTGCTATATTGAGAGCTTTCTATCCTACAAGCAGTGTAGGCTTGTAAGGATAATCAGTGAAGATGGCTAGGTTGTTATATGCGGGGGCGACACACACAATATTTTAGTCTACTACATCGGAAACCCCGTAGACGCATGTATCATCTCAAGACAATGACTTGGTCCACGACTCAACCCCGTCATCTAAAAACATATATGAATTGACGGTAATTTTCTTCTAAAGTTATGAGATTAATTTGAAACATCATTGAGGTAATATCTCTCCATTGTTCTCTAATTTTATAATAAATTCAAATTTAGGTGAATTATTGTCATTTATATAATATGTTGAATGTTATGAAATTCAATTTATTTATTAATTATTGTTCTTAGGAACAACATCAACTATACTAATCCAACCAATAATTGCACATGCATGAAAGAAGTTTATAATATATATTAAAAAAAAAAGTTCAATGCCAAAATAAATCAAAGTTGCTTGAAGGCAAGAGACAAACAATTGAGAGTGGTGACTGGTTAAAAGAGGTTGTTGAAATGGGGACTGAGTGAGTGAATGAATGGGCTTCTCAATGGAGGAGGAAATATGGGTTGATACTTGATACTATTCTTCTTCTTCTTCGAAACTTTCTCCCTCTTTATGTATTTGTCTCATTCTCCCTGTCTCTCGTCTCTATCTATTCTCTCTCTTCATATCTATGGGAGTAATTAGAGACCACAATTCTTATCTTTTGACTTCCGTGTCTATCAAAGCAAGTGCACATAAGTTAAAAAATGTAGACAAAAAGACAAAACAACCTTCAGAAAGAGAAGAAACAAAATGCAACACACATGACTCATGCCGTTTAATCCTTTTTGTAGTCGTTTTGCCAAACACAAGCACCTCAACTGTCCTTTTTTATATAGAGTATAAATATGGGGATTTAGCACTTCCTCTGTTACTGCGTTGATCCTTTCTTATTAATAGGAAAGTATAAGGACACTTTTTTTCCCATTTTTAAGTATGTAGTAGTTAAGTGATGATTACTTTTCACCTAGTACTAATGGCAGACCCATGAGTAAGTGATGTAATTCAACCATAAGTTAAACCCCTTGTGTAAGTGATGTAATTCAACCATAAATTATTTTTTTTCTAAAAAAAAAAACCATAAGTTAACTTATGTACTAGTTGTGACGAAGTATGTGATAAAAAATTTGGCTGGGAGCAAGCCAGTTGGAGAGATAAGGGAAGGAAAAATCCCTATAAAAGGGGAGAAGTCTGCAACAGATGAGGGATTGAGAAATATTAGGAAAAAAGCCTAGAGAAGAGAGAGAGAGAGAGAGAGAGAGAGTGAGTTGTATTGTATTTTTTCTTCGCTTGTTAACTCCCTACACCTCGGGAAAGGAGTTGTATTACTTGGCTTCCCATTTTTATAATCTTGCTTTGCTAAGTCAGTTGTTTGAGCTTCCCGCTGTGGAATTTCCACCATATTCTTATGATAAATAAATTGTGCAAGTCAGTTACCTAGGGATTAAATCATTCTTAAACCATACGATGTTTCTTTTATTGAATATCTAACGCCCACAATTAGTGCCGTCTGTGGGAAATTCCACCAAGTAGTAGGCTTGAAATTTGGTTTTGAGAAAAGCATGGCAAATTGATTGATTAGTGGGCTTGCCCATTTCTCTCATCTAAGCATCTTGGAGGAATCTATTCATGAAGACCGGCGTTTACGATCTGAAGTTCACAAGGAGAATTAGGGACAACCCTCACAAGGCTACAACTTGGAAGTAGTATCTCCTCTGCAGGGGGAAAGGTCAACCACCAACATTGCGGGACCATCTCAGTCTGGCAAGGATAGGGAAATGGACAAGTTGAAAGAGTAGGTGCAAGCCCTACAACAGGAGGCTAGGAAGAATGAAGACTATCTCCAAAGAAGGGACGAAGAGCTCCTCCATCGAAGGGGTCCTAGTCCTACACCAAATCATTCCCAAAGGGAGGAAAATAGCACAGGGGAATTGGGATAGGAGGCAATCCCCACCTCATAGAGAAAGAGTAGCTTCCCCGTCACAAAGGAGCTGGGATAGGAGGCAATCCCCACCTCATAGGGAGAGAGCAGTTTCTCCTCCCCCTTGGAGACGTAGGAGGGAAGAATCCCTGCCACATAGGGAGAGGTCCAAGATGCCACCTCCTCAGCGTCTGGTATTTCAAAGCCTCGGAGATCCTATCACACCCTGGGCCTCAAAGAGTGACACTATGAATTGAGCCTTACATCAAATATCTTAATCTCCATTCTTAGAAGAGATAGAAGGCACAAATTTGCCAAGGAAGTTCACTAGACCCACCTTCATCATCTACAATGGCAAGACTGACCCCGTGGAACATGTTAGCCATTACAACCAAAGTATGACCATTTACTCTAAGAATGAGACCTTGGTGTGCAAGATATTCCCTTCTAGCTTAGGGCCTACCACGATGAGGATGGTAGCCATTTCCTTAACATGACCTCGTGGAACATGTTAGCCATTTACTCTAAGTTTTGCTACAGTAACTTTTTTAAGCCCAAAGGGCAGATTTCCTTATTTTTAAAAACTACTTTTCTACAAATGCATGGTTTATCATAATAAGAGGAGTTTTCAGATATGACTTGATGTGTTTTCTACAAAGCTATTAGTCCATAAAGTGGACGACCCCACAAAGGGGACGAGTTTACTACTAAGTAAACAAAGTCAGTAGTCCATAAAAGGGATGACCCCACAAAGTGGACAAGTTCACTACTAAGTAAACAGTCATTTTCAAGTCCATAAAATGGACGAGCTTATTGTCCAATAAAGTGGACAAGTTTATTAAAGTCCATAAAGTGGACGACTTCATCCCAGAATGATGAAATATTATCAAAGTCCATAAAGTGGACGAGCTTATTGTCTAAAAAGTGGACGAGTTTATTAAAGTCCATAAAGTGGACAACTTCATCCCAAAAGGATGAAATATTTTCAAAGTCCATAAAGTGGACAACTTCATCCCAGAAGGTTGAAATATTATCAAAGTCCATAAAGTGGACGAGCTTATTGTCCAAAAAGTGGACGAGTTTATTAAAGTCCATAAAGTGGAAGACTTTATCCTAGAAGGATGAAATATTATCAGATCCATATAGTGGATGAGTTTGTTAAAATCCATAAAAGGGACAGGTTCGATGAATGAAATCCATTACTTAATAAAGCAGATAAAATCATTAAAGCTAACGGCTTTATAAAATTGTCATTACTTAAAAATGGACATTGAAGCTGACGACCTCAGGAAAATATCATTACTTAATAGTGGATGAATTTCCCAAGTCCCTAAGTTAGACGTCCATAAAAGTTGATGAGGTTATAAAGTAGACAGATTTGTCAATCCTTAAAATGGGCAAGTGCTTTCCAGTAGAACGAAATATGGGTTCCACAAGACAATGGATGGACCTATAACTAAGTAGACGGGTCCGTAATAATGCACGAAAGTAGATGGACCTAACTAAGCTGACGGGCTCAATAAAAAGCCAAGGAATGAAGCCAAAGTCTACATAGTAGACGTCCGTAGACGAATAAGCCTATCATGTAAGGAAGATGGGTTTGTGTTCAACTTGTGAAAATAGCGTACAAGCATACAAATGTTAGCTAGTAAAAAGCTAGACGATGTTAAAAGCAATGAGCATAAGATACTGAATATAAGATAAAGTCTTTACAAATAAAGCCCAAAAACGCTAGGGCATTTAAACATTGTTTGAAAATTAAACGAAATATAAAAGTTGCAAAGAATAAAGGCTATGGCTGAACAGCGAAAGCGTCATTCGGGGTCTTATTGTCTTGAGCAGAAGGGTTCTCCACATCTAAGAGCTCAATGGACCGGTTGGAAGTGGTGGCGGGAGGATTCACAATAGGTTAAGCAAGGAAGACACCATCATCCTTGGATGGGAGATCTGGTTTAGTGGAGTCGTCACTCTCATCAACAACGGCGTCACCAGCAAGGGTCGACGCGATGGGGGCATCCATGGTAGTCCTGGATAGATGCAAGTCTGGGAAGGAGAGCGCAACTTGTTTAAGGCAGTCCTTAAACCCAGTACCATAATACTTAGCACAAGAGTAGACGAATGATTGAGAAGCCTTGAATTTCGTAATAGCGTCGGCCCCAGCCTTCTCCATCTCCCTGTGCATGGTCGACAGCTCTTCCTGCAGTGTCTCCTAACGACTTGCCTCCCCTAACTTTTCTTTTACCTCATTTAGCTCACTATTCAAGGTTTGGAGAGCCTCTTTATACTGCGCCTGCGTGTCCAGTAGATTTTTATTACTTTTCCTAACCTTGCTGACGACCCCCTCTTTGGCAACGCACCTATCCTGAAGTACCTTGACACGCACCAAAGCCTGAAAAGGATACAGTCATTAGTCAACGGACAGAGAGAGACGAGATAAAAAAAAATTAGCCAAGGAAGTAAACATACCTGAGTAAGGTTAAAAACAGCCGACGCCCCTAGGTCCTCTGTTCCTAGCTGATCGCAAGGCTCTATATCCGTTGGCTTTATGAGGGACTCCACTCCCTCGATAGCGTAATCTTTATGGGTCAGAAGGCGATGGGGTCCCTCAATGACGGGTCTAGAAGAAGTCATCACTCCCTTGCCGGTGCCTCGACTCGACTTGGAAGGAGACTTCTTAACATGCTCATCTCCAGGGGTGACGGTTACCTTCTTGGAAGAATGGTTGTCCTTCTCGTCAGCCTTCCTTTTGGCCGATCCCTTAGCAATTTTTGTCACCTTGTGGATAAAATATTCTTGTTCCTCTGTAATACGAGGGCGAATGCTAGTTGAAAACAAGTAGACTAGACGGTGTTTAAAGTTTGGAACGAACAAACAAAGGAAGAAGAGCAGATGGGATTAACCTGAATCCTTGATAAAAGCCCAAGTGTTGTCAAAATAACCATAGGGCATCGTCTCCCATTCTTCTTGATGACACTCCTAATCCGTCCCCTTAACAAAAAAGTTATCTACTTTTCTAATTTCTGTTAGAGTTTGGCATATCAGACGCTAGTTTCAAGTCCCTTTCTCGGGTGGCAAAATGATATGTCCCTTTAGAAGAGACAATGTGCTGGGGTTTGCAGCAGTAGAAGAACTCGTCCAACAAAAGCTGACGGTTTCCTTCATTCAGATGACCCCATATGATCTCAGCACTTATAAAGATCCTCCAAGCATTCGGAGAGTTCTGGCTGACGGATAACCCCGTGAAATTAGCCAGCTAACAATGCAAAGCCGTCAATGGTAATCTAAGCCCTGTAGTAAACATGGCGTCATACATACCAACGTCTGCAGTCCTCCCTGTATAACATTTTTCGTTTTTTCTAGGTAGACGGATTGGGATATGGTTTGGGATTTGGAAACAGATACGCAACTCCTTAAAGACCCTGTCACTCATTTTTGGTAGGAACTTATTGACGGCCCAATCCTCGGGAAGGATGAAGGGACGGTTGCCTCCAAGACTTCCTCAAGTTCCCTCACAGGATACCTCGTCACCTTCGTCTCCATCTCCGTCACTATCCCTCACCTTTTCTCCTTCCTCAACTTCACCCTCTTCACTTACTATTTCTTTCTCACCTTCCTCTCCATAACTTTCAACTTCCTTGTCAGGAGATTGGGCTGACATTTCCCTTTCTGATGACTAGGAAAAACCCTTGAACTCATGACCTAAACTGAATACCTCATTGTAGCCCGCTCCTTTGCGGACTGACGACGTTTCACCTGTCGCGTCACTTGACATCTGACTACCTACAAATGACGGATTCATTCTAAGAATCTAAGATGATGACCTCACTAGGGAGTTAATCAATTAGAATAAAAGAATATGCATATAAGAAAAGGAGAAAAGAACTTACAAGTGTCTTTTGAAGCAACAGGTTCGAAAGCAACAGTAGCAGCACAAACGATGGAGTCAAAAAACCGACGGAGTAAAAGTGAAGAGCTTTCTCTCCAAAAATCAGCAAGGATAAAATAGGAGAAATGAGGGGAGGAGGAAAGTTATATATAGGGGGGAAAAGTGCACGGAAGACGAAGTGATGCCCCCGTCCAGAAGCGGAACCAACCAATGTATGCCACATGTCTGAGTATTTAATAATGGCTGCTTGAGGAGTCGCCCATAAGTGGATTTTTTCCTCTCTCCTGGCCAAGAAGAAGATTAGCAATAAAAGTCTAACTCTATAACTCGTCAGTTTAAGCTAACGAGGATATGGAGTAGGGGGCAGCTGATAAGGGAAAAAATTGTAGTAATAATATTCGTCCTTGAAGAGGCATAAAGTAACACCCCAGTTAAGCCCGTTGGGATCCATTGAAGGCGACAACCTTAAGCAGATCACATAGCGAGCCTCAGAGCTGACGGCATGACCTTAGGAAAAGGGCATGGGTGGCCGACGACAGGAAAGCTGAAGAGATCAAGTGGAGTCGACGACCCTGACAAATCTTAGCTTGACCTCCATGTTTGCATATATAAGGAAATACTTTGTGCTTCACGTTTAGTGTTGATCAAAAGGACTCCTACAAGGAAAGGACTCCGCAATATACGCTTTTCAAGGATTTCTATAAGGAAAAGACTTTTATAGCAAGGAAAAGATATCAACCCTCTATTACTATAAAAGCCTCAATACCCTCATTAACCAAAGTTCGCATAATTTACCCGCTCTGGCACTCTAGAGTTGTGAGAAATTCTAACTTGACCTTCAGAGGGTATTTGGCCGGCATCACACCGGTGCTCTCTGCAAGGTCTTCTCTTTTTGTATTGTGCAGGTGTTGTTTCGAGTACGTGAGGACCGTGTAGCTCACTGGTGGTTTTTCGACATCATCAGTTCCTATATTTTGGTAGCAGTCAATTTGGTCCTTACTATTTTCAACTTGCAATTAATTTGGTTCCTACCGTTAACTTACTAACGGAAAATGCCTACGTGGCAAAACAATTTGCATTGTTGGCACACACATAATTATAATAATAATATAAAATCATGTATTTAACATTAAAAAAGCCACCTAAGCATATTAATGAAAAAGAAAAAATCATGTCAAATTAAAAAAAAATAAATGAAAAAATTAATTGAAAGAAAAAATTAAAGAAAATAAATTTTTAAAAATCCTTGATTTCTTTTATTTTCTTTTGTTTTCTTCCACTTTCTTAGGTACCAAACATATTACCCAGCAAGAAACACAACACTCTAACCGTGATTTGCACTACGAACACACTAAAAACAATAGAATAAAGACAATAAAATAACAAAAATTGTTTTTTCTCTAGTTCACACTTTGCCCACATGGGAATCCCTCTGTTCTAAACCAAAACGCCTCTGTCACCACCACCATGCTCCCACCACAACCACCACCATCAGATCACGGTAGCACCCACCACATCGTGGCTCTGTTTTCATTAGATCCACCAAAAAAACAGCAGAGAGGACAACATGCGGCTGCTGCATTGTGAGGAGGGCTTAGGCATTGAAGAAGAAGAAGAAGAAGAAGATTGTATTAATCTATTATTCTAGTTGAATGTACCCATCAGCCATCGTTAGTTGATTTTGCTAATAAATGTTCAATTAGCTTCTTCTATATATATGACAAAGTAAAAAAGATGCTTCTTGTTTGGATTTGTGTATGATTTTGATAATGGTGTGAATGTTTGATTAGTGTCTAGTTTCAGATTATTGTGTTGCTTTTTGGGTAATGTGTTTAGCAGCTAAGAAAGTGCGAGAATACAAAAAGAGATTTAGAATTAATTTTTTTTTTCTTTCAATTATTTTTTTAGTTTTTTTTTAAATTTTAATTACATGATTTTATATTATTCTTATAATTATGTGTGCGCTAACGATGCAAACTGTTTTGCCATGTAGGCATTTTTCATTAGTAAGTTAACGGTAGAGATCAAATTAATTGCAAGATGAAAATAGTAGGAACCAAATTGATTGTTACCAAAATATAGGAACCAAATATATCGTAACTCTAAAATGTAAGGATCAAAATAGTATTTTTGCCTTGAATAAATTAAGTCACGTATGGTTAGAATGATAATCTATGCTTAATTTGCTTTAATTTACTTTGAATTAGCTTGCTCAGATTCAATTCACTTTCAGCTAGTTCACTTTGAACCATTTTACTTTGAATCATTGACAACGAAGATAGCTTAGAATCAAAACTTAGCACTTAGTTTCCAAGAAGCTAAAGTGAATTTTTTTTTTTTTTTTTTCATTGTTACTTGCATGTTTGACAAAAAGTCTTCTCAAGTGAGGTGTTTTCAAACCCCTACCCTAATCCATGAAGAAAGATTTTATTTTAAAACATAATTTCATCACAAACAATCACTTCGAATTGCCTGCATTCAACATTTAGAGAGGCCAAACTTAATAAAATTGATTTATGTTCAAATATCTTGTTTTTCAATTTCTAGGGTGTTGGCTGGAAATATGTTATATTAATGGGTAAATCCAGATAAATACATGAACTAAATTGGTGAGTTGGTCTAAATATCTTTCTGGGTATTTATATTCCCTAAACTTGGTTTTTTTGGGAAATATTAGGTTTGATTCGTTTGAATAGTATAAGATTGTCGATCCTTTAAAATTGAGTTCAATAATCAAGACCTAAAGGATATTGGCCTATGGGAACTAGTCTAGAGACGGTCAAACATTGAGCAAATAAATCGGAAGATACCTAGTATGGAATGAAATGTAGTAATTTCAGAGAGTAGCTCTATTAATAGTGAATACTGCTGAAGAAAATTTCAAGTATAGGAAGATATATGTATTATTAAGCAAAGGAGGGGATCATACGTACCTGACAGACAGTATTGCCTTGGACTAGTTGAGGAAGTCCCAACACTGATGATCGGCGGTGTTTGCTGACTAGGACTAGGATAGCTTCCTTGTGAATTGTCCAGAAGAAGCTAAGGAACATTACAACTTATAAAGATGAAAAGTGTACTATCAAAACTGGGATAGTTCCAGTATGGTTGTCTCCTTCAAGACTCAGGTCCACCAACTGAGTTCGTGCGGAATTTTAAGTCAAATTAGAATTGATGATAGAAAGGAATTGGAAGTAATATTTAGATGCTGTAAACGACCCATTTCTTGAGGAACGATTTTCATGAAGAAAGATAAATTAATGGGTTAATTACAGTGCGTTCATAAGGCGACAAAACTAGGTATACTAATGTTGGTCAAAAGTTCGGAAAGGGAGAAGAATTTCAATAATTTAATGGATAACATAAAATTTAGTCAATTTATATATTGTAAACCACATGAACTTGAGAAAGACTCCTAAATCAACATGTTTGATAGTCGAGACCCAAAGGATTGATAAGTCTATGAGACTACAGAGGGTGTGAGGGATCAAGGAATCAAACCGAAAGATTGTTATATATATGGATTGTTCTCTAAACACGGTAATATTTTAGCGATTTTTTTATTATTTGAGAAACAATATTTTGGAGATTAGTTAGCTACATTAAGTACAAAATCAAATTAAGAAAAGAAAATGGCACAGGAATAGCGTATGGAATATATATTATTACAAATCAAATTAAAGAGGGATCGTACACGCAATAATAAAAAGAACATAGGAACATGGTTTTAGAAAATGTCATTGACAAATAACAATGGCCTCAGAAATAGTACTCCTAGAAGGGTCATTACTTCCATCCAATTCGGCCACGCTACAAAACAGACAATCACATTAATTAAGATGAATACAAGGTAGTGACAACATGTATGTACATTAATCAAATAAACATATATTAACATACCTAGCCCATTCCCATTATAAAAAAAAAAAAAAAAAAAAAAAAAAAAAAAAAATCATACCTAGGTCATTCTTCTTGTGTTTTTCTTCTTAAATTTAAGAAATGTGTCTCTAATTGTCTTCATTTCACTGACGACAACATTTGTAGGCATTCGCTCATCTGGTGATGTTTTAGAACACAATAATCCAATTTGGAGCACATATATCAAACATTCTTTTATTCTGTTACTAACAATGCCATGTGGATCTTCTTCAGTTATTGTTCTTTCTACTATATCATCATTGACATCTTCATCATCCTCCACAAAGAACATTGACGAGTCAACTATATCCATGACATGCTCTGGCAAAGCCATTGCAGTGAATTTGTGAATGCTTAAACCATCTTTGAACATTTCATCAATAGGCCTTTTTCCAATGAACATTTCCAGCAAGAGTATCCCATAGCTATAAATGTCTCCTAGTGTTGAAACTTGGCCACCCATTGCATACTCTACAATTCATCAATACATATTCAGTAATAAATAGTAGTTTTATGAGCTTAAGATTTAACCACTAATGTATTATGCATTCTTGGCACATGTAGCTTTTCATACAATTATGTGAGGTTTTTCAAAAAAAAAAGAAGAAGAAGAAGAAAGAAATGTATTTTGCTTTTGATTTTTCAAGTGGCCCATGGTGTCAAGCATTTTTGCCCATTGTTACTTTTTGAAAGAATCCTACTTTACTTTAATATCAATGCAAATTGTTATATAGGAAAAGCATTGTATCTAGTGAAAAAATTACCTGGAGGAATGTATCCAATGGAACCTTTGAGTCCAACTGACAAGGTTTGAGATTTGGAGGGATTGTTTGATGCTTCAAAGAGGAAATTCACCAATCCGAAATCACCAACATGGGCTACCATATCTTCATCAAGGAGTATGTTACTTGGTTTTAGATCACAATGAACAATTGGTGTTTGGCAATGGTGATGAAGATATTCTAATGCATAAGCAACATCAACAGCTATGTTCAGTCTCTGAATAAATCTCAACCTCTTGCTCCAATGTTGCGCATTATTTTTAGGATGCAACCATTGGTCCAGACTACCATTGCACATGAACTCAAAAATAAGACTTTTAAAGTCATTCCCTTCATGATCAGTGCTTGAGCAAGCAGAGATAATCTTGAGGAGATTGCGATGACGTATATTTCTCAAAGCATTGCATTCATTAATGAAACTCTTGGAAGCTCCTTTTTGTTGAAGGTTTAATACTTTAACTGCAACAATTGCTCCATTTTCAGAAAGAACTCCTTTGTATACCAAGCCAAAGCTACCCGAACCAATCAAATTGTTTTCTGAAAACCCATTTGTCGATTTTAGGAGCCTTGCATATGAGACACGCAACTTCCTATCTTCAAAGGAAGATTTAGTTAATGCTCCCCCTCTTGAATTTCTCATAACAAAACATGTAGGGAAAGAATATAACAGAACAAGTACAAATATGACCATACTTGAAATAGGGATTACTATTTTGAGTGCAAGAAGCTTTCTAGATGAACAGAGATTTTTCCTAGCGCACGTAGGTAAATGTAATTCTTGGACACCACCGCATAGCTTATTATTTCCAAAGATTGAAATCTTGCTGGCATTTGCAAAAATTCCTTCACTTGGCACTTCACCTTCCAAATCATTAAAAGAAATATTGAGATGCTTAAGTGACACAAGCTTACCGAGAAATTTAGGAATATTCCCAGAGAAGTGATTTTGCGAAAGATCTATTTGTTCTAAACCTCTTAATGTTGCCAAAGATTGAGGTATTGCTCCTTCGAATGAATTACCCTCCAAATATAAGCCCCCCAAACTAAGACAAGTCTCAAGGGTGGTGGGAATTTTTCCTGATAACCTATTATTTGAGAGATCTAACTCAGTAAGATGTGTTAAGTTGCCCACTTCAAACGGCAGTGCACCTATCAAGAAATTGTGAGACATGTCCAAAGAAATTGAAAGGGAAGATATACCAATAACTTGTTTTGGAATGGTGCCAGTGAGATTGTTATGAGAAATTTTTAGTAAAAGCAAATTTTGGCAATTTCCTAAGCTTGGGGGTATATTTCCCTCAAATTTGTTCCTCTCCATAAAGAGCTTAGTCAATGTAGTTAAGTTACCCAAGGAGGAAGGGATTGGCCCAGATAATTTATTATTTTCCAAATACAATACCTGTAACTTTTGAAGCTTCCCAAGAATATTGGGAAGAGTACCTCCCAAATAGTTACATTCTAGTCCCACATCATTTAAGTTAACAAGGTTCCCGATCCCAACGGGGATGTCACCACGGATCATATTCCCACCCATAACAAATTTTTGTAGCTGGGTGGAAAGGTTAGCTATGGAGCTAGGCAATACTCCTCCAAAATTATTATATTGAAGAAATATAACCTCCAAAGTAGTACAATTTGCCAAGTTATTGAAAAAATTCAGGTCTCCATCTTCTCCATTTCCAAGACTATTATGCTCAAAATTAAGTTTAACCAAGCCTTGCAAGCTTGCTAGATTTTGAGGCATTGACCCAGTCAGATTATTATTGCCAAAGTCAAGTACCTGAAGTTGAGAAGCATTTGAAAAAGACAAGGGAATAGGTCCACTGAAATTGTTCATACCACCATAAATTATTTGAAGGCTAGGAAGAGTAAGACCAACATCTGGTGGAAGGCTTCCATGTAACCGGTTTTGAGCAACGGAGAAAAAGTACATGGATGAAATATTATAGATCAAAGGAGGGATGGTACCGGAGAGATTATTTGAAGCAAGCCGACAAAATCCCAAGCCTGGTAGACGTCCAAGTTCGCTAGGTATGCTTCCTTGAAAATTGTTCTGAATAAGACTAAGGACATGCAAGGAAGAAAAATTTCCTATCCAAGCTGGGATAGTTCCTGTTAGGTTGTTCTCACCAAGACTTAGATTCACCAACTTTGACAATGAGCTGAGGTGGTCTGGTATTTGCCCAATAAGGTTGTTGTAAGCCACATCAAGCACTCTAAGTTGTGTACAATAGCTCAGATTAGTTGGAAGTTTCCCACCAAAGGAATTCGAAGTCAAATTAAGATGTTGTAGGCTCTGTAGACGTCCCACTTCTTGAGGAATTTCTCCATAAAACCTGTTGTTTCGTAGGTTAATGCCTGTGAGCTGAGAAAGGTTTCCCAAAGAGGGTGGTATAGGGCCAGCCAATCTCTTAGCTTCCAATTCCAAAACCAAGACTCGCTTACTGGAGGTGCTACAAGTAACACCTAACCAGTTACAAAAATGTATGGAGTCATTCCATGAGCTCATGATTTGAAGTGGGTCTTGAGTTATTCGATTCTTGAAGTCAAGTAAAGCCAAGTGATCAGTCTCATTTGCAAAAGCTGGAAGTGTTGCAGATTTTAAACATGAGCTCATACACATTAGAAGAATCCCATGAAAGAATATTAAGAAAACCCACTTGTAACTCAGACAAGAGTGTGTCATTCTGTTGGAGTTGCAAGTTTGAAGTGTAGGATATAATCTGATAATAGCGTTTGTTTTCTGTGAAATACAAAAAAATTCAATTAGAGTTAGCAGAATTATATGTTAGTAGGACACAGTCACACAACTACAACTTGTTAAGAGGCAAACAAATAAGCACTTTCGAACGGTGTCGTTTAATAAAGCAAATGTGAAGGAAGGTTCATAATGAGTCATGCAGAACACGTGAGGGACACGTGCATCAATGTGAAGCAATTTTATTCAAATATCAGGACTTACCATTCCAGCGACCAACCAAGACACAATTTGATCAAAACACGTGTTAATTAGTTATTAGTGCTTGTTGTAATGAACTTGTAATTTTGTTATTACCGTGCAACGGTTAGATTAGTCTGCCAATTAGTTCTGTTACAAATAAGAATGACCCACAGAAGGCCATAAGAGAAGCGTTTTGGCTTATAAGACTGTTAGTTCTGTTAAAACGAGTCCTAAGTAGAATTCATATGCTGCTGTCCAGCTAGTTATGAGTATAGTAAAAGTTCAATTCTTATGTTTGAATGGTTGTGGTATTGTAAACCAGAAGAACTTAAGAAAGACTCCAAAATCAACGTTTCATTGACCAAAAAGCTATCCTAGTTCAATAGGAATTGCGAGGATGCGCACGAGGTTCAAAAAATATTAATAAGATCATATATTAGAAAGAAATATTATTAAGATCATATATTAGAATTAGCTATGAGTAACAAAGTATTCTTATCATAAAAATATTTGTTTTAGGTACATTAAACTATTATTATTTTTTCCGGTTTCAAAAAAAAAACTATTATTATTTTTTATTAAAAACAAACTATTTTTTTCTTCCTCTTTTTAACAAAACCGACAAAGGTCAAGAAATTTTTTTTTTACTAAAATAAATGATGTCATATTGCTTCCTTTGTCAACTAGGGAAAATTGAGTCCGAATCTTCTGTCCCACTTTTCCTGCTCCACTCTATACTCCACCAATAAATACTTGTCACGTGTTCACCTAATTAATTAAATACTACTATTAATTAATAACTGTAGTATTAATAAGTCAATAATGATAATATTTAATTAATTAGGTGAACACATTGCAAGCATATATTGGTGGAGTATAAAGTAGAGCAAGAAAAGTAGGACAGAAGATTTGGACTCAGGAAAATTTTGTGTTCTATAGATTGTTATTATATTACTTCTTTTTTTTTTTTTTTTTTTTTTTTGTGTGCAAGATTTTTATCTACTCTTATCATGAGCCAATTCACAAGTGGTCGAATATAGTAGGGATTAAGTTTTTCAAATTATGCCAAAGGCCTTGTAGCTGAATTGGCCTCCCCATGTACAAAGTGCTTAGGGGTCTAGGGGGGAAATGGTTCGAGCAGCGGTGTTAGCAGCATATTGTAATTATTTCTCAAAATTTTTTTTTTTTTTTCAAATTATGATAGTTGGAAAGGAAAGAGAAAATTTGAATTTTCTCATCATTTAAAACTTAAACTTGTACTAATCCTTTATTTTAACATTTTTTTTTTTTATCCAAAACCACTACAGTATCATCTAATATTATAGTTGCACATCTTAAGAAGTATATAAAAGTATGATTATAACCTTTTCTATTGAATACATTGTTTATCTCACTACATTAGTAAATATCTACCAAATCAAAATATACCCATATAAAAGATACATTGTAAACAAAATACAAAATGGAATATTAGGAATTTTCGATCATAAAGGATTAACTACACCAATTAAGAAAACAACTTGCTTTTTATAACCTATCAAGATAATTACTTTCTCCATAGAAATTGAAAATTTTTCCCACAAAAAAATTGTCAAATAAAAAAGGCAAAATCTCATAATTAACTTGTTATATGCATCATTATATAAATATATATATATATATATATATAAAAATTAAAAAACAATAATGAAAATCCAATTTCAAAAACCAAAATATGTCAGTTATCCAATTATTTTTATTTGACTAACTATTGTTTTTGTCTAAGAGTACTTAAAAAAAATCCAATTATTGAGAGTACATTCTCTACAAGATTTAGAAATTTCTCCATCTAAAATGATAAAAAAAAAAAAAAAAAATTGTGATCAGGAATTGAAGTATCAAAAATCTAAATGCACAAGCTGAAATAGATTTTCCAAAAAAAAAAAAAAAAGTGATTCAACAATAAAATCAACAATAACAAAAAATAACCATTAGTGAAAAAAAAAATGTGTTTGAAACCAAAAAAAAAAAAAAAAAAAAAATCCACCAAAAGAGAAACAATATTGAAGATATAGATAGAATATTGTCTTTTTTGTTGTTGTTGTTGTTGTGGAAAGAAGTTGGAAGAAGAAGGTGAGACTGTGAGAGCAGTTATACAAAAATTATATGAACAATAAGATAGAAGAGAAAAGGTTGAAGGAGATGATAGGTTGGACCAAAAAAAAAAAAAAGCAGTAGAATTTAAGAAGATATAAAGGAGAAAAATTAAGAATGCATAAAGCGAATAAAATGGAAAACTTAAGGATTCATAAAGGAAATGAAATGGAAAATTTTAAGAAGATAATGGCTGGAGAAGATGATACGTTGAACTAAGAAGACAACACATTTGAAGGAGATACAAGGTAGAAAAAAGTGAAAATTGCCAAAAAAAAAGGGGGGTGGGGGGATGGGGGAGATGTTGATGTGGCGTACCAGGAGTTTTGCAAAATTTATTACAAGGCTTCAATTATTTGATATAATATAGTATATATTAGAAGATGCAGTTTATGTGGCTAGCTTTCGGTATATATAGGCATGCATAGTCAATAAATTTGAGAGCATCATGGAGAAAAAGAAGAAATCCCCCTAATTTGATCACTGAGATGCTTTAAAATTTAAGTGATATAAAGTTTGATCTTGAACTGTTAGCCGATATCTCTAAACCGAATGATGAAGGTTCTTGATTTGATGTTGTGGGCTGGTGGTTTCATCTCGATCTAAATCAAATGGAATTTGTAGGAACAATTCCTACTTCAATTTGAGGGAGTAGGAGTGACTTTAATTTCGAGTGAGCTAGAATGTTCTTTGGGATTTAGAGACGACACTCTGTTTTGACTGATTCAATATGATGTTTATAATTGTCTTTGTTTTTCCATACAATGAGCTTCTATTTATCGGCAACTAAGGATACTTGACTCGGAATCTTTCAATAGTATAAGATTGTGGATACTTTAAAATCAAGTTTAATAATCAAGACCCAAAGGATCTGTAACTCTATGGGAGTCTAGAGACTGTGAAACATCGAGCAATTAAATCGGAAGATAGCTAGTATAGAATGAAATGTAGTAATTTTAGAGAGTAGCTCTATTAAGTGTGAAACTATTTTAGAGACTCATCATAAAAAAAAAAAAAAAAAAAAAAAAAAAAAAAAAAAAAAAAACTATTTTAGAGAGTAGCTCTATTAATAGAGAATACTGCTGAAAAATATTTCAAGTATAGGAAGATATATGTATCATAAAGCAAAGGAGGGGGTCATACGTACCTGACAGACAGTATTGGCTTAGACTAGTTGAAGAAGTCCCAACACTGATGATCGGCGGTGTTTGCTAACTAGGATTAGGATAGCTTCCTTGTGAATTGTCCAGAAGAAGCTAAGGAACATTACAATTTATAGAGAAGAAAAGTGTACTATCAAAACTGGGATAGTTCCAGTACATAAGGTTGTCTCCTTCAAGACTAGGTCCGCCAACTGAGTTCGTGCAGAATCTAAAGACAAATTAGAATTGATGATAGAAAGGAATTGGAAGTAATATTTAGATGCTGTAAGTGCGGTTGGCAACGACCCATTTCTTGAGGAACAATTTTCATGAAGAAAGATAAATTAATGGGTTAATTACAGTGCGTTTATAAGGCGACAAAGGTAGGTATACTATTGTTGGTCAAAAGTTCGGAAAGGGAGAAGAATTTCAATAATTTAATGGATAACATAAAATTTAGTCAATTTATATATTGTAAACCACATGAACTTGAGAAAGACTCCTAAATCAACACGTTATTGACCAAAAAGCTATCCTAGTTCAATAGGAATTATGAGCTTCAATAAATAATTAGCAATAGCTAAGAATTTCTGGCTAAATGGTTGATGAGAGTAGTTGAGGTTTGGTCTGGAATTGACTGAGGTTTAATTAAACTCGTTTAATTCAATTGGGATGTTAATTGATAAACTCCGCTAATTTATGGCCAAACCCATTTAGCTCTGGCAACGTAGAAAAAGGAGGATATTCATGTATTGTACTGTATATGTGTGTACAGTACATTGTTTTTAAACATTGGAAGTTGGAACTACTGTTTGATAGTCGAGACCCAAAGGATTGATAAGTCTATGAGACTACAGAGGGTGTGAGGGATCAAGGAATCAAACCGAAAGATTGTTATATATATGGATTGTTCTCTAGACACGGTAATATTTTAGAGATTTTTTTATTATTTGAGAAACAATATTTTGGAGATTAGTTAGCTACATTAAGTACAAAATCAAATTAAGAAAAGAAAATGGCACAGGAATAGCGTATGGAATATATATTATTACAAATCAAATTAAGGAGGGATCGTACCCGCAATAATAAAAAGAACATAGGAACATGGTTTTAGAAAATGTCATTGACGAATAACAATAGCCACAAAAATAGTACTCCAAGAAGGGTCATTACTTCCATCCAATTCGGCCATGCTACAAAACAGACAATCACATTAACTAAGATGAATACAAGGTAGTGACAACATGTATGTACATAAATCAAATAAACATAAATTAACATACCTAGCTCATTCCCATTAAAAAAAAAAAACGTACCTAGCTCATTCTTCTTGTGTTTTTCTTCTTAAATTTAAGAAATGTGTCTCTGATTGTATTCATTTCATTGACGACAACAATTGTAGGCGTCCGCTCATCTGGTGATGTTTTAGAACACGATAATCCAATTTGGCGCACATATATCAAACATTCTTTTATTCTGTTACTGACAGGGACATGTTGATCTTCTTCAATTATTGTTCTTTCTTCTATGTCATCATTGACATCTTCATCATCCACCACAAAGAACATTGATGAGTCAACTATATCCATGAGATGTTCTAACAAAGCCATTGCAGTGAATTTGTGAATGCTCAGACCATTTTTGAACATTTCATAAATTGACCTTTTCCTATGAACATTTCCAGCAAGAGTATCCCATAGCTATAAATGTCTCATTGCATACTCTACAATTCATCAATACATATTTAATAATAAATGGTAGTCTCATGAGCTTAAGATTTAACCACTAATGTATTATGCATTCCACTTGACACCATTGACCATTGGCCACTTGATATCACATAAATGTACTTTTCATACAATTATGTGAGGTTTTTCAAAAAGAAAAAAGAAGAAGGAAAAGTATTTTGCTTTTGGTTTTTCAAGTGGCCAATGGTGTCAAGCATTTTTGCCCATATATTGTTACTTTTTGAAAGAATCCCTACTTTACTTTAATATCAATGCAAATTCTTATATAAGGAATGCACTATATCTAGTGAAAAAATTACCTGGAGGAATGTATCCAATAGAACCTTTGAGTTCAACTGACAAGGTTTAAGATTTGGAGAGATTGTTTGATGCTTGAAAGAGGAAATTCACCAATCTGAAATCACCAACATGGGCTACCATATCTTCATCAAGGAGAATGTTACTTGGTTTTTGATCACAATCAACAATTGGGGTTTGGCAATGGTGATGAAGATATTTTAATGCATAAGCAACATCAACGACTATGTTCAATCTCTGAATAAATCTCAACCTCTTGCTCCAATGTTGCACATCATTTTTAGTATGTAACCATTGGTCTAGACTACCACTGCACATGAACTCAAAAATAAGACTTTTAAAGTCATTCCCTTCATGATCAGTGCTTGAGCAAGCATAGATAATCTTGAGGAGATTGCGATGACGTATACTTCTCAAAGCATTGCATTCATTAATGAAACTCTTGGAAGCTCCTTTTTGTTGAAGGTTTAATACTTTAACCACAACAATTGCTCCATTTTCAGAAAGAACTACTTTGTTTACTGAGCCAAAGCTACCCGAACTAATCAAATTGTTTTCTAAAAACCCATTCGTTGATTTTAGGAGCCTTGTATGTGAGACACACAACTTCCTATCTTCAAAGGATGATGTTGTTAATGCTCCCTCTCTTGAATTTCTCATAACAAAACATGTAGGGAAAAATATAACAGAACAAGTACAAATATGACCATACTTGAAATAGGGATTACTATTTTGAGTGCAAGAAGCTATCTAGATGAATAGAGATTTTTCCTAGCGCATGTAGGTAAATGTAATTCTTGGACACCACCGCATAGCTTATTATTTCCAAAGATTGAAATCTTGCTGGCATTTGCAAAAATTCCTTCACTTGGCACTTCGTCTTCCAAATCATTAAAAGAAATATTGAGATGCTTAAGTGACACAAGCTTATTGTGAAATTTAGGAATATTCCTAGAGAAGTTAATTTGTGAAAGATCTATTTGTTCTAAACCTCTTAACGTCGCCAAAGATTGAGGTATTGCTCCTTTGAATGATCTAGCCTCCAAATTTAAGCCCCTCACTAAGACAAGTCTCAAGTGTGGTGGGAATTTTTCCTGATAACCTATTATTTGAGAGATCTAACTTGGTAAGATGTATTAAGTTGCCCACTTCAAACGGTAGTACACCTATCAAGAAATTGTGAGACATGTCCAAAGAAATTGAAAGGAAAGATATACCATAACTTGTTTTGGAATGGAACATCGGGAAGAGTACGTCCCAAATAGTTATATTCTAGTCCCACATCATTTAAGTTAACAAGGTTCCCAATCCCAAAGTAAGCATTTGTAGCTGGGTGGAAAGGTTGGCTATGGAGTTGGGCAATACTCTTCCAAAATAATTATAATCGAGGACCAAGACCTTCAAACTAGTACAATTAGCCAATAAATCGACAAAATTAAGGTCACCATCTTTCCCATATCCAAGTCTACTGTCACCGAAATAAAGTCTGACCAAGCCTTGCAAGCCTGCTAGATTTTGAGGCACTATCCCAGTTAGACCATTTTGGCTAAAGGCAAGACTCTCAAGTTGAGAAGCATTTGATAATAACATGGGAATAGGTCCTGTGAAACTGTTAATAGCGTAAAGAAATTGTTGGAGGTTAGGAAGAGTAAGACCAATATCTAGTGGAAGTCTTCCATGTAGCTGGTTTTGAGTAACAAAGAAAAAGTTTATGGAAGATATATTATAGATCAGAGGAGGGATGATACCAGATAGATTATTCACAGAAAGCTGAAAATATTTCAAGCCTTGTAGACGACCAAGTTCACTAGGTATGCTTCCTTGAAAATTGTTTCCGGAAAGACCAATAACATATAAAGAAGAAAAGTTTCCTATCCAAGCTGGGATATTTCCTATAAGATTGTTCACACCAAGATATAGATACCCCAACTTTGACAATGAACTGAGGTGGTCTGGAATTCACCCAACAAGCTTGTTGTAAGCAGCAGTAAGCACTCTAAGTTGTGAACAGTAGCTCATATTAGTTGGAAGTTTACCACCGAAGGAATTATGATTCAAATTGAGATACTGTAGGCGATGTAGACGTCCTACTTCTTGAGGAATTTCCTGTGAGGTAAGTAAGATTTCCTATAGAGGGTGGTATGGAGCCAGACAATTTCTTAGTTGTCAAGTTCAAAACCATGACTCGATTATTGGAGGGGCTACATGGAACACCTAACTAGTTGCAAAAGAATCCCATGAAAGAATAATAAGTAACTCAGACGAGAGTGCGTCATTTTGATTTTATTGGATTGCAACTTGAAAGTTTGAAGTGAAGGTTTGATCTAATAACAAAGTTTATTTTCTGTGGAATAAAAAAAAAAAATCAATTAGAGTTAACTCTAATTGATTTTTTTTTTTTTTTTTTTTGGATTGCATCTTAACAGGCTGTAGTTGTGTCCTACCAAAATATTTTTTTTTTGTGTGAGTTGCTCACGACTTTGTTGTGATTTTACGTTTTTGGTTTTATGTCGTATTTTTATTTTTACTATATTGCATACTAAAAAGGTATGTATCAAAAAAAGGTATGTACGACAGGAAGCTACAAATAGTATCGAACGGAGAAGCCGTGAGGTTGTTTCCTTCCTCGTATGCAGGAATTTTCCAAAACGTATCTCGTATTGTTGAATGAGAAATTCGTGCATGTTTGAATTTAACGTACTTTTTGAATTACATTACTCTCCTACTAAGGGAAAATGTAATAAGGTTGGTATATTTTACATATTTTTGATTTTGTTGTATGGGTAGAGGATATTCCACCACTACTTATTTTTGTACTTTACGCTAACTTAGTCATTTTTATTTAATATAAATATTTTTTTTTGACAAAAAAAAAAACTTTTAGAACTGCGTCAAATTCGTTGCTGTTCCCTAATTTGCCAATTAATTAAAACAACAGGTAAAATGTTAAAAAAACTTGCCTTTAAACAATACTATTCCAAATTACTCTAAAGGTCTGTTTGGATACCGCTTATTTTGCTGAAAACTGAAAACACTGTATCAAAATAATTTTTAAATGTGTGAATAGTACTGTAGGACACAATTTAAAAAAAAAAAAAATCTAAATAAAGTACTTGTAGATCCCGTGAACAGTGCACAAGACCCACTGGAAAAGCATAATCTCACATCTGAAAACGTGAAACGCTCTTCTCAAAAAAAAAAGAAAAAAAAGAAAAGAAAAAGAAAACGTGAAATTTCAATATCTGTTGTTTTTAACATGAATATCTATTGTTTTTAACTATCTAATTCATGAATTTGTGTTTGTGTATAATTTCAATTTTTTTAAAAATATATTAAAATTTCAATATTTTATAATAAAATACTTATTATTCTTTGATTCTTTTGAAAGCATAGAGTGCAAAAGAAAATAATGTAATTACATGGTCTTAGATGAATAGTATTAATCGCATTAATAAAATATACATGAGAGGGCAAGATATACTACACACTTAAAAATCAAATTTAATCATTCAACAAATTCTTTTAACATTCTTTTGCAGTACGGACTCCTACCAATATATAATTCTGTTAAATTATATATTGGTAGGACACAACTACAGCTTGTTAAGATGCAATCCAAAAAAAAAAAAAAAACAATCAATTAGAGTTAACTCTAATTGATTTTTTTTTTATTCCACAGAAAATAAACTTTGTTATTAGATCTAACCTTCACTTCAAACTTTCAAGTTGCAATCCAACAAAATCAAAATGGCGCACTCTTGTCTGAGTTACTTATTATGCTTTCACGGGATTCTTTTGATGTGTATGAGCTCATGTTTGAAATCTGCAATAGTTACGATTTTTGCAAATGAGACAGATCACCTGGCTTTACTTGGCTTCAAGAATTAGATAACTCAAGACCCACTTCAAATCATGAGCTCATGGAATGACTCCATTCATTTTTGCAACTAGTTAGGTGTTCCATGTAGCCCCTCCAATAATCGAGTCATGGTTTTGAACTTGAAAACTAAGAAATTGTCTGGCTCCATACCACCCTCTATAGGAAATCTTACTTACGTCACAGGAAATTCCTCAAGAAGTGGGACGTCTACATAGCCTACAGTATCTCAATTTGAATCATAATTCCTTCGATGGTAAACTTCCAACTAATATGAGCTACTGTTCACAACTTAGAGTGCTTATTGTTGCTTACAACAAGCTTGTTGGGTGAATTCCAGACCACCTCAGTTCATTGTCAAAGTTGGGGTATCTATATCTTGGTGTGAACAATCTTGTAGGAAATATCCCAGCTTGGATTGGAAACTTTTCTTCTTTATATATTCTTGGTCTTTCCGGAAACAATTTTCAAGGAAGCATACCTAGTGAACTTGGTCGTCTACAAGGCTTGAAATATTTTCAGCTTTCTGTGAATAATCTATCTGGTATCATCCCTCCTCTGATCTATAATATATCTTCCACAAACTTTTTCTTTGTTACTCAAAACCAGCTACATGGAAGACTTCCACTAGATATTGGTCTTACTCTTCCTAACCTCCAACAATTTCTTTGTGCTATTAACAGTTTCCCAGGACCTATTCCCATGTCATTATCAAATTCTTCTCAACTTGAGAGTCTTGCCTCTAGCCAAAATGGTCTAATTGGGATAGTGCCTCAAAATCTAGCAAGCTTGCAAGGCTTGGTCAAACTTTATTTCGGTGACAATAGACTTGGATATGGGAAAGATGGTGACCTTAATTTTGTCAGTTTATTGGCTAATTGTACTAGTTTGAAGGTCTTGGTCCTCGATTATAATGATTTTGGAAGAGTATTGCCCAACTCCATAGCCAACCTTTCCACCCAGCTATAAATGCTTACTTTGGGTGGGAATATGATCCGTGGTGACATCCCCATTGGGATTGGGAACCTTGTTAACTTAAATGATTTGGGACGTACTCTTCTCGATGTTCTTCGAAAGCTTTGAAAGTTAGAGGTATTGCATTTGAATGATAATAAATTATTTGGGCCAATGCCCTTACTCCTTGGGTAACTTAACTGCATTGCCTAAGCTCTTTATGTTGGGGAACAGAGTTGAGGGAAATATACCCCCAAGCCTAGAAAACTGCCAAAAGTTGCTTGTACTACACATTTCTCATAACAATCTCACGGGCACCATTCCAAAACAAGTTATTGGTATATCTTTCTTTTCAATTTCTTTGGACATGTCTCACAATTTCTTGATAGGTGTACTACTGTTTTAAGTGGGCAACTTAATACATCTTACCGAGTTAGATCTCTCAAATAATAGGTTATTAGGAAAATTTCCCACCACCCTTGAGACTTGTCTTAGTTTGAGGGGCTTATATTTGGAGGCTAGATCATTCGAAGGAGCAATACCTCAATCTTTGGCGACGCTAAGTGGTTTAGAACAAATAGATCTTTCGCAAATTAACTTCTATAGGAATATTCCTAAATTTCTCAAAGAGCTTGTGTCACTTAAGCATCTCAATATTTCTTTTAATGATTTGGAAGATGAAGTGCCAAGTGAAGGAATTTTTGCAAATGCCAGCAAGATTTCAATCTTTGGAAATAATAAGCTATGCGGTGGTGTACGAGAATTACATTTACCTACATGCATTAGGAAAAATCTCTGTTCATCTGGATAGCTTCTTGCACTCAAAATAGTAATCCCTATTTCAAGTATGGTCATATTTGTACTTGTTTTGTTATGTTTTTTCCCTACATGTTTTGTTATGAGAAATTCAAGAGAGGGAGCATTAACTACATCATCCTTTGAAGATTTCAGGTATGGTCATATTTGTACTTGTTCTGTTACGTATTTTCCCTACATCTTTTGTCGTGAGAAATTCAAGAGAGGGAGCATTAACTACATCATCATTTGAAGATAAAAAGTTGTGTGTCTCACATGCAAGGCTCCTAAAATCAAAGAATGGGTTTTTAGAAAACAATTTGATTGGTTCAGGTAGCTTTGGCTCAGTAAACAAAGTAGTTCTTACTAAAAATGGAGTAATTGTTGTGGTTAAAGTATTAAACCTTCAACAAAAAGGAGCTTCCAAGAGTTTCATTAATGAATGCAATGCTTTGAGAAGTATACGTCATCGCAATCTCCTCAATATTATCTCTGCTTGCTCAAGCATTGATCATGAAAGGAATGACTTTAAAAGTCTTATTTTTGAGTTCATGTGCAGTGGTAGTCTAGACCAATGGTTTCATCCTAAAAATGATGTACAACATTGGAGCAAGAGGTTGAGATTTATTCAGAGACTGAACATAGCCATTGATGTTGCTTATCCATTAAAATATCTTCATCACCATTGCCAAACCCCAATTGTTGATTGTGAGAAAAAACCAAGTAACATACTCCTTGATGAAGATATGGTAGCCCATGTTGGTGATTTCAAATTGGTGAATTTCCTCTTTCAAGCATTAAACAATCTCTCCAAATCTTAAACCTTGTTAGTTGAACTCAAAGGTTCTATTGGATACATTCCTCTAGGTAATTTTTTCACTAGATATAGTGCATTTCTTGTATAATAATTTGCATTGATATTAAAGTAAAGTAGGGATTCTTTCAAAAAGTAACAATGGGCAAAAATGCTTGACACCATTGGTCACTTGAAAAACCAAAAGCAAAATACTTTTCTTTCTTCTTTTTTCTTTTTGAAAAACCTCACATAATTGTATGAAAAGCTATATGTGACAGGAATGCATAATACATTAGCGGTTAAATCTTAAGCTCACAAGACTACCATTTATTACTAAATATGTATTGATGAATTGTAGAGTATGCAAGGAGATATTTATAGCTATGGGATACTCTTGCTGGAAATGTTCATAGGAAAAGGCCTATTTATGAAATGTTCAAAGATGGTTTAAGCATTCACAAATTCACTACAATGACTTTGTTAGAACATCTCATGGATATAGTTGACTCATCAATGCCCTGCTGTTGAAGTTTGCCGCCTTGATCTTAGCATCATCCCAGTCGGCCAGTGTTTTCGTAGGCTTGGTCCAGGCTATCTTCACAGCTTGCCACACTTTCTCATCTAAAGACTGCAAGAAAGCTCTCATGCGTACTTTCCAGTATGCATAGTTAGTGCCATTAAATAAAGGAGGTATAATTAGAGACTGGCCTCTATCCATGACAAATAGGGGTTAATGGATCACACAGCAAAGATTAACCCTAATCAATCAGAGTGTGTCTGCTCTAATACCACTTGATAGACCAAGAATGTATTGACCCTTTGTGATGAATTAATTGATTAATTAGCCAAGTTTATTAATTAATCAAATTAACCTGCAATGTACGTGGTAGCATAAAGAAATCACCAATTAAACTAAGTATGTAGCATAAATTAAATTGACACGCTGATTTGTTTACAAATGGGGAAAACCTACACAGCAAAAACCCCACCGGGTGATTTTAAGGTCACCACTCCCAAGAATCCACTATTATCAAAACAAGCGGTTACAAGCAAAGAAATCTCAGTACGTGACAAACCAATAGATGCATGGATTCCAGCACGCAACTTAATCACCAACTTGAGAAAGATGTTGGCTGCAAAGTTTTTCAGTTCATAAACACGATGAAGATTAAGAAGATTCTTGGTCACAAACCCTAAGGTGTACAAACACAACATCTTCTTCAAGAAAAAGATCAATTAGGGCATATGTCTCCGGTTCACAATATGCTTGTGAAAAACTTTTGCATTGAGTTGCATCAAATGTGACGGTCCTTAAAATAATCCTTATATATGTTTAGGGTTTTGAGAAAAGAAAGCCTAAACACATACTCACGGATAGGAGTGAAATCAGCTCTGAAAAACTGAATTTCATAAACCTCGACAGAAAGGTTATCTATAGAGCTAGTTGTCGAGCTTCGGGCTTCACAGCTTTATAAACCTTGATAGATGCTAGCTGTCGAGATTTAAAATCCTGCACTTTATCACTTGATTCTTGGATAGACTTGCATGGCTTTAATACTTGAACTTGAAACCTTTTTTCTTGAAGCATTAAACACATCCTAGATCTACACAATTACAAGTAAAGTGCGTTTTGTCAAAATATTAGCCAATTACATAAAATATTGACATATGTTCCTAATATTGAATCACATATGTCCTAACAAATAATGAGTAATGTGTTTTGTAATCATATTTTTATTTATTATAGGAATAATTATAAATATAATATAGGAACAATCATAAATCATATATATATATATATATTTTGTCTTACCAAAATGAAAATAATTTGATTTTTCTTAGAAATTCAAAAAGCAAGTTAATGAAAATATTCATTTTTTAGTAAAATTTATTTATAACATTTTGTGAATCATTAAAAGGAATATAAAATTTGGAAATTATTCTTTTAGTTTTAAAAAAACTTTCTCAAACCTTATTTTTTTGGCCTACAATCCAAAACACCGAAAAACGTTACTAAAAATTTTAATAAAACTTAACAATGATTAATTGGACCAATTACGAAAGCAATTTGTTGTTGATAATCAATTAAGGTTATTTTCTTTGCAAAAATTGTAATTTCGTCCACTCAAAACATAATATCAAATAAACAATTATTAGCTGTTGAGAAATTTAGACCCTAGTTGATAGAATTAACAAGTTTTAAAACCAAGTTGTTAATTAGATTTATTATGAATAAAACTTGTTAAAATAAACAAACATCAATATCATGTCAAAATAATATAGCGGAAAAATAAATACGACAAGATATGATGATCCAAGAAAACCAATGAAACCAACCAGTTTCACAGTAAAAAAACCTGAGGGGAAACGTTCCCGAAAAGAAATCCACTATAGTAAAGAGAAGTTTCAAATCTAGTACAAAACCTTTATCCCTAGACTCTACAATCCCCATAGATGAACTCACAACAAAAACCTTCTACCGTTTCAGAACCTCTGAACTCTTTAATATATGAACGCCACCCTTTTGATGCACGAATCCCAGTACGTGACTAACTAATTGCACGGATCCTAGTACACGACTTAATTACCAACTAGAAGAAGATTGTTGGCTGCAAAGTTCTTCACTTCATCAACAATGAAGATCAAGAAGCACTTAGTTACAAAACCCTAAGGCACAAAGATGCAGTAGCTTCTTTCAGAGAGAATAAGGCTTCAGTCACCTTTTGCATATGTTCTCCTTGTATTCTCTTATGTGACGACCTCTAAAATAAGCCTTATATAGGTCTAGGATTGTGAGAAAAGAAACCCTACACATACATGTCAGCATGGGCTGAAAATTAGATCTGAAAATCTGAAAATCGTAAAGCTCGACAGATAAGGTGTCGAGTAGGTGTCGAGCCAGGTGTCGAGGAACATCTCGATCGATCTACCAGGTGTCGAGAAGCTATCGAGGAGACAGAAGATTTCTCAATCAATCCACCAGCTATTGAGAAGGTGTCGAGATTGCGATAAGAAACACCTTAAGAGGCTCGATAGATAGCCTAGCTATTGAGAGGTGTCGAGCAGTTATCGAGCTTTAAAAACTCAGCACTTCTTCACTTGTTTCTTGGATAGACTTGATGACTTTAACACTTGATCTTGAAACCTTGTTTCTTGAAGTATTAAATCTCATCCTAGATCTACCCAAATACAAGTAATGTGCGTTGTGTCAAAGGATTAGCTAATTACATAAAATCATGACATATGTTCTTAACAAGTGAAACACATATGTCCTAACCATCTCCCCTTTTGGTAATCCGTGACAAAACCACAACAAACAAATGAACATATAAGAAAAGTCATAAATCACTCAACTCATTTTCACTTGTTGAATACAATAAAATCTATCCTAACACAAACTCTTGAAAAACTTTGCAAGAAAAGAGTTTATGGGAAGTAGACTTTGACAACCTGTATTTTTGAAAATCAGATCTGAAAATCTGAATTCCCATAATCTCGATCAATTGGGAGGTGTCGAGCTTTAACTTCGACATATACAACTATCGAGAAGCTATCGAGGAGTTATCGAGGAGACAAGAGCTTTCTCGATCGATCCACCAACTATTGAGAGGTGTCGAGAATGCGATAACAATCGACTGAAGAGCTCGATAGATAGCCTAGCTATCGAGAGGTGTCGAGCAGCTGTCGAGCTATTTGTCCGCAGGTGTCGAGCTATCTGTCCAGCTTTAATGAACAGCTTTTCTTCACTTGTTTCTTGGTCCAATCTTCACAGCTTTAATACTAGACTTGAACAACATGTTTCTTGAAGTATTAAACACATCCTAGATCTACTCAAATACAAATAAAGTGCGTTTTGTCAAAGAATTAGCCAATTACACAAAATATGTCCTTAACAATCTCCCTCTTTGGTAATCCGTGAGAAAACCACAACAAACAAATGAACATATAAGAGAAGTCATAAATCACTCAACTCATATTCACTTGTTGAATACAATAAAATCTATCCTAACACAAACTCTTGAAAAACTTTGCAAGAAGATAGTTTATGGGAAGACTTTAAACAAAACTTATCAAGGCATCTTTGTGTGGAACAGAAATAATAGATTGCATACAAGATATAAGAAACATGTGTATGATGATAAAAAAGAAACAACATATGTAGAGGTAGGTGAAGAAGACATAAATCAACATATAAAGAAGATAAGTAGAATGTATGTCAAAAATGGTCACAAGACCCAAGGTACAAGAACAAGGAAGTAAGCACTCTCCCTAACAAGATGAAACACATCTCTCCCTTACAGAGGCATGAATTTCTCCCCCTAACATGTGGAATCTTGTAAAAAGAAACCACAATTTCTCCACAATTTCTCCCTTTTTTTGTCATAATCAAGGATGATCAAGGGGGGACAAGAAATCCATAAAAATGCATGAATGTAATGAAACAAGATGCTATGGATGACAAGATAAATGAAACACACACACATACTAAATAAGTCTAACTAATTTTATATTTCAAAAACAAGTCAAGACAGTTCAGTGAGCATACATTAACACATGTAAAACCTTGTGATGGCCAAATCACATTATACCTGCACATGTATCAAGAGTAGTAAAGATTATTATGTGTTGTGTGTGAAAAACATCGCAAGATTGCATAAGTGTATATATGTTATGACAATTTAAGATATGAGAAAATCATTTTAACTCACACACAATCATAACTGCTAGATGGAGACTATCACCTTTGAGGTACATCCTATAACTCTCACATCTCCTAGAATACACGCTTGCAATCATTTTTAAAGCATTTTTGATCTTTTTGCTTTTTATTTTCTTTGCATATTTTTCTTTTTAAGCATATCATGCATGGGCATAATAGAGAGAGAAAAGAAATACCCAATGATATTTGACATTCCAATTTTGCTATGCCTAAGCACACAAATGTCATTGACACTGCACTTTTGCTATGCCGAAGCATACATGTGTCATATTATGATTGGCGAACAACAGTGGTGAGATGGTTATTAATGCCTTTCTCTTAGGATTTTTTAGTCCTTCCCGTCAAAAAGAGTGATACGAGTGTTAAGTACAAGAGACAACTTAATCTTACTCATCACAAATAAGAGCCATAAAGCTCACCTGCTTAATTATGCATAGAGATGCTTATCTAAGCTACAAAAGATACAAAGTTTAAAAAATTTTGTTTCAATGGCCATCCAAGGTACACAAGTACCAATGTACACAAACACATACTGTTTTTATATTTTTCTGATTTTTCCTTTTTATTTTTATTTTGAAAACAAAACAAAATAAAAATTAAACAACAAAACAAAAACAAACAAACAACATGAAAGCATGAAAGAAAGATGCAAATGTATGAAGGCATGATAGAAGGGTGCAGATGCATGAAAGCATGATTCCAAAACCAGATAAGAAATCAAGCAAAGAGAGTCCTACTTTAGATAGAAAGAATTAAAGCAGAGGATAAACAGAAAAGACAATTAAGTCTTGGGCTCCTTTCTCACCCACACAGTACGAGTCTTTGTCCGTGAAGATGAAAAGGCACATGTTCTAGTATGTCTACTAAAGGACATAGAAGAATTAAAATTCTCCTGAAATTGAGTTAAAAAGCTCAAAACTTTTAATAACTCTCTAAACAAAGGTGTAGATTCTTGCGAGGAAACCTGTGACCGTTTGGACAATTGCTTATGAGGAAACAACTTAAAACAATTAGAATGAATGTGTCCAGAAACACCACAATGATGACAAACATTAGGTCTAACAAAGGATTTAGAATTAGTCAAATTAGTTATGGATTTCATACCTTTATTACCTTTCTTAGATTGTGGCACAAAGACAATCCTTGATGCAGAAGCCGTGGAAGAAGAGGAGCTGGAGGAAACAGCATATCCTAAGCCATTTTTATCAAAATTAGGCTTTTGAGCACTCAATACCTCATCAAGCTTTGTACTAGACATCCTCTCTATTTGGGTTCTAGCTTGACTAAGCTCAACTTCAAAATTCTTGATCTTTTCTTCTAATAAGATGTTCTCCATAACAAGAGTCTCAACTAACCTTGTAGTCTCATCTAGTTTGACTAACAGATCAGCTTTTTTCAGTTTTTACCTCATTGAGCTCTTTTCTACAAAGATGAGAAATTCTCATTATCACTCTAAGTCGCACGGATCCCTGTATGCGACTTAATCACCAACTAGAAGAAGATTGTTGGCTGCAAAGTTTTTCACTTCATCAACAATGAAGATCAAGAAACACTTGGTTACAAAACCCTAAGGTGCAAAGACGCAGTAGCTTCTTTCAGAGAGAATAAGGCTTCGGTCACTTTTTGCATATGTTCTCCTTGTATTCTCTTATATGACGGCTCTAAAATAAGCCTTATATAGGTCTAGGGCTGTGAGAAAAGAAACCCTACACATACATGTCAGCATGGGCTGAAAATCAGATCTAAAAATCTGAAATTCGTAAAGCTCGACAGATAAGGTGCCAAGCAGGTGTCGAGCCAAGTGTTAAGGAACATCTCGATCGATCCACCAAGTGTCGAAAAGCTATCGAGGAGACAGAAGATTTCTCGATTGATCGACTAGCTATCGAGAAGGTGTCGAGATTGCGATAAGAAACACCTTAAGAGGTTCAATAGATAGCCTAGCTGTCAAGAGGTGTCGAGTAGCTATCGAGCTTTAAAAACTTAGCACTTTTTCACTTGTTTCTTGGACAGAATTGATGACTTCAACACTTGATCTTGAAATCTTGTTTCTTAAACTATTAAACCTCATTCTAGATCTACCCAAATACAAGTAATATGCGTTTTGTCAAAAGATTAGCCAATTACATAAAATCATGACATATGTTTTTAACAAGTGAAATACATATGTCCTAACATTAGCAAAATCTAAAAATTAAATTTCTATATATGCATTGTTATAAAATAATAATAATAATCAAAATAAAATTGCAAAAGCTAAAATTTGTCACCCATCCGATTATTTTCAATTGGCTAACCTTTGCTTTTCTCTAAATAAATGACATTATAGAGTACTTCTAATACAACTATTGAGAGTGCTTTAGCCACTACGAAAGATTAAAAAATAAACAAAAATTAGTAAAGTCTTATAGTTTAACATCTAAATAGAGCACTATAAAAAATTTAAATTATGTAATAGAATAAATACCAAATTACAGTAAATACCAAATTATCCAAATCCTTCCATATATAGAATAAGATTATATTTTTATATGCTATATTTAATTCTTTATAACGCAATAGGATAACATTTAACAATCAAAGAGAACAAAACAAAAACAAAAAAACAACAACAATTTCAAAAACTAAACTAAATTGCATTAAACCAAAGTAGAGTTTTAAAGAATATAAAAAATTATCAACCTAAAGCAGATATGCAAGAATAATAAAAAATCCACAAAAAAATTGAGAGAGAGAGAGAGAGGCTATTTTTTGTGAGGGAAAACTATGCATAGAATGGAAGAGATAGTGACAAATTCATAGTAAGAGGGTGTGAATAAGAAGAGAAAAAAAAAATAAAGGAAGATGAAAGAAAAGAGAAAGAATGATATTAATGTAGAGGGTAGTAGGGAGATGAAAAGGTAAGAGAGGGAGAAAAGTTGGAGAAGTAGTGAGGAGATGAAAAGGTAAGGGAGGGAGAAAGGTTGGAGAAATGTAAATATTAAAATAAAATGTTAAAAACAATAAAAGTAAAATTGGAAAGAAAAAAGATGATGATGTGGATGCCAATGTGACTAAACTAGAGCGTAGTAACAATAAATGATACACTTTAGCTTTTATATATACTAGCGGTGAACCCACGCATTGTGCGTGATAATTATTTTTATGGTGGTTTTATTAAAATTTTTTTTACATTTTAAACTAATCTAATAATGAGTAATCTATTTCGTAATTATATTTTTATTTATTATAAGAACAATCATAAATATAATATAGGAACAATCCAAAACACCAAAAAAATGTAAACTAAAAAAAATTATTAAAACTTAACAATGACTAATTGAACCAATATTAGGATAAAATTTTGTTTTTGATAATCTATTAAGGTTATTTTCTTTGTAGAAATTAAAATTTCGGCCGTCCAAAACATATTATCAAATAAACAATTATTAGTAAAATCTAAGAATTAAATTTCTATACATGTGTTGTTATAAAATAATAATAATAAAAATAAAATTGCAAAAGTTAAAATTTGTCACCTATCTGATTATTTTTGTTTGGCTAACCTTTGCTTTTCTTTAAATAAATCGCATTATAAAGTACTTCTAATACAACTATTAATAGTACTTTGTCCACCACAAAGGATTAGAAAATAAACAAAAATTAGTAAAGTCTCATAGTTTAACATCTAAATTGAGCACAATAAAAAATTATACTATGTAATAGAATAAATACCAAATTATCCAAATCATGCTATGTAATAGAATAATATTATATTTTTATATGCTATATTTAATTCTTTAGAACACAATAGGATAACATTTAACAATCAAAGAGAATAAAAAATATTAAAAAAACAACAACAACAATTTAAAAAACAAAACTAAATCAAAATTTAAAAAACAAAACTAAATCGCATTAACCCAAAATAGAGTTTTAAAGAATATAAAAAATTATCAACCTAAAGTAGAGATGCAAGAAAAATAAAAAAAAATCCACCAAATAATTTAGAGAGAGAGAGCGAACCTTTTTTTTTTTTTTTGTGAGGGAAAACTATGCATAGAATGGAAGAGATAGTGACAAATTTATAGTAAGAGGGTGTGAATAAGAAGAGACAAAAATAAAGGAAGATGAAGGAAAAAAGGAAAAATGACATTAATGTAGAGGGTAGTGGGGAGATGAAAGGGTAAGGGAGAGAGAAATATTGAAGAAGTAGTGAGAAGATGAAATAGTAAAGGAGAGAGAAGGTTGGAGAAGTGTAAATATTAAAAAAAATAAATGTTAAAAACAATTATAAGAAAATTGAAAAAAAAAAAAAAAAAACCCTAAAGTTTGAAAGGCTTCAACCTTTTGTTTTGTTTTTTTGTTTTTTTTTTTTTTCTTCGTTTAAGTTGAAAAGGCTCACACAAAACCCTAAAACCGAACTGAAAAAGTTTTGGGTTGGGCTTGATAGTGGAACTAAATAAATAAGAGGTGGGGCTGAATTAATTATACAGATTTAAAGTTTTTTTTTACCCAAAATTTGATTTCAAGATTATTGATCTCGCGATATAGGAAAAATATTTCCAAGCCAAATTCGTGTGCGAATCATTAGACTTCCGATTTTACTCCCCTCCATCGGCAAATAATTGGAATCCGTATTTCGGGTAACTCGGTGGGACTGATTCGTATGACAGTTACTTTGGATTTCCACCGAAAAATTACAAGATTTGTGTTCAAATTCAAGCTCCTAACAAGTAATTTCGAAAACATTCAGGTCGTGTCTAAAAATTCCTTACTTTACAAAAGTTATTGTCAAAATGGTGAAAGAAGGTGACATTTCAACACGTTTTCTAAGCGATTAGGGCTTGTGAATAACTTGCCACTAACATGTTTTTTACCCAAAATTTGATTTCAAGATTATTGATCTCACGATATAGGAAAAATATTTCCAAGCCAAATTTGTGAGCAAATCGTTAATCTTCCATTTTTACGCCCCTCAATCGGCACATAATTGGAATCCAAATTTCGGGTAACTCGGTGTGACTAATTCAAATGACAATAACTCTCTTGATTTCCATCAGAAAAATACAAAATTTGTGTTCAAATTCAAGCTCTGAATGTGTTCTTACAAAAATATTTAGGCCGCGTCTAAAAATTTATTACCGTTCAAAAGTTATTGTCGAACTAATCTTTGCTCACCTTTTTGACAATAAACTTTGAACGATAAGGAATTCGCAGATGTAGTTTGCATCTTTTAGAAAGTAGACAACCAGATCTTGAATTCGGTTTTAAAAAGTAGACATCCAGATCTTTTAGAAAGTAGAAATCCAGACATCCAGTCTGAATCTTTTAGAATGATAAGGATTTCGTTCACAAATTTGGTTTTAAAATATTACACCCATACCTCGTGACCAATCCACTCAAAATCAAATTTTTGTAAAAAATACATTAGTGGCAAGTTATTCATGATACTAAATCGGTTTAAATATATGTTGAAAAGTGACATTTGGTCACCGTTTTGACAATAACTTTTGAATGATAAGGAATTCTTTAACGCAGTCTGAATGTTTTAGAAAGTAGACATTTCGAGCTTGAGTTTCAACACAAATTTTAATTTTTTTGACACAATTTATGAGAGTTATTTTTGTTTTAAAAATGGCCCACCAAGTTACCTGAAATTCGGATTCCAACTATCTGCCGATAGAGTGGCATAAAAATGGAAGTCTAGCATTTCATTCATGAATTTGGTTTCAAAATATTACACCTATACCTCGAGACCAATCCACATAAAATCAAATTTTTTGTAAAAAATACGTTAGTGGCAAGTTATTCATGAGACTAAATCGCTTTGAAAATCTGTCGAAAAGTAACCTTCAGTCAAGGTTTTTTCAATAAGTTTTGAATGTTAAAGAATTCTTTGACACGGTCTAAATGTTTTCGAAAGTAGATATTCTGAGCTTTAATTTCAACGCAAGTTTTGAATTTTTTTTGACACAAATCATGAGAGTTATTGTCGTTCGAAAAATGATCCCCCGAGTTACCCGAAATTCGGATTCCAACTATGTGCTGATAGAAGGGTGTAGAAATGGAAGTCTAACGTTTCGTTCAGGAATTTGATTTTAAAATATTATACCTATACCCAATCCACACAAAATCAAATTTTTGGTTAAAAAATATTGTAGAGAGGGAAAATTCCTGACCTATCACAAGCTGACACGTCACATTACCAAGTCCACAAAATACAGCCAATTACAAAGCACCACGTATTGCTGCTAGGTTTTGCTATCACTATTCAAAAACCAATAGAAATTTGCCAAGTGTCATGCAAAAAACCAATCACACATCAGCGCGTGTAAGTGATAACATAAGCAGTCCAGCACTTGTAAGCGATGACACAAATAGTCCAGTACGTGTAAGCGATGACATAAGCGGACCAATCAGGCTGTGACATATGTCACCAATCAGACTCCGCCATGTGTCGCTCAGCCTTCAAGAGTATCAAAAACTTCAACCCCAAAATCGAAGAATATTCGAAGTAGAATCATCCAAACTATCTGCCTAGATCCTAAAGTTTGCGGGAATCAAGCTCAAGGTCCGAAAACATCAACAAATCACAAATTAATGAAGCTCTACGGATTCAAGCCTCCAAAGCCCCGAAGAACTTCCACCACAAACCCTCAAATACGAAGAACATTCGAAGAGGAATCATCCAAATTATCTTCTTAGATCTCAAAGTTCACTGGAATCAAACTCAAAAGCCTCCAGAAACCTCAAGAAATCACAATTAGTGAAGCTCAACGGATTCAAGCCTCTAAAGCCCCGAGGAACTTCCACCACAAACCTTCGAAGACGAAGAACACACAAAGAACACACGAAGAACACGAAGAACGTGAAGAACAAAGGATTTCTAACAAGCTCATAGCCAGAGATTCATTGTAATTCTGTTTCAGCAATCTTCGATCCATCCCTCAATCAAATCGAAGGATATTTTGTGTTCAAGTCAAAATCACATTACCACAAATCCAATTAATAAGTCTTGCAAGGAGATCGAATCAGAGGATCACTCTTTTGTAATTACAGAGAATTGTACCACACAATCATCAATACAAATTTGCATTTGTGAAACTATTTTTACTTGTTTGACTTATTTCGAATCAAGAAATTTAGTCGTCCACAAATACGTTAGTGGCAAGTTATTCACGAGACTAAATTTGTACGGGGATGGGCCCTAGGCCCCATGGGCCTTGGCCCCAAACCACACAATACATTATATGATCCTGCCCCCATTTTGGACCTTTAGCCTCAATTTAGACATCTTAGGGCCCAATCTGGTCCTAAGGACTGAAATAGGGCTGAACTATCTTGGATCCCCAAGGCAAGCCCCTCCCGATCATCTTTAACCTGGTCAGGGGTATCATTGTTCGAAGAGACCCTGTACTTGGCTGCCCGGTGGAGCCTTAGAGAATATCGCTGCCGAGTGGGCTTTTAGGGGTTGGAATCAGTTCCAATGCCACTACCACCTTTCCCGATGGAACATCCACTTAAAGACGATGGAATTGGATCCCCATTCGCTCTAGTAAGAGGAGTAATCATAACACCTCCACTCATCTAAGACTATAAATAAGAGGATAAAGGGAGAAGTGGGGGTTGGCAATTCCGGAGAGAAAACTAAGAGAAAAATGAGAACAAACCAAAAGGGAAAAGGGAGCACTTTTGTGAGATAAAGAGAAGGGTGTGTAGAATCAGGAGAGTGTACCTGGGTCTTTGAGCACAGGACCACCCATAGTAGGAAACTCTAAACCTGCTATACAAATTAGTTGTGAGTCTAAATTCTGGCCCACCCCATTAAAGATTAGTTGGGCACGCATAATTGGTGTTCTCTGTGGGGATCTCCTACGAATTTGTGGTTTTGCCAGGATGTGCATGAAAAAATGTCTGCAGGTCAATCAAGGAGTTATGTTGAAAATGGCTCTGAGAGGTCTTTTCGAGGATCCACTTGGGGGGAAAGAAGGCGAAAGGGAGGCGAAGATAGGGAGTATGAGGAGGAAAGGTGGTTTGGCCTTGGAGAAGGGTTGTTTCAAACATACCAGACAATGTCCGGCACTTCCGGGTGTAATCGTTTTGACAGAAGGGATGAAGAGCTTGAGCGAAGGGGCGAGGAACTTGAACGTCTACATAGGTTGGTCAGGGATTTGGAGTTGGAAGCGAGAGGTAGGCGTTGGAGAAGGGACCATGAGGAGAGAGGAGAAGGGTTGGCTAGTGTGGGAGGTTGCTATGGAGCAGGGTCCCACCAATCTGAATCTCATTGACACTGGGATCGCTCGCTGGAATATACACACCAAGACTCGATTTCTCTAGAGGAACGACGACCTCGAAATGTTGCCATGGACACTATGAGCTGCGTGTTACGCCGAGCTGCCCGATCACCATTCTCGGGGGACATTGAATGAGCCCTTATGCCGAGCAGATTTAATGGCCGCCATTTAATTCTTTCGATGGAAAGACGGACCCTGTAGAACATGTACGCCATTATATTCAAATGATGTCTTTGCACACTCATAACGATGTACTGATGTGTAAAGTATTTCCCTTGAGTCTTGGTCCCACTGCTTTGAAGTGGTTCAATAGGTTAAGGAAAGGTTCGTTTCACAGTTTTTTCGAGTTGATTCAAAAGTTTGGCGTCTAGTTCATGACCTATAGTCGAGTTCTGTAGCCTGTGGATGCACTGCTATCAATAAAAATGAGGGCTAGGGAAACCCTCTGCAGCTACGTTAACTGGTACTAGGAGCTGTACAACAAGATTGACGAAGGTAGTGAAAAAATTGCAGAAAGCATTTTTCGGTTGGGATTGCCCAAGGATTCCGAATTGTGAGACTCACTGACAAGGAGGTCTCCTGAGGATATGAAGCAGTTGATGAGGTGTATTGAAGAATATAAACGACTAGAGGACGACTGGTTGCAAAGCAAAGGTAAGGCCTCGGTCATAAATCACTCTCGACAGGGCAGTTTTCAATCAAGACCCCCGGAAGGATTTGAGGATTCAAGAGCTAGGGCCGTAGATGGGGGAAGTGAATGTAGCATTCAAGGAGCCGATGCACAGGATTGTGGATTGAATAAAGAATAAGCCATACTTTCGTTGGCCAAACAAGTTGGGAGGTGACCCTTCAAGGAGGAATCAAAACATGTACTATACTTACCATCAGGATAAGGGGCATACCACTGAGTGTTAAAAGATCATCTTGAGCAGTTAGTGAAGGCGGGGTATTTGAAAGAGTTCGTAGTGGACCCAAGGAATCAAGAAGTTGGGCAGGGTACTTGGCCTTAGGGGAATCCTCTGTCACCCCTATTAGGAGTGATAGAGGTCATCCACGCAGCTTCAAGGGGTACACGGGTGTCCAAGAGGAGAAAGGTGCTGACCATAGTGCAGGCAAAAAATTACACAAGCGAGCAACCTTACGAGAAGAGGTTGAAGTTTACTAGGGAACCCATTGCCTTCAACGATGATGATTTAAAGGGAACGATTCAACCACATGATGATGCTTTAGTGGTTACGGCTCGGATAAATGGGTTTATAGTGAAGAGGGTATTGATAGATGAAGGGAGTGGTGCTGAGGTGATGTATCCCGACTAGTTTAAGGGGCTCAGTTTAAAGAATGAAGATCTCTTTAAGTATGATACGCCCTTGGTGGGGTTTAATGGCCGAATGGCAGTCCCCGAGGGGTAGATTTCGCTTCCCGAGAATATGGAAGGCAAAGAAGTAATGGTAACATTCATAGTGGTCACTTCGTATTCTTCGTATACGACGATCTTGGGAAAGCCATGGATTTATGCAATGGGAGCAGTCTCGTCCACCCTACATGTGAAAGTCAAATTTCACAATAAGCAAGGTATTGCTATAGTAAGGGGAAGCCAGCAAGTGGCTAGAAAGTGCTTAGTGGTTGCAGTTAACCGAGAGATTAAATAGATGGAACCGTTTGAGGAGGGCCCTTTATAGCAATTACAAAAGCCCTGAGAAGGAATTAGGGATAGTTGTGCTGAGTAGTTTATTAGAGTAAAGATATTACCGGATGACGACAAGTATTTCCAAGTGGGGGCAAGTATGAAGGATGAGGATAAGGTGGAGGCGTTGTTATTTCTTGTTCAGAACACAAACATGTTTGCTTGGAGCCCGTATGAGGTGCCCGAGGTGGACCCCAAGTTCATAATGCACAAGCTCAACGTGGACCCGTTGTACCCCTCCAAGAAGCAGAAGCCGAGAAGATCGGCTAAGGAGCACGTCGAAGCTGTCAGGCAAGAGGTCAAGAGGTTAAAGGGAGCTTGGGATATGAAGAAGATATTCTTTCCGAAGTGGCTTGTAAACACCACGGTTGTAAAAAAGCAGAACGGCAAATGGAAGGTTTGTGTTGACTTTACTGACCTGAACAGAGCATTCTCGAAGGATCCATTTCCCATGCTGAAGTTTGATCAACTACTAAATGCCACTTATGGGCACCCGAGGATGAGTTTTTTGGATGCTTTTTAAGGTTATCACCAGATTTCCCTAGCTGCCAAAGATTAGGAAAAATGGCATTCATATACCTTAATGCCAATGACCACTATACTATGATGTCATTTGGGCTAAAGAATGTTGGAACCACTTATCAGCGGATGATGATGAGAATGTTCCGAGACAAGATTGGGCGAATGGTTGAGGTGTACATTAATGATACGGTGGTGAAGAGCAAGCGGGAAGCGTAGCGTCTGGATGACCTTAAAAGGGTGTTCGAAGTACTTCGACAGCACAAGCTGCGCCTCAATATAGACAAGTGTGCTTTCGGAGTAGGGGCTGGTAAGTTCATGGGGTATTTGATCAATGACCGAGGAATAGAAGTCAACCCCAATCAGATTGAAGCCGTGAAGCACCTCAAGCCGCCGAGTAATCTGAAGGAAGTCCAAGTACTGACCGGTATGTTAGCTGCACTCAACCAATTTATTTCCAAGTTTGCCGATCGTTGTCGTCCATTTTACTAGCTTTTGAAGAAGTGGAAAGGATTTCAGTGGAGTGAGGAGTGTGAAAGGGCCTTTCAGGATTTGAAGGAATATTTGGTGTGGGCGCTTATGTCGATAGCCCCAGAACCCGGGGAGGATTTGTTCATGTATCTCTTGGTGTAAGAGCACGCCATGAGTGCCGTGCTTCTGAGGTATCAAGGAGTGCAATAGCCAGTATACTATGTCAGCAAGACCTTGGTTGATTCCGAGACAAGGTACTTGCCCCTACAGAAGTTTGTGTTATCTCTTGTACACGCTACATGGAAGCTGCCCCACTATTTCCAAGCTTACACCATCTATGTGCTAATAGAATACCCTTTGCAGTCGTTGTTGAAGAGATCCGACTTCATGGGCCGAATAACTAAATGGGGAATTCAGCTTGGTTCTTTTGACATTAGGTACAGGCCAAGAAGTTTGGTGAAAGGCCAGGTTCTTGCTGATTTTGTCATAGAATTTTCCCTGAGGAAAGAGATGGAACTGGTTTGCCATATGGATGTTCACCCATGGAAGGTATTTGTGGACGGCACATCTAGTGCAATGGGGACTGGGGCCAGGATTGTTATCATCACTCCAGAAGGGATAAGGCTGGAACATTCTTTTAGGTTGGGGTTTAGAACCTCCAACAATGAGGCCGAGTACGAAGCTTTACTTGCTGGACTGAGAGCTGTTCTGGATATGGGTGCATAGGAAGTTGAGATTTACTTGGATTCACGACTAGTGGTTAGTTAGATGCAGGGCAGTTTTGAAGCACGGGATCCTTGAATGAAGGAGTACCTACGAGTAATAAGGCAGGTCATGAACCAGTTTCTTAAGGCAAATGGGGTCCAGGTAACCCGAGGGCAGAATCGACATGCGAACTCTTTGGCCACTTTAGCATTGTTAATGATCAAAGAGGTACCTCGGTTAATTAAAGTGGAGCTCGTGGTGGAACCAAGTATTAACTCAGCAGTAGGTGTTTTAGTAGTAGCGATGTTCGAGCTGTGCTGGATGGGTCCAATCATTGACTTTTTGGCCGAGGATCAGGTGCTAGATGATGAAAAGGAAGCTGGTAGATTACACAGGGTAGCTACTCGGTCTTGGTTGTCGGTGGACTGTAAGCTGTACAAGAGGTCTTTTGGGGGGGCTTATCTTTTATGCTTGCACCTCGAGAAAGTTAATGGGCTTTTGGCTGAACTGCACGAGGGGGTGTGTAGCAGCCATGTAGGGGGACATTCATTGGTGCACCGAGTGATGACCTAGGGGTTGTGGTAGTCATAGATGCAGAAGGATGCCGCCAAATATGTACAAAAGTGCGAGTAGTGCCAAAAGCACGCCTTGTTGATCCATCAGCCAGCAGGAAGTTGAAATCCTGCCAACAGCCCCTAGCCCTTTGCCCAATGGGGGCTGGACATTGTCAGTCCATTTCCTCGGGCCACGGGCAATCGGAGATTTGTTTTGGTAGCTGTGGATTACTGCACAAAATGGGCGGAGGCTGAGGCATTGGCTAATATCCAGGACGTAGACGTTAAAAAGTTTGTATGGAGAAACATAGTTACCAGATTTGGGGTGCCAAAGTCCTTCGTATCTGACAATGGGTTGCAGTTTGATAGCAGAGCCTTTAGTGAGTTTTGTAGTAATCTCGGTATCAAAAAAAAATATTCCACCCTGGCTTATCCTCAGAGCAATGGCTAGGCTGAAGCCACTAAAAAAGCAATTGTTAATGGATTGAAGAAAAGACTGGAGGGCACGAAGGGTAGGTGGGCCAAGGAGTTGCTCGATGTTTTGTGGGCGTACTGAACAACCCCCAGAAGATCCATGGGAGAAACTCTATTTTCCTTGACGTACGAGGCGGAGGCAGTCATAGTAGCCAAGGTAAACCTATGTAGTGCATGGGTTACAGGATTTACCCCTACCCAGAATGACGAATTAATGGTAAAACATTTGGATTTGTTGGAGGATTGCCGAGAATTAGCAACTATACGTCTGGCCGAGTATCAGCAAAGGCTTGCCCGAAGGTACAACCAAGGTGTAAAGATAAGGGAATTCAGCACTAGGGACCAAGTGTTGCGGAAAGCGGTTGGAAATAGGCGAGACACCATTGTAAGGAAGCTGGCCCCAACTTGTAAAGGACCTTATAGAGTTACTACCATTGCGAATGCGAGAACATATTATTTGGAAGATTTGGACGAAATGCCACTTCTCTGACCATGGAACACCCACAATTTAAAGAAATTTTACCACTAATTGCTAGTATGAGGGGTATGGGTTGAATGTAATGTTATATGTGCATAATATTTATTAATACAAAGGTGATGTTTATCCATGTAGGTGTATTTGTACTTATAATTCCATCATTGTTAACTCATTAGTCCTGGTTAGCGAATGCGAGGAGAACTAAGGCAAATTATTCCAAGGAGAGAAACCTGGTCCCGGTTCAATCTTCATCACTGGACAGGTGGAAACCTAACTTGAAACTTACATAAGGACAGAAACCTATTCTCGGTTTGATCTTCATCACCAGACAGGTGGAAACCTAATCTCAAAATTTACTTAAGGACAAGAACTCGTCCCCTGTTCAATACTCATCATCGGACAGGTGGAAACCTTACACTAAGTTTTCCAAGAATAAAAACCCACTTCCCAACTCTATTCTAATCATCGGGCACATGGAGCCTATGTTGAATTGTTTAAGGGACTGAAACCGACCTCTCAGATTCAATCTGAATCACGGAGAAGGTAATTACCTTACACTAAATTTTCCTAGATAAGTCAGCATATGTCAAATTATCACCGAGGAGCCAATTCTTTCTAAGGTATAGTCAATTTCTTCCAAATCGGTCTCGGTCACTATACATGCATAGATATAATCTATCCTTTTGAAAACAAATGAGAAAATAGTCTCAATCACTGTCTGGGAGCAAATCGTGATTAGACTGCTCGGTCACTAGGAACAAAAAAAAAAAATAAATAAATAAATAAAACAAAAACAAAAACAAAAATAAAAACAGGCAGGTAGGCCATGACAAAAAGAATAACTTAAGAAGCAGTTAGATAAACATTCATAAATATGATTAAACTAGATGTTCATTCACCATGAAAAGCAAACAGAAATAAAAACCAAATCATTCTTCTGTCACCACAACCCTGTGACTGTAGGAAAATCAAACAAATAAAAGTAAAAATTAAACACGAGTGGAAAATAAAAGCAAGATATAAACATAAGTATCAGATTGAAGGATTGGTAGGCAGGAGATGGATTGCATCCTCGGCTTATAGGTCTGGGACATCCTTGGTTGGCTGATTCGCGAGCGGTTGTTGGACTTGTGCCTGTGGCAGCATTAAGGTTACTAGTGACCTCGAGATCAACACTCTCCACATGGGTGTAAATTGTTCGGACCAGCTCCCTCATGCTGGGGGTATCTTCTTTGTTGGCAGCATCAGCTTGACTCTAAATGGGGGGAGGAGGAGCTGGGTATGGGATTTGCTCTGGGTTCCTCAGTGGGGAGTCTTCGGCCACTCCTATTGCTTAAAGGGCTATAAGCCACCCCTCCCCAAACCCATGAAACCGAGCTTGGTGGACAATAGGCTCCACGGAGTTCTCAGCATTTGCGAAGCTCTCATTGTACCACTTCTCCTCGCAGGCTTCAAGTGTCGCCTTCAGGTCAGCTATCTTATCAACTTGGGCTAAGTTTAGGCTTTCTGCCTCCGCCAATTTCAGCACTACACGCCCCAGCTTGGCTTTCATCTCGGCCGGTCTCTTCTCTGCCACCAACTGGGCTTTCTCAAAAGACTAAGCCTTCTTTTCAACTGCCTCAGCAGCTTTGCCCATCTCCTTTTCCATGGCAGTTGCAACGTCCTTAAGGGCCTTCTTCCGTTCAGCATCCTTGGCGAGCTCCTTCAGCCTCTCGTTAAGAATGTGGGTCAGCTATGCGGCCTGATAATGTAGTAGTGATTAGTATGAAGGTGAAGGAAGTATGTACACATCGAAATAAATGGGAAAGTGAGAGGTCGTGTATCAAGCTCTGGGCCACCTACCCCCCTTGGCCTTAGGCCCAGGCCCTTATGCTAGCGAAAGTTGGCAGAGGCTTGTCGCCAAATTTGAAGATGGGCAGCTAGCTCACCTCGGGTCAAGATGAAGATGCCACTTCGATGTTGACTTGGGCAGCTGGTCGGGAATCACCTATTGGCTCTCGGATCGTGGTCTCGCCCGATACCCAAGGAGGGGTCTTCGAAGGAGCATCACTTGGAACCAGGGGCGGTTGATCGGCTACGCGCTTCTTCTTTTTGGCACGGCCGACAAGGGGAGGGGGAGGAGTTCGGTCCTTGCCTTGAGGCAATTGAGGCCAAGTCGTAGGACGAGTGTAGGGAAAAACCTGGTCAACAATCATTTTTCACCTGGTCACCATCTCCGCTTCTTGGTCAGCCTTAGCTGCTTCTGGCTCGGTTATTCAGGCTTGAGCTTCGAGCTCTTCAACTGGTATGTGGACTTTACGGCTTTAAGACACACGTTTAGCCGATTCATCTCTCATCGGTGCAAGATCCTCTACTATAGTATATCTGGGGCCGAGGTCCCGAGCTTTACCAACTGTCAAGGAAGGCAGAAGAAAATTGGCATGCCAAACGTTGATGTATGATAGAAGTGGGCTGTCCACGAGCAAAGCTTGGTTGAATGACTGCCAGGAAGAGTACATGAGGTCGCAGCCAAGTATTAGATGGGATGCTCAGAGCTGTCAGTCTGTGTGCGTAAAGATCTTTGACCTAACTACAAAATTGAGATCCCTCTCGTGCATAACTCTGAGATTCGATTTAAATCTTCTCCTTTCTGCAATGAATTAATAAAATGACTGGTTAGTACATACGTGAGTAAGCTGAGCAAAAGTATCGAGTTTAAACCAAGTAAAATTGCTCAGTATCAACCAATGTCACGCAGCAAAAGTGGACAAGGGAGCTCATCGGCAAGCCAATTGCCGCTTACCAGGACAAATTCTCCAACCGAGTTTCTGTTGGAGTCGGGATAGCATGATATAAGCCGTACTCGCATATCCCTAGTTTTTAAATAGTAATTGGACTTAATGTTGTTGCACAAACTACACATAAAATATTTAGTTTAGTTTACTGACACAACTCACCACTCGGTAAAAATTAGGAAGGGGGAGTTGGTCGGGACACAAGTCGTAAAACCTAAGGGTACCTATAATGAGAGGGTTCACGGGAAACCTAACCCCACCCTCTAGGATAGCCATCAAAGGGAAAAAGACTACATTTGAACCAACGCACCTTTAGAGGGTAATATCGCCCTCGTGACAGTAGGCGATATCAACATCCTTAAGAATGCCATCGGTTCCTCTAAAGTTGGCCAAGGTAGCCCCAGGCGCAAGAAGATGAGAGTATCCCATTACTAAACTCTAGAGTGAAGAAAATTGAAAGAATGGAAGAGTAAAGAAAACTTACTTTGGGCTCTAGAAAATGATGATTTGGAGTGGAGTATTTACGTACAGAAGAAGGATGCTCGACAGAGAGGAAGTTGAAGGAGAAAGGATGCAAAGAGTGAAATGAAAAATCTGGAGGAACTATTTATAGGGCTAATGCGTTCAATGAACAAGAAGGCGGGAAAGAACTTCTGGCTTCTCCTCGTAACCCTCCACACGAATGAGTACAGATCATGACCTGTCGGGTTACAAAAACAGTGGATGTGACAACCTGGCAGAGTGCCCCTTTTGAGAAAGCATTGATGACTATCTCGTCTATCTAATAATCGATGGTTGGGATCCCCAAGTGGTCACTGGCACTAACCAACCTTGTCCTTGGCACCCCATTAGATCTTTCTCTTCAGAAGACATTTGCAAGAATAGGCTAGCATCCTTTTTCAGCAAGCAATGCATAAGATCACTTGGACAATTAAACATCTTGTCAGGAAGATTATCACATTACAATCTAATAAAAGACACAAAAAAATTAGTTCTTTGGAGAATCTAAAATTCCTCCACAAATAACCAATAAAAAGATGTTATGATATAAAGCCAACTATTTTCGATAAATTTACATTGCTCAAAGCAACTTGCTTTCTTAAGAAAGAAATCATAAGCATAATATCTATAAAGTTGGTAGAACAACAAATGAAGTTTTTAAAGTTCCAAGGTTGGCAGCAAGCTTGTGATTTGCCAAGACATAACTAATATTCCATTTTATTCCAAACATTTTTGTTGTTGAATAATAATTAACTGCATCCACAAGTTCACAATTAAAATTAAGTAATTCAAAAAAGTCTTTATTATGGGTTTCATTTCTCTGCAGTGTGGAAACGGTGGAGGGAGAGAGAGAAGAAATTTGAGATAAAAAAAAAAAAAAAATTTCCTTAGAATCTGATTGGTTGAGTAGATGCATTTGAACCGAGTTGGACCGTTTGGGTCAGGTACCATCTAAAATTAAAAATAAACGTAAGCCCACACCCAATTAGACTAACAGCCACAACCCAACCTCCAGCCAACTCACAAAAAAACAAGTCATCATTTCTAATCTATAAGCCTAATTAGTCCTACCCCATAAGGCTCAATGCAAAGCAACAGAGTCCCTCTGAAATTTTAAAACTTAAACCCACATCATGCCCAATGCGTGAGTTTGCACCAGACCATTTCAAACCCCCACTTAAACTAAAGAACTAGCCCCACATTAAAACCTTCAATTAAAACAAAACAAAACACACACACCTTTAAGCCCAAAACTGAGTTTGCATTTCCAACCTTTGAGCCCAAAACTGAAACCATCTCCAACCTTTTAATACCAAACCTCTTGCAATTCGGCCCAAAAAAATTAACAAGCACATGCCTCTAGCAAGTCCAATATAAATCAAACTAAATTCACCTAAGCCCAACTCATGGATCCATCAGCGCATAAGTTTGCAAAGTTGAACATTGCAAAATTAAAGAATTTCGTAGTTTTAATTGTTAAACCAAATTTTTGTTGATTTTTTATCATTTTTTATGCCTTTGACCAAATTTGATTGAGCTTAAATTGAAATTTAATAATGTGACTAAATTAATTTTGATGCTAAATTTAAAACTATGAAATTTTGTGTAATTTAATTTTCTATGTAACGCAGGCTAAATTTGTAGTATCATTTTCATGAAAAATTGGTATCCAAGCCCATCTCGAAGCTAAGACTAACTTTTTAGAACCCTAGGCCACTCTCTTAAATCAACCCAGCACCTTGAGGCCCATCAATTACTTAGGTCTCCATTTTGGCTAGCCCACCAACAAAGGTCTCAGGCCTATTAGAAATTATGCATTAGCCCACTTTTTACAAATTGCATTTTCAACCCTGAACTCTTCAAAAATTAAACTTTGACCCTTTACTTTAAATTAAAGTTTTGACCCTAAAACTCTTCAAAATTATATTTTAGACTCCTAGGCACAAAGGCCCTCTAGGCAACAAAAATGCAATTTCAATCTCATTTTGTGCCAAAAATAAAATGTTTTCTTTTAAACTAATAAATTTGTCAAATGCCTTTCACGCTTTATTGGAATTTAACATTTTCTTGTTATTTCTTTGTCTTCTTGTAGGGAACAAATACTTTGGGAAAAGGAATTTGCAAATTTGTAGTTGTGCTATGCAATGAGATTAGTTTTATTAAATTTACCATGTTATTTATATTTTTAGTCAATGCCATGTAATCACATTTTTAACCATGTCTTTTGATTTTGTTTTTCTAAAATAAATTATTCACGTGTCATCTTAGGATAAATAAAAAAAAAATAAAAAATAAAAATTGTCAAATGACAACTGTAAGGACACGATTATTTAACGGCCCAAAACTGACGTTGGGCTCGTACATAAAAGATCCCTCACAATAAGATTTGTAGAGAGTGAGCTTAAAAGGCTTGCCTTTGATCGCTGGGCCACGGTCTGGTCCTGATTTTAGGGGGGCTCATGTAGAAGTGAGTTTGGCCTGAACATCCAAGCCCTACAACGATGTAGCCTGAAGGGTTGGACTCCTCGGAATTAGTCCGAGGAGCATTCAGTTCTTCCCCGCTCTTCTCCTCTTTTTCCGCCTCCTCCATTTTCCTTTGGCTTTAGTTTCCTTTTATACTCGTATTCCTCCCCCTCTTTAGGGTCCACGTGTAGATTTAGATTTATGGTGCTGATACTTGTCCCATCAGCCCCTCCCTAAAGTCGTTGGGAGTGGTTGTAAAGGCTGAAAAGCAGGGTTCATTTAGTTGCAGAACACTTAATGCATTGGCAGCAACTTTTCCTTAGATATTTTCATGCTTCCTTTTGTCCTTTTCTTTCTTAATACTTATCCTCTTTCGTGGAGTGGTCTGATGCGTCACTTTCTGATGGCTGACCGTCCCCTTTCTCCTCGGCCTGGCCTGTCCGAGGAGGAGTTCTTCCTTGGGCTGGGCCCTTGGGCCTTTTTTGGGGCTTTCACTATGCGTTCTCGGCAACAGGTCTCCTCGGCTTAGGCCTTGGGTCCTGATGTAGAACGGGCTTGGGCCATGAATTCTCAGGCCCCACAACAACGTTTTCATATTCTTTAGAAATTTACTCATTTGTATCCCTTGTTATTTCTTAGTGTCTTTTGTGTAAGGTGAAATACTTTGGGAAAAAGAATTGCACTTGGTATGCTATGCTACGCAACGAGGTAAGCCTCATTAAATTTATCAAGTCATTTACCTACTAATCAGTGCCGTGAAATCACATGTTCAGCTCTGACTATTAATTTTGCTTTCTTAAATAAATTGCTTACATGCCATAAATTCACATTCACATGTAAACTTAAGTAGGTAGTACCAACCAACACATCCTTTTAAATCAAAATTCCGTATGTGTGGTTCATAGTCTAGAGACAATTATACTAGCTATGGGTTAATTACTTCATTGTATTTCTACTGCGATTAATGCAACATATATTATTTTTTTGATACGTCTGACATTTTTAGGAATTTTATTGTCGGTTCCCTAGGACCTTGTTTTGGATATCAACAAATAATTTTAAGTAATTTTTTTAATTTTTTAATTTTTTTGTGATTTTGCTATTTTTTTCATCTAGTTCAATTAAGTAGGATTAACCTTTTGAGAGTTTTCTATTACAAATACATGTTTTGTGGACATATTGAATACAATAATAACATTTTGGAAGTTTTATTTTGTTTCCATTGAATTCCAAATTTTTTTTCCTTGTGAATTTCATTATTTATTACTTTCTATATATCATCATGTAATGGTTAGGTAATATATGTTGGAGTCCTGTATGATTGAACTCAGATAGTGATTTGAAATTAAGCAGCAACAGAAGCCCGGATACCCCTATATTAATAGGTATACAAAACGGTTTATCAAAAAAAAAAGTTGTATAAAACATAATAGGGTTTTATTACATTGGCAATAACAGGGCGAATTATTGCAGGATCCATGCCCTAATGCGTTGGATCCATGCCTTAATGAGTGGAAATACTGGTCTGCCAAGAAGCTTCCGCTTCTACGTTGGCCAGTGCTATCAGACCAGTCCTCTCTACCTACACTCACGAGAGCATTAATGCTATGTACAATTTTTTTTTTTCTCACGCAAAAGATCTTCTCTTTTCTTTTTCTGATGAAATAATATATTTTTTTTGGGGAAAAATAATCCTCTATTTTCAAACTTCTATACTTGTTTTATCGTACATCCCTCGGTCTATAAATCAATCAGCCCCTAGCAATGCAGCAACCATACAACTCAGAAAAATAAACACCATATCACAGCTTCTTCTCCAAAACTCCAAAAATGGAGCCCAAAAAAATTCCGCCCCCCCAATTTTTTATTCTTCCCAAGCAAAAGTCATCGTTTTCTACACCTACCCGGGACTACCAGTTCCTCATCTCAAAACCATCAGCTACCTCGTCAAAGTAAAAAAAATAGCCCCCTCATCCTATCAACACTTACAAAAATCCCAGCAATAACAAAGAGCAAAATCACAGCTCTACAGCCAACATCTTAACAATAAGAGTCTTACAAACAGACTAGAAAGCTCAGAAAAATCCATCATTTTTACATCATTCGGAAACTACAAACATAGCCAGCTCCCAACACCATCTCCACAACCTCCAAAACACTGAAAAACAGAACCAAAACATAGAAAGCTCCCTCCTTTCTACCTTCAACCCAAAAAAACCCAACAAAGGTCCCTCATTTTTGCCATTTACCCAACAACCACAACCCACAATAGCAGTAGCGTCAACAACAAACAACAACAACTACAGACAACAGCAACGAACAACAGCAAAGAAAAGAGAAAAGAAGATAGAAGCAGAAAGCTAAAGCAAAAGCATTGGAAAGCAGAACAAAGGAGGGAAAGTGGAGAAACTGAAAAAAAGGGGTAACATTAATTCCCTTCTCACGCTTTCAATACAAGTTGTTTATGTGTTCATGCTTCTATACAATTAGTTCATGTGCGAACACACATATCACAAGGATACATTTTGAACTGGTACTCACAAAACACACAAGCTGCCTTTTTTTGAGGCACAAACTCATGCTCACTGCTCACACACATATGACATACCTACAGAAACAGCCCCACGGTCGAACTCAAAATAAACATCCAAATCCCAATCAAACGCAAATGCCCAACTAAATTTAACACTGAATCCCAATCCTAAAATCTGATAGAGATATATTAGATATATTAGTCCAATGTAACAGGCTCAAGTCCACTCCTGTTTGTATCAGTAGTTTATGATTAGTCGCCTATATATACTTATGTTAGTACATTGTAATACAGTTTATATATATACTTATGTTAGTTCATTGTAATACAGTTTACCGTACTACACAGGTTTTTTAAGTTTTTAAGGGTCTAAATATAATTTTGAAGAATTTTAGGTTCAAAACTTTAATTTAAAGTAAAGGGTCAAAGATTAATATTTGAAGAGTTAGGTTTGAAAATGCAATTTTTAAAAGGTTTGTTAAACCAAATTTTTATCAATTTTTATGAGGTTGACCAAATTTTTATGTGATTAAATTAATTTTGATGCTATTAAAACTATGGAATTTACAAATTAAGCCTGTGTTTCATAGAAACACAGGCTTAATTTGTAGTATGATTTTCACGAAAAATTGGTATAATTTTGGAATTTTTTAATCAAGCATGCCATTGAGGACTGACTGTTAATTGTTTAGTGAAAATTAAAAACAGCACCCACTTTAAAACTAAAGACAATTTAATTATCCAAGCCCAGCTCCAAGCTCAGACTAACCCTTTTAGAACCTTAGGCCACTCTTAAATCAACCCGGCACCTTGAGGCCCATGAACTACTTAGGTCTCCATTTTAGCTAGCCGAACAACAAAGGTTTCAAGCCAATCCGACAGCCCACCTTTTAGAAATTGCATTTTCAAGCCTAACTCTTCAAATATTAAACTTTGACCCTTTACTTTAAATTAAAGTTTTGAACCTAAAATTCTTCAAAATTATATTTAGACCCTTAAAAACTTAAAAAATAGCACAAAGGCCCTCTAGGCAACAAACATGCATTTTAAATCTCATTTTCTGCCAAAATAAATTTTTTTTTTAAACTATTAAATTTGTCAAATGCCTTTGTTTTCACACTTATTCAATTTGTCAAATGCCTTTGTTTTCATGCTTTATTGGAATTTAACATTTTATTTTTATATCTTTGTGTCTTCTTGCAGGGAATAAATACTTTGGGAAAAGGAATTTGCAAATTTGTAGTTGTTTGGCTGTGCTATGCAATGAGATTAGTATCATTAAATTTACCATGCTATTTATATTTTTAGTCAATGCCCTGCAATCACATTTTTAACCATATCTTTTGATTTTGTTTTTCTAAAATAAACTGTTCACATGTTATTTTAGGATAAATTATTTGCATATTTCACCAAATATGTGTTGCCAAGTGAAAACCTTCGGGATTGGGGGAATAATGTTGAGAGCAGGTGAAATCTAGGTAAATCACAAAAAATTATAAAATTGTCAAATGACAGTGTTTTCATATTCTTTAGGAATTTACTCATTTGTGTTCCTTGTTATTTTTTAGTGTCTTTTGCATTTGGAGAAATACTTTGGGAAAAAGAATTGCACTTGGTATGCTAAGCCACGCAAAGAGGTAAGCCTCATTTAATTTATCAAATCATTTACCTACTAGTCAGTGCTATGCAATCCCATGTTTAGCTATGACTATTAATTTTGCTTTCCTAAATAAATCGCGTACATGCCATATATTCACATGTAAACTTAGGTAGGTTGTATGTGATTGATGTGGGTAGGATTGGTGGGGAGGAATTTTAATTAAGATAAAGCTGGATCAAATTAGACTTTTTCCACCTCGTAAACTAAGCACATTCTTATAAAACCTTTTTAGGCCCACACCTCTCTTAAGCTCACATCCACTTATGTTGCAACAATGAGTCCACGGTTAAATAAAAAGAAACACCAACCTATTCCTCTTAAGCCCAGTTTCAAAAATAAGCTTTAGTCCAATAAGAAAATTAAAACTTTGCCTTGCATACAGTAGCTTAGTTGACGTGGGAGAGCAATGTATCGGCTGAATAAAAGAATACAGTAGCTAATTTATTACTCAACCTCAATCTTTTATTTGCTTCACATTTATCCCATCAAAGTAAGAGAGAGGAATTGCTGTTGCAACACTCGAGAGAGAGATTTTTGTGTTTGTTCATGCCCAGTTAACGGAATTAGTAGAATAAGATTCTCACCACATGTTTAGCCTTTGTTTAGCTTAGTTTCACATGATTAGGCCATAGAATTAGTACAATAACATGCCATTATCTTCTTCATTGAGATTCAAAATGTTTGTCTAAAATTCATGAGGCGTAAAATTAATGACGATGTGACAAACCACAAGTAACATTTTATGGTTATAGATGTTGTTGTGAGATAACGTCAGCATTAATGCATTATGACATATCAATTATTGGTCCCTAGGATATGGGGTTTACTATTCACATCAAGACCATTTGAACAAAGTTAGTAAAGATGACAGCTTCCCTTTAATTATCAAACATATTGGTAATGAAAATTATTTAGCTCCTTTACATAGTCCTCACATGTATGGTCAGCTTGATTGAAAAAGAGGTATAAGACAATGAATTCAAGTGAAATTTTCTAATATTTTAGTATTCATTAAATAATACCTATTTAATTTTATATATTGTACATTTTTATATAAAAATTCCATTTTCTTATTCATAGTTATTCGAAAGCATCTATCAATAATTAATGATGGCGTGAATAATATTTTATTAGTATGAATCTTGTTGGGAGATAATATTCACCTAAGATATGATGTTCACTATTCAAATCAAGATCAAGTGAACACAACTGGTCAAGAAGTCAGTTTTCCTTTTATCATAAAACACATGGATTATCAAAATCATTTAATTCCTTTACTTGATCCTCACCTACATGGTCGGCTTGATAAAACATGAGGTAGGACAGGTGAATTGATATGAAGGTTTTTAATATTTAAATATTCATTAAGTAATATTAATTTAATTTTATATATCATACATTTTTATTTAAAATTTTCATGCTCTTATTTTTGAGATTCAAAAGTGTTTCCTAAAATTAATGAAGGCGTGGCAGACCACAAATAACATTTTATGGTTATGAATCTTCTTGTAAAATAATGTTTGCATTAAATGCATTTTGGCAAATCAATTATCAGTCCGCCGGATACGGTGTTCACCATTCACATCAAGAGCATGTGAACACAACTGGTCAAGAAGTCAGTTTCCCCTTTATCATAAAACACATGGGTTATATATTGTGTATTTTTATTTAAAAATCACACTTTCTTATTTTTGAGATTCAAAAGTATTTATCAACAATTAATGACAACGCCACAAACCACATATAACATTTTATGGTTATGACTCTTGTTGTGAGATATTGTTTGCCTTAATTACATTTTGGCAAATAAATTATTGATCCCTTGGATATGACATGCCCTATTCAAATCTAGAACAAGTGTACATAACTGGTCAAGAAGTCAGCTTCCCTTTTATCATAAAACACAATTTATCAAAATCATTTACTTCTTTTACTCAATCCTCACCTGTATGGTTAGCTCGATAGAATTTGAGATAAAAAATGATGAATTAAAGTGAAGTTTTTTAATAATTAAATATTCATTAGATAATATTTATTTACCTTTATATCTCATACATTTATTTAAAAATTCCATTTTTCTTCTTTGTTGAGATTCAAAAGCATTTATCTAAAATAACTTATGGCATGACAAACCACAAATAACATTTAATTTTACGGTTATGGATATTACGAGGAGTGAGATAATGATTGGATTAAATGCATTTTCACAAATAAATTAGTGGTCTCTACGGTATGGCGTTCATCATTCATATCAGGACCATTTGAATGCAACAGGTAAAGAGGTCAATTTCCCATTTATCATCAAACATATGGGTTATCAAAATCATTTACTTTCTATACTTGATCCTCAAATATGGTTGGCTTGTACATCCTTTTTTACTTCCATGAACCACTAAACCCTACACCTATGATTGTGTATTTTTTTTTTTTTTTTTTTTTATTGTAAAAATTTAGACCCATTAAAACTCACTGCTTTATGGGTTAATGTACTTTTTTCTATTTCTTATATTTCTCTTTTTTGTAATCATATATTTTTTGAATAATTTCAATAACTTGTAGGCTTTGAATCTTCTGATTCTTTATTTATTTATTTATTTTTTTGAAATTTTAACATTTGAATTTTTACTTTATGAGGGCAATATACATAATTCTCTTATAAGGAAACTCACATATATATATATATATATATATATATATATATTGATGCGTGGACTACATCATTCATCTTAAATTGGAGCCGATTTAGCATTCAAATTGTTGAAACTAGAATAATATTTAAACCTGAACATGTTAATATTTGATCAAAAGTTTTCCGTGCATAGTAAATTATAATTATAAAGGCCACTCATTTTCAATCCTAATTTATTACTCAACCTCAATCGTTTATTGGCTTCACATTTGTCCCATCTAAGTAAGAGAAAGGAATTGCCGCTGCAACACTCGAGAGAGAGATTATCATGTTTGTTCATGCCCAGTTAACGGAATTAGTAGAATAATATTTTCATCGCATGTTCAGCCTTTATTTAGCTCAATTTCACATGTTCAGCTCACTAAATTAGTAGAATAACATGCCATTATCCTCTTCGTTGAGATTCAAAAATGTTTATCTAAAATTCATGATGGCAGAAAATTATTGATGGTGTGACAAACCACAAATAACATTTTATGGTTGTGGATCTTGTTATGAGATAATGTCCGCATTAAATGCATTTTGGTAAATCAGTTATTAGTCCATCGGATATGGCGTTCACCATTCACATCAAGAGAGCATGTGAACACAATTGGTCAAGAAGTCAGTTTCCCATTTATCATAAAATATAGGGGTTATAAAAATCATTTACTTCCGTTACTTGGTCCTCACTTGTATGGTCTGCTTGATAGAGTTTGGGATATAAGACGATGAATTTGTATGATGTTTTCTAATATTTATATACAATTAATGATGGCGTCACAAACAACAAAAAACATTTTATGGTTATGAATCTTGTTGTGATTTATTGTTTACCTAAAATTCATTTTGGCAAATCAATTATTGGTCCCTAGTATATGATGTGCACTATTTAAATCTAGGACAAGTGTACATAACTCATCAAGAAGTCAGTTTCATTTTTATCATAAAACATGTGTTATCAAAATCATTTACTTCTTTTACTCAATCCTCACCTACATGGTTAGGTCGACAGAATTTGAGATAAAAAATGATGAATTAAAGTGATGTTTTTTAATATTTAAATATTCACTTAATAATATTCATTTAACTTTACATATCATACATTTATTTAAAAATGTGATTTTTCTTATTTGTTAGGATTCAAAAGCATTCATCTAAAATTACTAAAGGCATTACAAATAACATTTTATGGTTATGGATTTTAATTGGTGTGAGATAATGTTTGGATTAAATGCATTTTCGTAAAACAATTTGTGGTCTCTAAGGTACGACGATCAGCATTCATTTCAAGAACATTTGAAAACAACAGCTTAAGAGGTCAGTTTCCCTTCTATCACCAAATATATGGGTTATCAAAATCATTTATTTCATATACTTGATCCTCATGTATGGTCGGCTCATACTTCCTTTTTTACATCCATGAACCACTAAACCCAACACTGATGACTGTGTATGATTTTTCTTTTTATTGTATAAAGTTTAGATCCACTGAAACTTGTTACTTTATGGGTTCATGTATTTTTTTCTTTGTCTTACATTTCTCTTTTGAGTAATCATAAATTTTTCGAATTGTTTCAATAACTTGTAGGCTCTTAATCTTCTGATTTTTTTTTTTTTTCTTTTTTTCTTTTCTTTGAAGTTTTAACATTTGAATTTTTACTTTATGAGGGCAATACATCTTTCTCTTATAAGGAAACTCGCATATATATATATATGGATGGTGGGTTCATAAGAAACGTTTGAACTACATCTTTCATCTTAAATTGGAGCCGATTTAGCATTCAAATAGTTGAAATTAGACTAATATTTAAATCTGAACATGTTAATATTTGATCTAAAACTTTTCAGTGCAAAGTAAATTATAATTATAAAGACCACTCAATTTCAATGCTAATTTATTACTCAACCTTAATCTTTTATTTGCTTCACATTTATCCCATCAAAGTAAGAGAGAGGAATTGCCGCTGCAACACTCAAGAGAGAGATTTTTGTGTTTGTTCAAGCCCAGTTAACGGAATTAGTAGAATAACATTTAACATTTTCACCACATGTTTAGCCTTTGTTTAGCTTAGTTTCACATGATTAGGCCATAGAATTAGTACAATAACATGCCATTATCTTCTTCATTCAGATTCAAAATGTTTGTCTAAAATTCACGAGGCGTAAAATTAATGATGATGTGACAAACCACAAGTAACATTTTATGGTTATAGATGTTGTTGTGAGATAACGTCAGCATTAATGCATTATGACATATCAATTATTGGTCCCTTTAATCATCAAACATATTGGTGATGAAAATTATTTAGCTCCTTTACATAGTCCTCACATGTATGGTCAGCTTGATAGAATTTGAGGTATAAGACAATGAATTCAAGTGAAGTTTTCTAATATTTAAGTATTCATTAAATAATACCTATTTAATTTTATATAGTACATTTTTATATAAAAATTCCATTTTCTTATTCAAATCAAGATCAAGTGAACACAACTGGTCAAAAAGTCAATTTTCCTTTTATCATAAAACACATGGATTATCAAAATCATTTATTTCCTTTACTTGATCCTCACCGACATGGTCGGCTTGATAAAACATGAGGTAGGACAGATTAATTGATTTGAAGGTTTTTAATATTTAAATATTCATTAAATAATATTAATTTAACTTTATATATTGTACATTTTTATTTAAAATTTTCGTGCTCTTATTTTTGAGATTCAAAAGTGTTTTCTAAAATTAATGAAGGCATGGCAAACCACAAATAACATTTTATGGTTATGAATAATGTTGTAAAATAATGTTTGCATTAAATGCATTTTGGCAAATCACATCAAGAGCATGTGAACACAACTGGTCAAGAAGTCAGTTTCCCCTTTATCATAAAACACATGGGTTATAAAAATCATTTACTTCTGTTACTTTTTTTTTTTTTTTTTTTTTGAGAAATTCCTAATACTAAACTCACACACACATTTTACTGGGGAGAGGAGACACGAGTATAATATCACACAACTTACACCTTTCAAAAGCCGGTAACTCTTGAAAGGGGTATGAAGGCTTTATACCCTTAAGTGAACACTCACTTTTTCGATGTGGGAGAACTTACTCCCATGCTTTTCTTTTGGGAACACTCACTTCTGTTACTTGGTCCTCACTTGTATGGTCTGCTTGATAGAGTTTGGGATATAAGACGATGAATTTGTATGAAGTTTTCTAATATTTATATACAATTAATGATGGTGTCACAAACAACAAAAAACATTTTATGGTTATGAATCTTGTTGTGATTTATTGTTTACCTAAAATTCATTTTGGCAAACCAATTATTGGTCCCTAGTATATGATGTGCACTATTTAAATCTAGGACAAGTGTACATAAATCATCAAGAAGTCAGTTTCATTTTTATCATAAAACATGTGTTATCAAAATCATTTACTTCTGTAAGGTTGAATTTAATCAACCATCTTGTTGGCTTTATTCTGTGCCAAATTTGCTTGTATTTAAGCAATTAGTAACCCTGTATTTAGGTAGGATTTTTGTAAGGGTAGTGAGTGAGATAGTGTGAAGAAATGTTCAAGAGTGTGCAAGAAAAACAGAGACTCGCAACTGGATCTCGCGGGTGATTTGCGGCTGCAAGCCGCCAGAAGCTACACACGTGCCAGGTATGCTAGAAGTTGAAGTGTCATACTAGCTGGAGCACTACAGGACAAAATAGGACAACTGGCCATTTAGTTATCTCGCGGCTGGAACTCGCGACTTAGTCAAGCCGCGAGCCAACCTTGTTTTGAAAAACCTGACTCTTCACATTCCATTCTCACCTAAGTATAAATACCCCTTATTCCCACGAAAGAAAGAGAGATTCCAGAGAGAATTTTGAGAGAGAAACCCTATAGTAAAACAAGATTGATTCATCCACAATCTTCACATAAGAGACTCTTCAAATTCCTCTACTCTCTTCCTTTCCATTGTTAAATCTTTGAGAGGCCTTTTACCAAAACCTTTTCTTACCATATCCATTACTGTGAGAGGATTGTTTGGTGTTCTGGGAAGCAGTTAGGAAGGAACCAATTTCACATTGGTTGATGCTATGGTCAAGTAGCGGAATCCGGGAAACTAGAAAAGAAATAGGTTCGGCGCAACCTCGTTGGAGCAAGAAGCTTGGAGGGCTTAGGTACACTGGGTAGATTAGGCTTGGAGGGTCTATTGTTGTTCATGTATCCCAACTACATTTTCTAGTGGATTACTTACCGCTTGGAGGGCGGCGGAGAAGTTTTATGCCAAGGGCTTCGTTTTCCTTTTCGATAACACATCGTTGTGTTGTCCTTGTGTTTGCATCTCTCTTCCCTTAATCTTTGTCTTTTATTTTCTGCTGTGGATGTGATTTTAATTGGCTTAGATTGTTTACCAATTCTGTTTATAGCTTGTGTTCATTTTCCACACACTTATTATTTGTCATAAAGCTTGAATTGGTATTTTTGTTATTGGAGGTCTAAACGTTCAAGGGTGTTTTATACACTATTTGAACTTTCAATTGGTATCAGAGCAGGTACACTTTTATTGGTTTCATTACCATAGTGTGATCCTTGACCCCATTTTGAGATGGACCGGTCTCAATCCCTAAATGCGCCTCCATATTTTGATGGTAGTAATTATGCATTTTGGAAGGTTCACATGAGAGAATTTTTATGTTCCATTGATGAATCAGTTTGGGATGCTGTTGATATAGGATGAACCAGGCCTGAGGAAGCCAAATCCACATGGGATAAGGCAGCACTCGCCGCATCTAATGCTTACAGTAAAGCACTTAACGCGATTTTCTATGGTGTGTCTCCAAATAAGTTTCACAGGATTTCTCACATTACCGTTGCCAAAGAAGCATGAGAGATATTGAAGACCACTTACGAAGGCACGAAGAAAGTGAAAGACACCAAGCTGCAGATGCTAACCACTCGGTTTGAGGAGCTACAAATGAGTGAGGATGAGTCCTTTGACTCTTTTTATAGCAAGCTGAATGAGGTGATTGTCAGCAAGTTCAATTTTGGGGAGAAAACGGAGGATTCTAAAATAGTAAGGAAGATCTTTCAATCATTGCTGGAAAGGTTTCGTGCCAAAGTGACAACGATTGAAGAGAGCAAGGACCTTGATGACATCAAAGTCCAAGAGCTGATTGGTTCCCTTCAGACTTATGACATGTCGCTGCCCACTCAATGGAAGAGCAAATCTCTTGCTCTTAAGACCATTAATGAAAAGTTGGAAGTCCATGACTCATCGGATGAGGATGTGGTTGACAAAGATGTTGCTTACCTTGTGAAAAATTTCCGAAAATTCTTGAAATTCAAGAATAATGACAAATTTGGTGATAAAGGGAAATTCCAAAGTTCATGAAGGGAGAAAAGGGAATTCAAAAAGAAAGATGGAAAAGAATCCCAATCTACACAAGGTGTCACTTGTTTTGAACACAACGGGCATGGACATTTTAGGAAAGAATGTCTGAATTATTTAAAATCGAAAGGCGAGGTGTATGCCATGACAATGAGTGACTCGGATTCATCCAACTTAGATTTTGAGGAAAGCTGTGACGAAGAAAGGAATTATTCTGCCTTTATGACTATTGCCCATGTTGAGTCTTCAGACGAGTTGAATTTGCTTGTACGAGAACTTGGAGAACATAGTGATGAAGAATTATTGGGAGTTGTTGAAGAATCAGATGCTGAAGAAGATGAAAGCACAGCCAATCTTCAAGAGAATTATAACTCACTCCTGGAGAAGCCGGGTGAGTATATAAGGGTGGCCAAGGCAGCTGTGAGAAAGATGAAGAAGGTAGAGGAGGACTATAAAAGTCTCCTAATTCGCTACAAGGAGACTAAATGTGAGATAGAGACACTGAATGGTGAGCTGTCAGAAGCCTACACAAAAGTGAGATTTCTTGAGCAAGAGGTTGTGCAAGCAAATGCCAAGATAGAGAGGGTCTCCACCAAGAAGCTAGATGATGTTATTTCATCTCAAAAGCATTTTTCAGACAAATCCGGGTTGGGATATACCGGAGGGAGTAGCTTATCTGGCAATATCACCAAAGAAGTAAGTTTATAAAGGCCAAAGAGCCATTTGAAGTTGACCTTACTGCTGAGAAGCCCAAGATGGAGGAGAAGAGGAATGTGGAGAACCAACGGATGTTGAACAACCCCCATAATCAATCTGTGGGCAGTTCTGAATCCCGAGCCAAGTCTCGTCCACGATCACAAAGAGGTCCTAGATCGAACTATGTGTGTCATCACTTCGGACTTCAAGGGCATACTCGACCAAATTGTCAAAAGTTGAGAGCAATGAATAGTGCAACTGCTCCAAGGTCACAGGGACCTAGAAATGACAGGAGAAATTGGGCTGGTGAACCATCAAGAGATCAAAGTGGTGATCCCGGAATGATGGACGTGATGAAGATGATTGGTGCTTTCACCAACTACTTGGAAAGCTTCACACGAAGGTTTGAAAGCCCTAACTCTCGTACCCAATCTTATAAGGAAATCACCCCAAACGCAACTGACGTGTGGGTGAAAAAGGGTACTCATGTATAAGCATTACAACATGTCCATGCATTAATACTTCCTATGCTTTGTGACTTTGTTTGGTTGTTTGCTTATTGATTGTGTTTGATTGAAATTTGTTTGTTTGTTCTTGCATTCTATCATTCAAATTTTTTTGTTGCTTTTGATCAATTTTTTTTTGTCAAAAATCCAAAAAAGTACATGAAAAGTAAAAAATCAAAAAGATTGATCGGCATTGTTGAGTTTTGTCTCAAAACTTGTTTTGCCTTGTACCTTTATGCTAATGGTCTCGTGCAGTTACGAGCGTAGCTGGTTCCTTTGCACTCTTATCACTGTAGAAGAAATCTTGAAATTTATATGACTGTTGTAAATAGATCTTCAAACTTGTCATGAATGATTAGTGAATAGTTATATTGATCTAGAGACATACATAGACTTGTGCCTATATATCTTCTCACTCTTTATTTTTTTGCTAAAAAGAGCTCACCAAATGTAAATCTTCAAATGTAAAGAGATATTGAGCTGCAAAAACCTGTCGCATATACTAGTATTCGACTAGGAAAAAGGGAAAGCGACCAAAAATAAAATGTATGATTTTTCAAAAAGCCAAATGCTATCTCATCAAGGTGATATATCAAACATCATTTTCACAATGAGATGTGACTATTACAAAAAGATCAAAAGGGTCAAATGTTATGATTGAAAGTGGAGCCAAATGTAAAGCTCCAAGTCATGTAATCAAGTATTGTGGGAGGTCATATATGCATACTTCTATAATTGAGATGGGTCACATGATCTAGTGCTAATTGTGTATGCCTTGGTTGAATTGATCATTGAAACTTCACATTAGACTAAGGACTATCTCATTGTTGATATCCACACACAACACACAAGTTTATGTTAAATGAATGCCCTATTCATTTGTGTGATTGTACTTGATAAAATGTGTTTTCACATGCTCAATCTTTGTTGATTCAAACTCAAAAAGATTTTTGAGTGTTTTAGTTGTTTTTGGAAAGAATTTTGTTCTCACAAAAACTGAAATTTTCAAAAACAGTGTTGTCCTGTTTTGGCGACTCAGTCGCGGGTCAGACAAGTCGCATGCCACAATCGCAAGCTCGCGGGTCAGTTTTGGCGACTTGGTCGCGAGTGGAAGGTCCAGTCGCGAGGGGAACATAGAGATTTTCGTAGCTCAACAAGCGACTCCCTCGCGAGTGAGACTTCCAATCGCGAAAAGCACTTAGCAAATTTTTCAAAACTTTTGGCTTGAAGTGTTTTGGCGGGTGATGTTGGCGACTTCTTGGCGACTTACCTCAGTCGCGAAAAACGCTTGTTTTACAAAGTAAGGGTAGTTTTTTAAATCTTTTTCAGTTTTTCCCTTGAACTTTTTGTGACTATTCACTTTCTCTTTCGACTGAAACTTACCCAAACACTCCGTGTCACTCTCTACAAACTCCATTTTTGAATCATCTCAACTTAAAATCCTCAAGAAATAGGTATGGGTTCTTATTTTCTCACTAAGTATTTCTTGTTTTTGAGCTTTTCCCTCTTGATTCTATGTGTTGTTATTCTGATTTGTGATAGGTTGGTGATTCGGTGTTGAGATTTGTCCGTGTTTGGCTTGTTGAGGCTCTTGATTTATGTGAACTTGTTTAGGTTGCTAGATTTGTTTATTATTATTTGTCTTACTCAATGCTTAGGGTTTGTTGACTATCTTATACCCATTTTGTTTGAACTCACTTTATTTAGTTGATTCAAAATGATTGAGTTTTGTTTGTTGGGTTATATTGATTTGATTCTGTGTTAGTATATCTTGTGTGTGCTTCTGTCTTGAGTATTCTGTGTCATTTCATACTCATCAAGATATGTCCCATTGACATATGTTTATCCTTTGGGTGTTGTTATACTCTGCAACATTAAAACTTTTCTGCAAAATGTTGTTTGTTCTTGATTGTCTACCAATCGGTACACTCATTTGATTTGTTGGTTTATGATTTAAGCCATTTCCTCTATACCTGACTTTAATCCATCTTTGGTCTTGCTGCTCTACTTTTATCTCTTTATGACATTAACAGAGTACTGTTTTTTTTTTTTTTTTTTTTTTTTTTTTTTTTTTTTTTGTATACATGTACTGTACTTTGTTGTTGTGGCCTTTTCTGTTTCCCATTTTGAGAGATACAAGAATTTTTTCTTAAAGGCAGGCATCATACAAGAAAGGTATGTGGATTTGGAGGATTTGAGAGACACCTTTATCCCTAATTGTTTTGAGGGGAGAGGATGGGAAAAGCTGCTAAGTGATTTTCCAGTTGTGTGTGAACCCCTAATTAGGGAGTTTTACTCCAATGCTGTGATAAAGGAAGATGAGTTGAGCTGCTGGGTTAGAGGAACAGAATTCACCTTAGATGCACATGACATTGATGATGTGCTAGGTCTTGAGGGGTTAGAAGATCATGATTTCATCAACTATAAGGATAGGATGCTTTCTATTGAAACTGTGCAACAGAGGATTGGTGGACAGAGAGAAGGGAAATGCCTAAATACCACAGCCTTTCCAGTGGATATGAGGTGTCTCACTATTATCATGATGTTTAACCTGTATCCTATAAAGAAGTTGACTACAATCAACAATACCAAAGCAATTTTTCTGATGGAGCTCAAGGAAAAGACATTCATTGATATCAGCTCCCACATATTTGATACTATTGTGGATGAGACTAAAACCACTTCTAGGCCTAAACTGATCTTCCCTAGCTTACTCATGAGGATTTTCAGAAAGAAGGGTGTTGCAATCCCTCGAGACATCAGTCCCATGTCTACACCTTCAGCAATTAACAAGCAAACCTTCAAGAGGATAAGTATTCGTCTTCCAGGTGAAGAAGATAAAGGTGATGAAGGAGAGGGTGTCCCAATGGAGACTGAGGCAGAGGCAGTAGGTCAGGCATCAACTTCAACACCCAGAAGGAGTGGCAAGAGGACTAGAGCATCAACTTCTTCAGATATACCTCCAGAGGCATTTCAGGTCATTTTGGAAAGACTTGATGGAATCAGAGAGGTCCAGACCGAGCAGTCTGAGAAGATAGCAGCCATGCAGGACCAGCTTGATGCTTTCTCTGCAAAATTTGACAGCATCACCACACATCATGAGCAGTGACCCTTTGGCCATTCCGGTCAAAAAGGGGGAGAAGTTTTTGAGAAGCAACTCTTGAGGGGGAGTACTATTTTGAGGGGGAGCAGTCAAAAACAGTGTCTATCTTGTTTACTTTGTTTATGTTTATGGTTATAGTATTATGTTTTGAATAATTGTTGTTATTATGGGTTTGATACACTGTGGTTATGGTTTTTGTTTGGTTTTAACTCATAACTTATGGATGGTTTACTTTTTATATATTGATGATGTTTTTCAGTATATAATGTGGTTTGTACCCATGTTGCATTTGTAAGCGTTTAGGGTTTGTTTCCATGTATCTGTAGGCTTTATGGTTTATACCATGCTTTATGCAGCCTTTATGCTTTGTTAAATCAGTACTTCTAACTAATGTCATGCAATTTCTTTTTAAGTACTATCACTCTTGTGCCCTTGTAGGATTGTTCCTAGATGTATATACTTAGTGTATCATGCATTGGTTGAATGTTGGGCATACAAGTGATTTGCATTGTTCTTGTTAGCTTGTATGTCCAAGTATTCATTCCAAGTGTGAATGAGCATTGTGGTCACTACCTTGTAGTGATTAATTGTTTGATCAAGCCATGGTTTGTTTCTTAACTCCACCTTTGCTTGATCACATCATGCCTGCTTCATATGCATTTCATGCTTTTCTGCATACAATGATCATGGTGTATTGTTGTGTTTCAGGAGATTCATGTTCATATGATTCAAGAGCTTCACAGTTTCTAGAGGTAGGTGTGAGTGAGTTATGTTCAACTGTTCCCAACTCACACGTTAAGTTTAGAGTCTGTTTTAGGGTTTTGTCATGGAATAGCCAAAGGGGGAGATTGTAAGGTTGAATTTAATCAAACATCTTGTTGGCTTTATTCCTTGCTAAATTTGCTTGTATTTCAGCAATTGGTAACCCTGTATTTATGTGGGATTTTTGTAAGGGTAGTGAGTGAGATAGTGTGAAGAAATGCTCAAGAGTGTGCAATAAAAACAGAGACTCGCGACTGGATCTCGCGGGTGACTCGTGGCTGCAAGCCGCCAGAAGCTGCACACGTGCCAGGCATGCTAGAAGTTGAAGCGTCGTGCTAGTTGGAGCACTACAGGACAAAATAGGACAACTGGCTGTTTAGTTATCTCACGGCTGGAACTCGCAATTCAGTCAAGCCGTGAGGCCAAGCCGCGAGCCAGCCTTATTTTAAAAAACCTGACTCTTCACATTCCATTCTCACCCAAGTATAAATACCCTTTATACCCACGAAAGAAAGAGGTTCCAAAGAGAATTTTAAGAGAGAAACCCTAGAGTAAAACATGATTGATTCATCCACAATCTTCACATAAGAGACTCTTCAAATTCCTCTACTCTCTTCCTCTCCATTGTTAAATCCTTGAGAGACCTTTTACCAAAACCTTTTCTCACCATATCCATTACTGTGAGATGGCTGTTTAGTGTTCTGGGAAGCAGTTAGGAAGAAACCAATTTCACATTGGTTGATGCTATGGTCAAGTAGCGGAATCCGGGAAGCTAGAAAAGAAATAGGTTTAGCGCAACCTTGTTGGAGCATGAAGCTTGGAGGGCTTAGGTACACTGGGTAGATTAGGTTTAGAGGGTCTATTGCTGTTCATGTATCCCAACTACATATTCTAGTGGATTACTTACCGCTTGGAGGGCGGCGGAGAGGTTTTACGCCGAGGGCCTCGGTTTCCTCTTCGATAACACATCGTTGTGTTGTCCTTGTGTTTGCATCTCTTTTCCCTTAATATTTGCCTTTTATTTTCTACTGTGGATTTGATTTTAATTGGCTTAGATTGTTTACCAATTTTGTTTATAGCTTGTGTTCATTTTCCGCACACTTATTGTTTGTCATAAAGTTTGAATTGGTATTTTTGTTATTGGGGGTCTAAACGTTCAAGGGTGTTTTATATACTATTTGAACTTTCAACTTCTTTTACTCAATCCTCACCTACATGGTTAGCTCGACAGAATTTGAGATAAAAAATGATGAATTAAAGTGAAGTTTTTTAATAATTAAATATTCATTAGATAATATTTATTTACCTTTATATCTCATACATTTATTTAAAAATTCCATTTTTCTTCTTTGTTGAGATTCAAAAGCATTTATCTAAAATAACTTAAGGCATGAGAAACCACAAATAACATTTTATGGTTATGGATTTTACGAGGTGTGAGATAATAATTGGATTAAATGCATTTTCGCAAATCAATTAGTGGTCTCTATGGTATGGTGTTCATCCTTCATATCAGGACCATTTGAATACACTAGGTAAAGAGGTCAATTTCCCATTTATCATCAAACATATGGGTTAACAAAATCATTTACTTTTTATATCTGATCCTCAAATATGGTCGGCTCGTACATCCTTTTTTACTTCCATGAACCACTAATCCCTACACCTATGATTGTGTATTTTTTTTTTTTATTGTAAAAATTTAGACCCATTAAAACTCATTGCTTTATGGGTTAATGTACTTTTTTCTATTTCTTATATTTCTCTTTTGAGTAATCATATATTTTTTGAATAATTTCAATAACTTATAGACTCTGAATCTTCTGATTCTTTAATATATATATATATATATATACATATTTGAAATTTTAAAATTTGAATTTTTACTTTATGAGGGCAATATACATCTTTCTCTTATAAGGAAACTCACAGATATATATATATATATATATATATATATATATATATATATATATATTTTGATGTGGGTTCATAAGATATGTTTAAACTACATCATTCATCTTAAATTGGAGCCGATTTAGCATTCAAATTGTTGAAACTAGAATAACATTTAAACCTAAACATGTTTTTTTTTTTTTTTTTTTGAGAGAGTTTCAACCTATGGCATCCGCTCCTAATGATAGCTCATTATCATCAGACCAAGACACCAATTAGTTTTTGGTGTAGGTGGGGATTGAACCCCAGATCTCTTATACAACCATCAGAGATTTTACCAGTTGAGCTAACTGGAACCCACAAACCTGAACATGTTAATATTTGATTAAAAGTTTTCCATGCATAGTAAATTGTAATTATAAAGGCCACTCATTTTCAATCCTAATTTATTACTCAACCTCAATCGTTTATTGGCTTCACATTTGTCCCATCTAAGTAAGAGAGAGGAATTGCCGCTGCAACACTCGAGAGAGAGATTTTCATTTTTGTTCATGCCCAATTAACGAAATTAGTAGAATAACATTTTCATTGCATGTTCATCCTTTGTTTAGCTCAGTTTCACATGTTCAGGTCACTGAATTAGTAGAATAACAAGCCATTATCTTCTTCGTTGAGATTCAAAAATGTTTATCTAAAATTCATTATGGCGGAAAATTATTGATGGTGTGACAAACCACGAATAACATTTTATGGTTGTGGATCTTGTTGTTAGATAATGTCTGCATTAATACATTATGACATTTCAATTATTGGTCCCTAGGATGTGGGATTCACTATTCACATCAAGACCATCTGAACAAAGTTAGTAAAGATTTCAGTTGCCTTTAATCATCAAACACATTGGTGGTAAAAATTATTTAGTTTCATTACATGGTCCTCATCTATATGGTCGGCTTGATAGAATTTGAGGTATAAGATGATGAATTCAAGTGAAGTTTTCTAATATTTAAATATTCATTAAATAATACCTATTTAATTTTATATATTTTACATTTTTATTTAGAAATTCCTTTTTCTTATTTGTTGAGATTCAAAAGCATTTATAAACAATTAATGATGGCATGAATAATATTTTGTTGTTATGAATCTTGTTGTGAGATAATATTCGCCTAAGATATGACGTTCACTACTCAAATCAAGACCAGGTGAAACACAACTTGTCAAGAAGTCAATTTCCCTTTGATCATAAAACACATGGGTTATCAAATCGTTTAATTCCTATACTTCATCCTCACCTACATGGTCGGCTTCATTAAATTTGTGGTAGGAAAGATGAATTGATGTGAAGGTTTTTAATATTTAAATATTCATTAAATAATATTAATTTAATTATATATCATACATTTTTATTTATAAATTCCATTATCTTTTAAGTTTCAAATGCTTCTGTTATATATATATAATCTTAAAAAATATTAACATTTGAAAGATTGTTAAGACAACAATCATTGGATGCATAAACGAATAGAATTAAATAACTAATTATACATTTTTATCAAATTTTTATCAAATTAATAATAACTTATTATATAATTTATATTTATAAAAATTTTCTTTTGAAGTGTATGGTTTTTTAAGTATGCACTGTAACAACTAAAGGAAAAGTACTAGTCACATCTGCGCTATGCTTCAAAAGAATTAGTCACAATTGAGGTTTCTTGTAGTTGTTAATAAAGTCTATATTTACTCAGTAAATACTTGATATGAGACTCATCACACATCCACACACAACACACAATCAATCAATCACATGCACGTTGCCACTAATCAAAATACTTGATCGGACATAGAGATAAACTAAGCAAATAAAAATACAAATCACACATCCACACACAACACACAATCAATCAATCACATGCATGTTGTCACTAATCAAAATACTTGATCGGACATAGAGAAAAACTAAGGATCATATTCAAACTCATTTCTATTAGGTTTAACAAAAAATTTAAAGTTAAGATGTTCAAATTTTTATTGTAAGGGTTTATCTTGGAGCCGCTCCGTAGGGAAATAGTACACATTGCAAGTTATAGACTTATAGTACGTATGCGGTACGTCGAATCATCAAGGGCTTCAATTCAATCACGGTTATAAAAGGTCCCCCCCCAAAACCCCAATGTCACGTGTAGCTTTAATTTGACCTTTGTTAACCAGTTTTCTATAGTGGACGACACTTCATACAGTGTCCGGTCTTCTTACGCTAGTTTTAACTTTTAAATTGAATCATCATCCTTCACATGCTAGGGAAAAAAAAAAAATTCTCCTTAATTTCCACAGTAGTCCCTACTTAAGTCTTAAATCAAAGCGTTTTTTTGTGGCCAAGAGGCCCAAGACCCAAGAGAAAAGAAAGATAGAATAATACTTGCGGATGTGAATGCTCCTATAGTCTACACTAGGGGCGACGACTTGACTTATTTTCTGCGATGTCAGCCTCATGGAAGTCTGGACATTTTTCATACGCCACGTTTGCACAGAAATATAGATTGAGATTGGGTAAGTATTATTAGATATTATATTTGATGAATGAATGGTTGAAATTAAAATTTTTTTTTTTTAAAAAGTTGAAATTAAAAATTTTATTTAGAATAATACTTGCGGATGTGAATGCTCCTGATGAATGAATGGTTGAAATTAAAAATTTTTTTTTTGAAAAAAAGTTGAAATTTAAAATTTTAAAAATAAAATTTTAAATCTTAATTATTAAATATAAAAATGAATAAAAGTAAAGTAAAAAAATTGTTGTGAGAGGGTTGCGGTGAATTGCAACTTTGTGACGCAGATAAGAAATAAAAGCATATTGACCATAAACAGTTAGATAAACAGGACCTCCCTGACCCTTGTACAAGTTGTACTGAATTCTCTCACCAAGTCGGTTCAAACGAAGTTATGGTACGTCTTAGCAATAGTAGCTTGTTGTCTGTCCTTTGTTGCCTTTGTTTAAACATAGGCGTTGTTGCTGTAGACACCATCAGGTCTTCCCAATCCATCAAAGACAGAGACTCTGACTATATGATCTCCAATGGAAGTGTTTTCAAACTGGGATTCTTCAGCCCACTAAACTCTTCCAACCGCTACCTGGGGATATGGTATAGCAACATTTCTGCATTCACAGTCGTATGGGTAGCGAACAGACAGAAACCCGTCAACGATTCTTCTGGAGTTCTTACTATATCTGAGGACGGCAACCTTGTAGTATTAAATGGACAAAAGGAGATTCTTTGGTCATCGAATGTTAACAACTCTGTTGCCAATTCAAGTGCCCAGCTTTCAGATTCGGGGAACCTCGTCTTAAAAGAAAACACTATAGGGCCAATCCTATGGGAGAGTTTCAAAAATCCTTCTCATATAAGCTTACCCGGTATGAAAATTAGTACTAATGAAAGAACAGGTGAGAAAGTGCAGTTGACATCATGGAAAAGCCCTTCTGATCCATCCATTGGAAGCTACTCTACCGGAATTTCTCGACAAAGTTTTACTCAGTCTTTCATTTGGAAAGATAGTAGCCCATATTACCGCAGTGGTCCATGGAATGGTCAGATGTTCATTGGAACACCAATAACTCCTGCATTTTTTGACAGATATAGTCTTGTAGATAATCAAGATGGAACTTCTTATTTTACTGCATCTTTTGTCAATGATTCTTTGTCACACGTTGTCCTGACTACCCAAGGGAATGTAGAGGCAAGACATTGGGATAATGAGAAGGAGGTTTGGGAGGTTATGTGGAAAGCTATGCACAGTGTGTGTGATGTTTATGGTACGTGTGGTGCATTTGGAAGCTGTAATTCAATGAATTCCCCAATTTGCAGTTGTTTAGAGGGGTTTGAGCCAATTTGCAGTTGTTTAGAGGGGTTTGAGCCAAAGAACGCAGAAGAATGGAATAGACAAAATTGGACTAGTGGATGTGTGAGGAGGACACCGTTGCAGTGTGGGAGGGTGAACACCAGTGGTGAAGCCGGCAAAATGGATGGGTTTATGAAACTGAACATGGTGAAGGTGCCAGACTTTGTAGAATGGTCAGTTGCTCAAAAAGATGATTGCAGGCAGCAATGTTTACAGAACTGTTCTTGTATAGCTTATGCATTTGATTCAGGCACAGGTTGTATGACATGGACTCGAAGCTTAATTGACACACAGAAATTCTCTAGCACCAGCGGAGTTGACCTTTATATTCGTGTTGCCCATTCAGAACTTGGTGAGTTGCTTTGCTTTCTGTAAAAAATTTATCTTATGCTTCAAATCATGCACCCATAGCTAATGAAATCCTTGTAAGATACAATTTATTTAACTCCCAAATGAAAAATAATAATAATTACGATTTTCTGATTTACAGATACAAAGGGAGATGTGAGGAAAATTGTCACTATTACAGTGATCATAGGAACGATTTTTATTTCATTCTTCACGTACTTATTGTGGAGGTGGATGGCTAAACACAAAGGTAACATTCGGAATAGAACTAAAACAATGTACTAGGAAATGTTGCTATATATTAGAGTATGCTCACAAATGTAGTGGAAATCAGCAAGAAGAAAGAAAGCGAAGGGGTTGTTAATGTTAAACAGAGAAGCACATAACAAATTTTCAAGTGAAGACATGCTTGGAGACAATCTGAACCAAGTTAAAGTCCAGGAGCTAAAACTATTCGATTTTGTGACGCTAGCAAGTGCAACAAACAACTTCCATGAATCTAACAAGCTTGGGCAGGGTGGATATGGTCCCGTATACAGAGTAATGATTACTCTTACAGAGTTTCTTATCTGGTAAAGATTTGATGTTTGCTTGTAGGGAAAATTGTCAGATGTGCAAGAAATTGCAATAAAAAGACTTTCCAGAACTTCTGGACAAGGGTTGGAAGAGTTTATGAATGAGGTGGTAGTAATTTCTAAGCTCCAACATCGGAATCTTGTTAGGCTCCTTGGCTGTTGTGTCGAAGGAGAAGAGAGGGCGTTGATCTATGAATACATGCCAAACAAAAGTTTGGATGCATTTCTCTTCGGTTAGTAAATTTTGATATCATTTTTTATTACAGAAATAATTTAATATATATATATATATATTTAAATTGTGGACTATAGTTGTCATGCCCTAGACCCAAAAGGGTCCAAAGCATGAAAAACTGAACCTTTAAGAAAAACGGTAGGGGATTTTTTTTTTTTTTTTTTTCATATGATAAATAAATAAACTTATTGATCTCTCCACAATATAAGTCAAAGCTCTATAACACATACAAACAATACAAACTACAAATCATGTGCCTCCAAAATTTACATGAATATTCCAAACACCTAATGATTTAACATAAAACTCCAATGTTCTAAAAATATGTAACCCCAACAAAATTCTAGGGCTAACAAACCTCAAGAGAGCCCAAACTCTAATAGAATTAACTACTGCTTCCTTAAAAACAACTAGATAGAATCACCAACCATTAATAATGTAAGTCTCTCAATTCAGCATAAAACTCCAATTACCAGTAATAAGACGAGCTCTATTCCCGAGGTATAGCTAATTATTCTATAAGACTGTGAAAGAGTGGGATGAGCTAAAACTCAGTAAGTAGCATAATTAATAGGGGTGGAGGAAAAGCAAGTCTAATGATAATGAACATTCTATAAAACATACTATACTTTGGGAGTTTCTATCTGATTCTTGAAAAAATCGATTTCAGTAATGACATGACAAGAATGTTAGAAACATAGCACAAAGCTTTTTCAAAATATCTCATCATGGAACTACATAATATCAATATATACTACGAACAATATTAGCACCATTTAAAACCAAGAAATTCAACCCTAGATCATGTAATAGTACTCCACCTAGGGAAATTTTCAAGTTACCATTGTACCCAAACTCAAGTGCCATGATATAAATCACCTTGTCACAAAGACTCAAGTGTTGCGCTAGTGGTCATGTCACAAAGATTGCAAGTACTAGTACATGTTGTGCTACTGACTGTGTCACAAAGACTACAAGTACCGGTTATTGGCCATTGTGTCACATAGACTCAAGTGCCATCGTATAAACCACCTTACCACCAAGACTCAAGTGTTGTGCTACTGGCTGTGTCACAAAGATTGTAATACCTATTATTGGCTACCATGTCACATAGACTCAAGTGTCATCATATAAACCACCTTGCCACCAAGATTTAGGTGTTGTGCTATTGGCCGTGTCACAAAGACTGCAAATACCAGTATATGTTGTGCTACTGGCTTTGTCACAAAGATTGCAATACCAGTTATTGGCCATTGTGTCACACAGACTCAATTTCCAATATCACAAAACCACGGTATCTGATTGGGTAATCACAAGGAAATCAAACATCTTGGCACAAGTGTAAAACATAAAGATCTCAAAGATTACACGTAGTCAAAAGACTCAAAACATCGTTCATTTCCAAGTAGTTTCACAAAACTTTTTAATATTGAAAGATCTTCACAAGGTTCTCAAAGCCTTCAAACTCATTTCTTGTCAAAAAGATTCTGTTTTAATTTTCCCAAATATTAAATCATCTTTAAACTTTGCAATAAATCCATAAAATCCATTTCCAAGAATTAAATCAAAGATGCTTGTCTTTTCCATGCTAACGAATCATGCATTTCCTCATATGCAATAACAAATATGATGCACTTCCAATACTTCATGTGTTTTCCATGAATGATTAACAATAATAGTACACATAGTACATTTTAGGAAAACCATAAATAATGTTCCAAAAATAGGTCTAACCATAAAGTACTTTAGTGCAATAATGATTCCTTTTTAAAAATCTCATTAAGAAGCCATTTACCTCAACAGTCCAATCCAAATTTACCTTAACCGGGCACCGCATTCAATCAATCGAGTTACTATGTCCATCATCAAGTACCTTGAAACCTAGAAACACAAGTATCAAGCCTATTAATAACAAGGCCTACTACAATTTGCACTAACCTATTTGTCTCCATAAATAGGAAAGGATCCCCTCAAAAATCAAACCTAAGGCTCTAAAGCCTAGCTTGACCATCCTAAGACAAGTACCCCTACCTAAACGAGAACCAAATTAGCATACAAGAACATACAAGCTAAACCACACAACAAAAGCTTGGATTAGGTTTCCTTAAATTCTCAGCATTCAAATCATACTTTCAAATTAAATTGCAACAAGTCAGCCCTTTTTATAAAATTCGTTTGGTCCACTAAGTGTTATCCAAAAAGTTTGAAATTAAAGAGGGAGAAGCTCTTATATGTCTAGTATGTACCACAAAAAATTCAGCTCAAAATAAGTTTTCTATAATTTAATAAAATTACGTGTTGCAACTGACTCAAATCTGTCCCTGACAGCTTTAGAATCCAAAAGGAAATTGCTATATCTTTAATACTAGCCCAAATGTTTTGAGAATTTATTCACATTAAAACCAAATGTGTCAAAACATATTAAAAACAAGGATGAAGTCCATAATCTCATATAAACAATCATCACAGCCAAAAATCAAGAAACCAAAACTCAACTCATAGAGACAATTAATCAAACACTTGGTATACAAAAAGTGAATGCTCACATTACCTGCACAAATTTATAGTTAATGTTATACTCACACCCACATCGAAATCCCACACAAGAGACTATCTCTACACAAGTGTTAGACCATAACCAAAACAATAAGGAAGTGGATCCAAGAAAATTTCACCTTTACACCACCATTCCAACAATTTAAGGAGAAAACACTTGCTGCCTCCATTAAAATGGCGTGGTGTTGGTGTGGTTTAGGTTGCTTTAAGTGGTGATAATGGGTAGTTGTGAGTAGAGGAGGCTTGCAATGGTTAGGCCATGACGTGGAGAAAGGTTGTGGTAATTTTAGACCGCTAATTACAAATATCTTGAGAAGGTATTTACCACTTTACCCTTAAGTTTCTTCACTTCCTTAATTTTCACTTAGCCCATAACCACAAATCACATAAATGACATAGCATGTTTTAGATATTCAAAAGACCTCTACAAAATAATTAACATCCTTAATAAAAAAAAATAAAATTCACTTGAGATATTATTCACATGTAAAATTGCTTTAAAAAAAAGGTTTGGGGTGTTACAATAGTAGTGTATTTTGAGACAATCATACAATATTCTTTGTTGTGGTACTTCACTTGAAACAGTTTTTTGATGACTTCAACCAAATGAACTTCTTCTTCATGTTCATTCACCTTGTAAGTTTAGCCCTGACTTCTTTCTCTTGTTTCTTTTGTTTAAATTTGATAGATTCACCCAAAGAAATACGACTAGATTGGAGAAAACGCTTCAACATTATAGAAGGAATTGGTCTGCTATATCTTCACAGGGATTCTAGATTAAAAATTATTCATAGAGATCTAAAGGCAAGTAACATCTTGTTGGATAAAGATCTAAATCCAAAAATATCAGATTTTGGTATGGCCCGGATTTTTAGAAGTAATGAAGACCAGGCTAATACTAATAGGGTCGTTGGAACTTAGTAAGTACCTTTTGGATTGGCCAATTCAATTAGATACTAATACTAATATTAGAGATGACAAGTTTTGGTTTTGTTTTGATGAAATTTAGTGGCTATATGTCTCCTGAATATGCAATGGAAGGGCGATTTTCAGAGAAATCAGACATCTTCAGCTTTGGAGTGTTGTTACTAGAGATACTTAGTGGAAGAAAAAACTCTAGCTTTTATCATGATGAGCAACCTATGAGCCTTTTAGGACATGTAAGTCATCCTTATCTCATTCCCTTAACTTTTACAAGCTCCAATACTTGTTACTTTTAAGTTTTATTATTGATGCTAAGAATTTCAATCCTCTTTTTATGTTTCCAGGCATGGAAATTGTGGAAAGCAGACAACATTGTCGCTTTAATAGACCCATTGATATTTGAACCATGCTATGAAATGGAAATTTTGAGATGCATACATGTTGGCCTGTTGTGTGCGCAAGAATTTGCCAAAGATAGGCCAACTGTATCTACTGTAATTTCTATGCTTAAAAGTGAGATTGTTGATCTTCCCCGTCCAAAGAAGCCAGCATTTACTGAAATGCAGATTGGGCTAGATACAGAGTCCTCTAAACTTAGCCAAAGAAAATGCTCAGCTAACAATGTTACTATTACAATGATTCAAGGTCGATAGGTAGCATGTGTTATTGACATCATCATGTTGTGGTTTGATATTCATTTTGAAAACTTTCCTAAGAATCTCATATGTTGTAAATACAAACTTTTCTATCACCTCTTCAATGTCCACTATTAGTCCAATCTAAGAAGAAAAAAACCATTAAACTATATTCTTTTCTTGGTACACTTAAAATGCTAATTTTATGGCACCTATAAAGTTCATGTTTTGTTGGCTTTATTTCATACCAATTTTACTTGTAAATCTGCTTAATTTTGATTTACTTTTGGGGATTGCAATTTACTGGGGTAGATTTACTTGATCCCTGGGTTGTTGTTGTTGTTGAGTTGTTCAAGTCACCCTTGCGAGCTGCATCTTAGGTTGTAAAGTGGACATGTGTTAGAAAAAGGAAGAATTTGTTTTTATGCAAGTTGCAACCTACTCGAGGATGGACTTACATTTTTATCCAAAAAACAACCCTTTCCACTCCGCAAGAGAACTAGAGAGAAAACCCTAAAGAGCAAATTGTGAACCTTTGTGAGAGTTTATTGTGCTCATCCTTTGAGAGAGAGAAAATCCATATTCCTTTAGTGAATCCATAGAGGGGTGGGCCTCATGGTGGGTAGACCCACCCCTTTGTGAGAGGAAGGGAGAATAGTCTAAGACTATGTAATAACAACCCTATGAAGCTCGAGCTGGACCTACGAATCGGGTTGAATCGATACCTAACATCTTGGAAGTCCAAAGATGACCTGGGAACTAGCAACTACTCATATAGAATTGTTACAATTGAGTACCCGCAATTGATTTTATACGTGGGTTGGACTCCATTATGGCGTGCTGGACCTTGGACGGGCCTAAGATGGAGTGGCATGCAATACATTACACCAAATTACATCTTCAATGCTAGTTATGTAAGTAATCAATATGACAATCACCATTGTACACGGTTTAATTGACTGCAAAATATTCTCTAAAATGGTGGTGGATGAATTAGGAACCATGCAGAGATCTACATGGCACAAGATGAGATGGGTCGGGTTTTCCCCATAAGAGACATGCAATAAATATTTGGGTTGCGGTCCAAATACTTATTGTGACCCATATAATGGGGACATGTTTGAGTGCACGTGCTCACCCTGGTTAGAATCTATGTCACCTGGCAATTGGTACTTGAGAGACACATTGGATGGGTGTGCGAATAAGCAAAGAATGTCCACGTGCAATAATGGAGAAGGGTTCGTAAAGTTGGCACCTATGAAGGTACCAAATACTTCAATAACACGTGCAAATATGAGTTTGAGTTTGAAAGAGTGTGAGCAACAATGTTTGAGGAATTGTTCTTGTATAGCTTATGCTAGTGCCAATAAGAGTAAGGGAGGGATTGGTTGCTTGACCTGGCACAAGAACTTGGTGGACACAAGAATGTATTTTAAAACAAGGCAAGATTTATACATATGTGTGGATGCAATTGTACTAGGTACCCCCTTGTCTTTTACAAAATTTCATCTACTTGTCTTTTTAACTCCATATTATGTGTTGATACCGTATTTTGTCTACCCTCGATTTGTGTGCCAGACTCCGAAAAATCCAAAAAATATCATTTTCTCTCCATGGGGCTGGGAGGACATCCAAAATGACGTGGCGCAACCCGTTCGAACATCGGAGCACCTAAAGTGCCTTTTTCAGCAAAAATGCCCCTAGTCAACCTTGGGTTGACTAAAGGTCAAACAAGGTCAAAATCCTCACAAAACAATATTTTTCATGGTTTTAAATCAAACTCGAGCTCCTCAGAGATTTTTGGCAAATTTTGACCAAGTTTGACTCGGAGTTGACTCTTAGTGGGCCCAAAAAACTCTAATTTTGATTTAGTTGTTAGAACAAGTTGAAACCAATGCCATTACAAAGATAATCAAATTCTCATTCCAATGACTATTCATGGGTCGAAATCGGAGTTAAAACGGTTGAGATATTGAGAAAACTGTGAAAAGCACGTCAGCATGCTTACTAAGGTCATAACTTTTGATCCAACTGTTGAATTTTTAATTAATTTATCCCTCTGAAAACTAGACATCTAGAGCTTTCCATGGACACAAAGATCGCCTTAATCCGAGTATGAGAAGACCTCCAAATATGCGTCTGAATTTAAAACTAAAAGCACTACAGTAAGAATTTGCTAATGGCGGCCCTTAAAGGGCCTCCGACCCGACTCAACAACCCCACAAGGTGCGCTGGGCCTCAGGGAGTGTGCCAAGGGCTATAAATAGCCCTTGGCACCCTAGATTGGACCATAACTGAAAAATTGGGTTTTTGGGAGCTGTTTTGGGCGTTTTCGGGCATTTTTTCTTTGTCTTTTCTCACCATATTTCTCTCCAAAAAACAAAAAAGCTCATCAAAGATTCTTGATTCTTTTCTCTTCTCCAAAAATACAAGGTAGTGTTCATACCCTCCATCTTCCTCTCCTTGGTTCCATACCTTGGATTTGAGGTTTAAGGGGTCTGGATGTAACTTTTTAGCTACTATCCATACCCCTTTTTTCTTTAAAGCTTTATCAAGCTTTTTATCATTTCTTTTTGCTTGAATAACATGATTTATTGTTTTCTCTAGCATGTTTCTTGCTTTATTTGTGCTTCTAGCTTAAATCTCCTTGCTTTGTATTCCTTATGTCGTCTTTTATGCTTAGATTTACATCCTTACATGCTTATATGTTTAGATCTACATGCTTTATGCTTTATGCCATGCTTTCTATGCTTAGATCTGTTTTTCCCATGTGTTGTTTGGCTAGATCCACATGTTTCTATGCTTGTTTACATGTCTATTTGTCTTTCCTACATGTTTTATGCTTTATGCCGTATTTTCCTATGTTTTGTTCCTCTTTTGCTCTATGTTAATGTTAGGGTTACGTGCTCACATACTTGATATCATGTCTATGGTTATGCCCTGCTTAGATCCACATGTTTGTATGCATGTTCTATGCTCCTATGACTATGTCTATGCCTTCATATGCTTGTATGCTTGGGTTTGTGTTCTTCCATGCTTTTACTCTTACACCCACATGCTTAGATGTACATTCTCATGCCTACATGCATATTTCCATGCTTTAATAATTCACAGAGTAATCCTTAATTCCTTACCAATAGTTGAGGAGTCAAGAATTTGTCATTGGGGGTTGAATAAAAAGTGAGAAGATAAAAAAAGAAATTCCCTGAAAAACCCAATCCTATCATATTATCCCATAAAAAACCCAAGTCCATTGTGTTATCATTGTCCAAATGTTATTAAGAATTCTAATCATAATTGTAACAGAAATTTTAACTTAATTGGGGTTAGTCTAACATATATAACATTCAACATATATAACAAACATTGCTAAAAAAGAAAAAGGCTATTGTGGCCAATTTTTTTGAGATGGATTTAAAAAATGCCGTTATATGTCACATATTGAGGTGCTTTGTTGACTTGCCCCTGTACATGATACATATTGTCGCGTATAGATAGAGCACCGCAATAGATATAGTCTTTTGCGGTGCTTTACAGTGGTAGTATAAAAAACCACCGCAATATATATGTTTTAGCAATGTTTGTCTTAGTTATAGCGATGGTATACCGAACCGCCACAATGTACTCCTTTTTGCAGCATCTTTTCTTAGGTATAGCGGAGGGTTGAGTGACCTCTGTAATAGAACTTTTAATTGTCAAAGAGCACTAGTCCATTTTTTTTTCTTCTTTCCCTCACCTAAACTTATCACTTTAGCACCCTATCTTTTCATTTTTCCCATCTTTTCATTTTTCTCACCCGTTTGTCTCCCTCTAAAGAAAAAAAAAAAAAAAAAAAAAAAAAAAACTTTGTCCCTCTCACTCTTAAAATCGATTTGTTTCTCATTCGTCTGAGCTGATGTGCGATGGTTCCTACATGACGACAAGTGAGCCGTTGATTGACTGAGCACTCTTCGCCACCCCATTTTCCAATTATAGGTATTCTCTCTCCATAGGTAGATATTGCTTTGGATATTGTTGTTTCTTTCTCTCTCCATTTTCTGACTACCCATTTGTTATCTCTATTATTTATTTATTTTTTTTAAATACACTTGAAATAAGTTTAAACATAATCATCTAAACGATATTTTGGTCTTTTTAAGCATGCGCACTCCAAAAAAAAAAAAAAAAAAATTCTAACAACAAACCAATTTTATCTAAAATCTAGGTAGGGGGTGGTTTAGATCTTAATGAATTTGAAATAAACTAATGGAAAATTCATAGTTTACACTATACTATCAATGTAAGATTTACATTGTTTTTAAACAAATGTGTACAATATTGTATATTTTTTGCAAATGTGTATAGTATAATTATTTACAATGTTATTTCGCTTTAAAGAGATGTGGTTGTCAAATCCGACTTGTGAAGAAACAGTAAAAGTAGCATGGAACTCAATGGTAGGTTCGGACTTGGATTCTACACTATTATCTAAGGTGGAAAAATGTGGTAATGACTTACTTTGGTGGAATCAAAATGTGTTTGGTAGTGTGAGACAAGAGTTGATAAAAAATAAAGAATTGTTGTGTAAGGCCGAATTTGAAGCACAAATCAGTGGTGTTAACCATCGGGTTAGGGAGTTAAAATTTGAAGTTAGTGTGCTGATGGATAGGGAGGCTCGCATGTGGGCTCAAAGGTCACGGGTTTTGTGGGCAAGCCAAGGTGATAAAAATACAAAATATTTTCATAGTCGAGCAACGAAGAGGTTCAGGAAGAATCAAATTAGGGGGATTAGAGATGAGGTGGATGCTTGGAGGACCCAACCCGACGAGATTTTTGCTATATTAACAAGGTACTATCAGAATCTTTTTACCACTTCCAGACCAGAGAACTCAAGCAATGTGTTGGCACATGTCCCTCAAATCATAACAGAAGAGATGAATCTATCTCTTACCTGTGACTTCATGGAGATTGAAGTTTCAGAAGCCTTGCAACAAATGGCTCCGCTTAAAGCTCCGGGGCCTGATGGGATGCCACCATTATTTTATCAGCATTTTTGGAGTGTTGTTGATAAGGATGTCACTTCTTCAATTTTATCTTGGCTAAACTCAGGTACTTTACCCCATCCTATAAATCACACCTTCATTACACTCATATCCAAGACTGATAATCCTGAATATGTTCACCAGTTTCGCCCTATTAGTCTTTGTAATGTGCTGTATAAAATATTCTCAAAGGTGTTAGCTAATCGGTTGAAAAAAGTCTTGCCACATATCATTACTGAGCATCAATCTGCTTTTACTAAAGATAGGTTGATTTCTGATAATATCTTAGTTGCATTTGAAACACTTCATTGTATGCAAAGATATAATTCAGGTACCTCCGGATTTATGGCACTCAAATTGGATATGAGTAAGGCTTATGACCGAGTTGATCAGTGGTGTTTTCTTGAAGAGTTGATGAGGAAAATGGTTTTTCATGAGAGTTGGATTAATTTAACTATGGTTTGTGTGAAGACAGTAAAGTATTCCATTTTAGTGAACGGTGAGCCAAGGGGTCTCATCCACCCATCCAGAGGCATTAGACAGGGACCCTCTTTCACCCTTTCTTTTTCTTCTATGTACTGAAGGTTTGAATGGGTTGATTAAACAAGTGGAGGTGAATGGGGATATTCATGGTTTCTCTCTTTGTAGGAGGGGGCCAAAACTAACACATCTGTTATTTGCAGATGATAGTCTTCTCTTTTGCAGGGCAACAGTGGAGGAGTGTGGCCATGTGTTGGATATTCTGAAAAATTATGAGGAAGCTTTGGGTCAAAAGGTGAATAGGGACAAAACATCTCTCTTCTTCAGCAAATCAATCCCTAATGAAACCAAGTCACGTATTAAACAAGCCCTTGGAGTGCAGGAGATTTTGTAATATGAGAAGTACTTGGGTCTCCCTTCACTAGTGGGAAAGGGAAAGAAGGCAAGCTTCAATTACATCAAAGAGAGGGTATGGAAAAAACTCCAAGGTTGGGAAGGAAAGCTACTATCACAAGCAAGAAGGGAAGTTTTGATCAAGGCAATAATCCAGGCTATACCAACATATACTATGGGGTGTTTTAAAATTCCTTTAGGGTTGTGCCATGACATTGAGGCACTAATAAAGAAATTTTTTTGGGGACAAAGAGGTGACCAGAGGAAAATTCATTGGGTGAGGTGGGGTGAGTTGACAAAATCAAAAATGGTTGGTGGGATGGGATTCAAAGATTTAGCTCTTCACAATGATGCACTTTTGGCCAAGCAAGCTTGGCGCCTCTTACACAATAAGACCTCTCTTTTCTATAAGGTGTTTAAGGCACGCTTCTTTCCTAACTGCTCTATCATGGGAAGCCATAGATTCAAGATCCGGATCATTTGCTTGGAGAAGCCTACTCATGGGCAGAGACGTTCTACAAAGGGGAGCTAGGTGGCGGGTTGGGAATGGGAAGACAATTAAAATTTGGCAGCATGGGTGGATTCCAAGGAAAAACTCTCCTTTTGTGGCTTCCTACCAGATTGAGTCTATGGGAGAGGCCAAGGTTTCAAGCTTGATTGAGGAAAGTTTAAGGCAGTGGAATGAGGAGCTAATAGATGGTATCTTTTCTCATGAGGAGGCAGCTTTAATAAAAAAAAAATACCATTGAGTCGAATGGATGCAGAAGATGTTTTAATATGGCCTCACTCACAGGATGGACAATATTCATGCAAGTTAGGTTATCGGTTTCTTAAGGATGAAGAAGCATTGGAGATTGCCCAGGACGATGTCAGAATAGACTCGAAGCTATGGAAGGGAATTTGGACTCTTCAGGTTCCTAACAAAGTCAAGAATCTGTTGTGGTGTGCATGCCGTAACGCGTTACCAACAAAAGCGAGCCTTGTTTGCCGTACAATCATCAATGACCCGTTATGTGACCACTACCATGAAGCACATGAGACACCAGTACATGCTTTGTGGGATTACAAGGAATTAGACACGGTTTAGGCAGGTTCGGAGCTCTCTCAGTTGCGCTGGGATGCAAATTTTCTAGACTTCAAGGAGCTGTTATCTTGGCTTCTTCAACAACATGATAAGGTGGAGGTCTTTGCGATGACAACTTGGTTGATTTGGACTAAACGCAATCAGGTACGGCTTCATCTTGCAGTAGCTTCCCTCCACCAGATCCCTCAGTTAGCTAATGACAGGTTTGCTGAATTTTTGGCTTGTCAACCAACCACAACCGATAGATATATATGTTATACTCAGAACTAGATGGCAACCTCCTCCATCAGATTTTATGAAAATAAACTTCGATGGACATGTCATACTCTTTTTTACTTCCTTTTAATATTTTCTTATTCTAACATGAAACAATAGTCATCTCACATTTCCTAACACATAGCACATATAGAGCATCTAGATTTTATGCATATCGCAACAGATTTATACATGGTTTTGTTAAACCGTCCAAAAACAATATCATAATCTTTGCATTTCGATCTTCTATTTGCCTTAAAATTTTCCAAACTTTTTAAGAAACAGTTTGACAAGTAAAAATTCTTTAAATATTGTTATTGCATTCTTAAAAAAAAAAAAAAAAAAAAAAAAAAAATGTTAACGCCTTACATCATAAGAATTTCTAGAATTATATTCATCACTTTTGTCCCGTGGCTATATATGTAACACTTGTTCTATCTGAGTTTGATGTTGAAAAACCTGTTTGCGCATTTTTTTAACAATTGAGTTTTGACCTCAATTAGGGAATCTCACATTCTCCTTTGTCCTTAAGCTTATTGTTTCCTCCCCACTCTCTTTTACTTTAGCTCAATATGCCAAGAAAAATTGTCTTGCTCGAAAAACAAGGATGTTGGCAATTCTGGGAGTTTCTGTTGCTGCAATGGTTTTTGTGGTCTCCATTGTGTATTGGCCGGTAATGAGGAAGAAAATGGGTAAGCAAGTCTTTGCTCAGTCTTTTGTTTGAATGGAAGCAGTTTCTTTTTCATTTATTTTTTGCTGTTAAGTCTAGTAAAAAAATTATAGTAAGGTGACTTAAGAGTGCATTTGACTTTTATTTATTTATGGTAGATTATGTGTATAGTATTTATCAAAAGATATAATTTTATTTTTATTTATTTCTGGTAAATTATTTGCATAGTATTTATCAAAAAATATAGTTTTTAGTAAGTTAGACTATAAGAGTTTTTAAAAGAATGGAATTACATGAAATAAAATATGATTTCATTTCTCATGTGCTTTTAGGAGTTTATAAAAGAATGAATGGAAAGTAAAGAAATATAAAACTTTATTAATATACCATTTCAGTTTCATTTTTCCTTTCTTATATATGGATGAAATCAATATTTACCTCCATTTCATCAAAGGAATGAGGAGGAATGTTTATTAGAAAATAAATAGAATGTGCATTCTCTGATTCACATGGGAGATATGAGAGAAAAATGAAAGAAAAAAAGAAGAAGAAAAATTCCTCAACACAAAAGATTTTCAAATTTATAAAAGTTAAAAGGAAAATGTATTCTTAAAATCTTATACAAAATAGAGTTAACAAATAAGACACAAAATGCAAGAAGCATTTTTAATAGAGGGTCAATTTCGTACCGAAAGCCATTTCGATTTGGCCAACGAAACGAAATATTTTGGTATCGGTGTACTATTTCGGAATTACTGCTATAAATAAATATATATTCATTAATTTAAGTTTTATTGATTAAGCCTCTGTTTGGATACCAATTAAAAATGAAAATTATTTCACTATTTAGCTTATTTTTGCTATTATTCATAGGCTCCACTGTACTATTTCAGCTAACTTTTACCTTTATCTACAGCACTTTCAACAATAAGTTTCTAGTTTCAGCAAAATAAGTGGTATCCAAACAGAATCTAAATCTCATAAATATAACCACGTTGTCAATGACTCAATTCTTAATCTGAAATTCTAATCCAAGCCCAATAAAAGTAATAGATACATTTATTAAAAAACAATCACAATCACAATCACAATCAAATTAATAATATATTTTATTAAAAATAAAAACCAATCTGCCATCATGTGGGGGCTTCTAAAATTTCAATTGATTTGCTAACAAAAGTCAAAATAAAACATGCTAGCTGTAAAGTCTATTTCTTGGGCATGCAAAATAAGTAGTAAATATCATTTGAAAGGTTTGAAAAATTGAGAGAGAGAGAGAGAGAGAGAGAGAGAGAGAGAGAGAGAGAGAGAGAGAGAGAGAGAGAGAGGAGAGAGAGAGGAGAGAGAGGAGAGAGAGGAGGAGAGAAAAATTAGTCAATGACAACGACTTGAGGTCGAGAATGTAGAGATCGTCACCGGTGGAAGGTGAGAATGAGAAAGATTCAATGTTATAAATACCGTTTTTGATCCTATTTCAGTTTGTCCACTAGAATTGAAATATTTTGGTACTGGTTTATTTCGGCATATTGTTTTGAATTGTTTTGGGATTGCCTCCATATATATATATATATATATATACATTAGGGGTGTCCACGGCAACCCGTAAACCGACCCACCCGCCCAAACCGTCCAGGCCGATCCGAAAACCGGCCGACCCGACGCCGGTGATGGTCGGAGACGGGTCTCTGCCCCTAAAAGCCGACTGACGCGGGTCGGATGGCGGGTTTTCTTCTTCAAAACCAAATACACCTGATCCGACCGAGGAAACCCATGAAAGAATGCCGGAGTTATATAGATCCGTTCAGATTCATCAATATTCCGGTGAAGGTTTTGTAGTTTTTGGGTTGATCCGGTGAAGATCTAGGTTTTATTCCTTAGATCCGGCGGTGAGATGAAGATTGTGCTTCGATTTTCACTTTAGATCCAGAGATAGAGATGATTTTTTCGCTCAAATCTGAGCTTGATGTGGTTTTTGCTTCGATTTTTGCTTAGATCTAGTGATTTTCGCTCAAATCTGGGTTTAATGTGGTGATTTTAAGCTTCGATCTGGCGAAGAATTGGTGCTTGTGCTTCGATTTTCACTTAGATCCGGCGATAGAGATAAATTTTTCGCTCAAATCTGAGCTTCATGTGATGTTTTTGCTTCGATTTTTGCTTAGATTCGTGATTTTCGCTCAAATCTGGGTTTGATGGGTTGATTTTCAGCTTCGATCCGGCGAAAATCCGGTGATTGTAAGTCAGTACAAGGCCGACCGACCCGACCGTTGTCCACCGGAGTCCGATCCGACTCGACCCGAGGTCGTCTGCGGTCGGCGGCGGGTCATTCAGCCGTTCACCCGATGGAAGCGGGTCGGTTGCGGGTTGGGCATAAACCCGACCCGGACCGACCCGTGGACACCATTAATATACATATACATATATATATATATATATATATATATATATATATATATATATGTATGTATGTATGTATACATTACTCCCTAGTATATATATGTACTTTTTATATAAAAAAATCTCAAGAAGTTTCCTTCCACTAACTTTTCCCATTTCCCAGCCCACTCATGTGGCCTACAATATTTACTTCTCATCTCACCTAACCACTCTTTCTTCCTCTTCTCATTTCTAGAGTTCCAACACCTCTTCAATCTTCAATGGCTCACAGGTGCTCTCTTCAGTCTCTTTTCTCATCTTTTTTTTCTTCTTCTTCTTATTCTTTTGTAATTTCTCTTTCACTTGTTCAAGACACACTTAAATCTCAATTTATATGATTTTTAGTTTTTAATTCTGTTTTTAATTTTTTTATTTAATTAAAATTAATAAATTAATTTTTTTTTAATTTAAATGCTGACGTGGCATTTTTTAATGCCAAAAAACATTTTTTATTATTAATTTAGGCCACGTCAGCTTTAATTTAGTATTATTTATTCCTACTGTTTGCCACATCAGTTTTTTCCGTTTCTGATGTAACGGTAGGGACCAAAACGGGAAGCGTTTTTCAGGATAGGGACTAAAAGCGGTAAAAATAAAATGTAGGGACTAAAATGGGATTCGTCTGAAAATGTAAGGACTAAAAGGTGCTTTTCGCCCTCTGTTTTTTGTTTGAAAATTAACTATAAAAGGTTTCAT